>NC_142010.1:237524669-237875169 GCF_049901735.1 Notechis scutatus
AAGAGTAATCATGGAAAAAGTGAAACAGAACTGGGTATTCAAACAACATAGATAACTGATTCTAAAAAACATTACCAGTTATTTAGCTTCCTAGGAAATAAAAACTGTCTCAGGATACAAAACTATTTAAAATAGCAATACACATCGGATTGATATCTGATAAAAAACAATTATTAGTTAGAAAGTTCACCTCAGAAAGAAAGCCATAAACAGAAATATTATTTCTACCATCATGCATAATTTCACACTCTGATCTCAGTTGTTTACTCTGATCATTTTCATTTTATTCCAGCCCTAAACAGAAAGGTGCTTAATGTTGAGATTTAGATCACTGCATATTGCAAAACCAATGTACCACAACATTCAGATATATTTAAAGCTTTAAATTCTGCTTTCTGTATTTCAGTAGAGAAAAATGACTGAATGTCAAAGGGAAATAAAAGTCAGCTTGATAACAAAACAAAGCCTCTTTTTTTTTTTTTTTGAGTTCGAGATTTCTAGACAAATTTTAAAAGAAGAGAAAAGCTATTTGGTTTTACTTATAGCTTAGGTTATCCCAATTATTGATTTTTTTAAGCTGTCATCAGGCTATTAAACTTGAAATCAGTTGATTAGACTGTATCATTAAAAATTGCTTAGGGATTTAAATGTCTACCTAGCAAGTAAATTGATTGCATTTCATGCTTTATAAATGGGCTCTGCCACTCTCTTTACACATACGTGACAAATTCTTGCAAACACATATTTGAATCGCCACTAAAAAAATGATTTTTTAAAAATATATGAATAACAAATATATGAACATTCATGTTTGCAAACAACTTTAAATTAATTAACAAAATTTAAGGATAAATAAGCAGCAAGACACCACTAAAGCTGACATCAGCCACAGCATAGAAAAACTCAAAGAATTAATGCAAGACTGGAAAATGTGGAAAGACCTAGCCCATTGAATCGCCAAGAGTCAGACATGAATGAATGGATAACATCATCATCACCACCATCAAGCAAAAGAAAGAAAGTGAAATATCTGTCTACAATTTGTTTAACAACAATTCAGAGTTAAGATGGCTTTAGAAAAAGTGATCCAATATTCAGTCTTGACGTTATTAGAAATTTCCCTTTCTTGGTTAAGGGAGGCAATTATTAAGGTCAATTTTAAGAACTCATTGGCTCTTTTGGAAATTGGCAGTTTTTATCCTTTATGTAATAAAACAGCACAGAAAATATAGAGAAAGAACAAAAACAAACCAACAAAAATACTACAGGCAAAAGTCTTTTGTGTCTGAGGAGTGCGTGGAGGTGTACGTATAAGTTCATATACATGTGTAGAGGGAGAGGGGGAGGGAGAGAGAGAGGGAGAGATAAAAAGTGATGAGCTTTGGTGAAGCACTATGTCTTTGCAGTGGTCTCTGAAAGCCTTGAAACCACACCTGCCTAGCAATAAGGGTTGAGCAGGTCTGAAAATGGGAGCTCGAACATTGAGCACTGGGACATTTTCAGTAGCCTGTTTCTGGACTTGGAAGCCTAACTTATAGGGACCTGCCTTAATCACTTCCTCTTGGATTGCATTCTACATGGGGCTTCTCTAGAAGAGCATTTGGAAGCTGCCACTGGGCTACAATGCATTGGTATGGGCATTTCATGTTACACCTACATCACACCTCTGCTCCATGAACTGCAGTGAATTCTAGTGTACTTCCAAATTAAAGGTGCTAATTGTCACCTGGTGTAATGACAAGTTTGTTGTGGGACTGCCTGCCAAGCATACACTCCCTCTGTACATCAGGCCAGAGATAACTTAGATCAGATCCATAGTTGACTTGACAGTTGTGAACTCTCAAGCAACTGCCAAGCCCACAACAAGGAGAGCATATTAAAGTCCTGTGATGAGGCCTGGGGAGAAGGGGGTTCAGCTGGTACATTGTTCCGGGGCCCATGGAGCTCAAAGGAAGTCCATGAATGGGATTTTTTTAAATAAATTTACTAAACCAATTTTTTAATAAGAAAAACAGCAGGATGGTGTGTCAACCTGGGTGCGCCCAGGCGGTTGGTGGTGTGAGACAGTGGTGGTGGCTCACCGCAAAACACTCCAAAACTGGATCAAATCAACTCATCGGACAGCAAATGGCAAGGAAGGAAGGTATGTACTTCCCACGTATTCTGCACAGTGGTAGATTTTGTCTTCTGTACAGATACAGATAGATAAACTCAACAAAACATTCATGAACATTCAGTCTTTATTATTGGTTCATCAGGTATCCTCATAACTCACATTTGTGACGAAGTTCTTCTTAATGTCCAATCATTTGCATATCTGTCTTGTAGGTAAAAAGACGGTTATCTCCTTATCCCTTTCCTCCCATCTCATAGCAGTAGAGGTAGAGCAGCTACCATGAGTCAGTGAGTTCAGGCAAGAGTGAAGAAACCTCCCCCATACCATCGAGGGTTAATTTAGTGACCAATCAGGATTACAGATGTGGTCATGTGACATGGACTACATTTCCCAGGATACCTTAACTACATTTACCATGATGAATTCCCTTAAGGGGACAGCTCACAATTACTAACTAACTATCCAATTCCCATACACTGGCTGGACAGCACACTCCCCGCCTGGAATTGTAAATTCCACTACTAAGAAAAAAAGGAATTAACTATATAGCTAAGATAAACAGTAGACAGTAATACTAACTGAATAGCAGATAACGATATAACTAAGATAAACAGTTAGCTATATAACTAAGAGAAACAGTAAACTTTAACAAAGCATCAAACAAAGCAAAGCATGCAAAGCTTGAGGTTCAATCTTCAAATTCAGCCTTTCTCCGCAGTAGCACAAGGTCGGTGACTGGTCTGGTGTAGAGCTTCTTGGTGAAAGTCTGCTGGTCGCAGGAGGAATCTAGTGACCTCACCATCAGGACCTTGACTTTGCGGATTAGTCCATCATAGCTGGGCAGGGTTTGAGACACAAGTCCCATAGGCCACGTGTTGCGATGCACATCCTTGTCTTTCAGCAAGACAAGGTCTCCCTCTTTCAGGTTTGGTTCTTTGGTCTTCCATTTATGGTAGTCTTGTAGGGTAGACAGGTACTGTTGCTTCCAGTGGTTCCAAAAGGTGTTGGCAAGCTGTTGAACTTGCCTTCATTGTTGTTTGTACCTTAGAATCAAAGTTCCCTAATGGCGGCCAACCACACGTCTTCTGAGTTAGCAAGGCAGCTGGAGTGAGAATGGTTGGATTCTCAGGATCTGAAGAAACTGGAACTAAAAGTCAACCATTGATGGTGGCCGCGACTTCTGCCATAAGGATAGATAAAGTCTCATGTGTCTGTATAGATGCTTTTGCCAACATCAAATCCAGGATCCGACAAGCTATTCCAATCATGCATCCTCCCATCAGGGCGTTGATGAAGCAAGAGGTGTCCATAAATTCGATGACTTCGATATGGACTGCTCGAATGCTGAGGCATGTGAAGAGTACTGCCCATCATTTGCTGTTAGCTTTACCGCCTCTGGTCAGTTGGGCAGGGCTGAATACATCGAGGCCTACATTGGTGAATGGTGGTTTGAAACTCAGGCGCTTGGGTGGTAGGTTAGCCATCATCTGGTGTAGAGTCTGACTTCGTTGCTTGCGACAATGGAAGCAAGACTGCAGAACAGTTGTTAAACATCTTTTGGTGCCTCACCAGCAATGATCACCCCGTCCTCTACCTCCTCCTTTCTCTTTCTTCCTTTCTCCCCAATTTTTGAAGAATGAACTTCCACTTCTCACCCTGTCAAAATCCTTCACGCTAAAAGTAAGGAGATTCCACTGTTAGTTTAGTCAGAGGATCTGTGCGTGCCAGCCATGCCAAAGGGTAACTGGCAAGAGGTGGCTTTAAAACGCAGGAGGATAAACTGGGGGAGGAAGAGTGGCGGGTGAAGGAAGTGTCACTTTTCTTACATTTGTATAGACTAGAGTGAATCATTCTTCTCCCAGCCGAAAAAAGAAATCTACTTGTGGGCTACACGGACTCCAACACCACTTCTCCGTACTTTGACTCCACCCCCCACCCCCCACTTTCCAATCTGCTTCATTGCTCTGGAAGCCCCCTCCTTTTTTTAATAAGCCTGTCTGTTGGTTAGGAGTTACGTGATGTCAGTGCAGGGAGTAACGCGAAATCCACAGGTGGTGGGGAGGGAGAGATGTTAACTTAATGTGTAGGTGAGTGGGCCCATATTAGTCTTGTTCCAGCACTTAATAATCCTCTCAACGGCCCTACCTGTTATGCCAAAGATTTGAGGAACTCCACTGCCAACCCAGAACCTCATGGTCTCAATATGCTATCTGACTTTCCCTGACTGATCCATTCTCCCTTTCAAAAAAAAAGGTCTCATCCAAAATATCCATACATACTACTGGGCAACTGGTATCAATTATGGGGATGCTTTTAATGTATACTCAGCAACCTCTGCTCATGATTACAAGCTGAACAACCTCCCTCCTCTATTACAAATCCCACATGTAATATCCTACTGCATTTGTCTATGGAGATTCTCAGTTGTCCAGGTCATAGTTTTCCCAAAGGTGCTTTTTCAAAAGGTAACTGGATTTTCTTTGTTTTTTTCTTGAAGACATTTCGCTTCTCATCCAAGAAGCTTCTTCAGTTCAGAATGAATGATGGAGAATGGAAGAATTTATATTCCTTGTAGTCATCTGGTTGTTAGCACTCTCCATGTGCATTTGCACTATTCAGGTGACCCTAAGGGCACAGATAAACCTCCAAGTGGTCTCAACGACTCTCAGAGAGAGTGCTAATGACCAGATGACTGCAGGGAAAATAAAGCTTTTCATTCACCACCATTTTCCATTTTTTAAAAAATATTACCAGAAAGATATCTAATGAGCAAAAAGGTGAAATCATTGAGGTAAAAGAATAGCTCGCCGCCAAGGTTTTGCTTTCCTCCTTCTCATGGATGCGGCAGACTGGGATCAAAGGTGAAGGATTTAGGTAAGTCTCATTACCAAATTTGAACAATATTTTTATGCTGAATATTTCCTCATTTAGACAAACTGTACTAGAAAGAAACTATAGAGAAGAATGTAACTGGACAATCAGAAATGTCAAAGAAAGAATTGGCTCCTTTTCTTATACTGTAGATCAGGGTGTCAACCTTTCACCTTCCTGGGCCACATTAGAAGATGAAAATTTGGTTTGGGCGCACATATAATAAATTATTATAAAATAATTATATTATAAAATTATATAATAAATTATAAATTATTTTTATTATTTATTATTAATTATTTAATAAAAATTATTTATTTTTATTAATTTTCCAGCCAAATTTTGCGGGGGGGGAGGGGGAAGAAGCCGCCTCGGCCTCCTCCTCCTGCATGGATGCGGCAGGACTGGAAGGCAGGACCGGGAGGCTCGGTGCAGCAGCAGTGGCGGCGGCGGCAGCAGCGGTGAGGGCAGAAGCGGCGGCAGCGGCAGCGCGGGGCAGAGCGCGGCGGGGGCAGAAGTGGCAATGGCAGCGGGCGAAGCAGCAGCGGGGCAGAAGCAGCGGCGGCGGTGGCGGGGCAGAAGTGCAGCGGTGGCAGAAGCGGCGGCGGTGGGGGCAGGGGGGGCAGAAGCGGCGGTGGGGGCAGAAGCAGCGGCGGGGGCAGAAGCAGGCGGGGGCAAGGGCGGGCGGGGGGCAGAAGCAGCGGCGGCGGGAGCAGAAGTGGCAACGGCAGCGGCGGCAGGGGCAGAAGCGGTGGCGGCGGGGAGGGCAGAAGCGGCGGCGGCGGGGGCAGAAGCGGCGGCGGTGGCGGCAGAAGCAGCGGCGGCGGCAGGGGCAGAAGCGGCAGCGGGGGCAGAAGCAGCAGCGGCGGGGGCAGAAGCAGCAAAGGCGGCGCCCGCCTTTTCTGTTGCTGCTTGGCGTGGCGCTTGCCTCACCCCGCCTCACGCCTGCCTCTCCTCCTCCTCCTCGCTGGCTCTTGCCAGAAGGTTGGGGTGGGCACTGGGCTGCATTATGGGCCGCGGGTTGGACAAGCCTGCTGTAGATAATACACTACTCAAAAAAATAAAGGGAACACAAAAATAAGACATCCTAGATCTGAATGAATGAAATATTCTTATTAAATACTTTGTTCATTACATAGTTGAATATGCTGACAACAAAATCACACAAAAATTATCAATGGAAATCAAATTTAGCAACCCATGGAGGTCTGGATTTGGAGTTACACTCAAAATTAAAGTGGAAAAAAACACTACAGGCTGATCCAACTTTGATGTAATGTCCTTAAAACAAGTCAAAATGAGTCTCAGTAGTGTGTGTGGCCTCCACGTGCCTGTATGACCTCCCTACAACGCCTGGGCATGCTCCTGATGAGGTGATGGATGGTCTCCTGAGGGATCACCTCCCACACCTGGACTAAAGCATCCCCCAACTCCTGGACAGTCTGTGGTGCAACGTGGTGTTGGTGGATGGAGAGAGACATGATGTCCCAGATGTGCTCAATTGGATTCAGGTCTGGGGAACAGGCGGGCCAGTCCATAGCATCAATGCCTTCATCTTGCAGGAACTGCTGACACACTCCAGCCACATGAGGTCTAGCATTGTCATGCATTAGGAGGAACCCAGGGCCAACCGCACCAGCATATGGTCTCACAAGGGGTCTGAGGATCTCATCTTGGTACCTAATGGCAGTCAGGCTACCTCTGGCAAGCACATGGAGGCTGTGTGGCCCCCTAAAGAAATGCCACCCCACACCATTACTGACCCACTGCCAAACCAGTCACGCTGGAGGATGTTGCAGGCAGCAGAACATTCTCCACGGCGTCTCCAGACCCTGTCACATCTGTCACGTGCTCAGTGTGAACCTGCTTTCATCTGTGAAGAGCACAGGGAGCCAGTGGTGAAGTTGCCAATCTTGGTGTTCTCTGGCAAATGCCAAACGTCCTGCACGATGTTGGGCTGTAAGCACAACTCCCACCTGTGGATGTCGGGCCCTCATACCACCCTCATGGAGTCTATTTATGACTGTTTGAGCAGCCACATGCACATTTGTGGCCTGCTGGAGGTCATTTTGCAGGGCTCTGGCAGTGCTCCTCCTGTCCCTCCTTGCACAAAGGCAGAGGTAGCGGTCCTGATGCTGGGTTGTTGCCTCTTACGGCCTCCTCCATGTTCTGGACACTACGCTGACAGACACAGCAAACCTTCTTGCCATAGCTCGCATTGATGTGCCATCCTGGATGAGGTGCACTACCTGAGCCACTTGTGTGGGTTGTAGACTCCGTCTCATGCTACCACTAAAGTGAAAGCACCGCCAGCATTCAAAAGTGACCAAACCATCAGCCAGAAAGCATAGGAACTGGGAAGTGGTCTGTGGTCACCACCTGCAGAACCACTCCTTTATTGGGGATGTCTATGCTTTCCACCTGTTGTCTATTCCATTTGAACAACAGCATGTGAAATTGATTGTCAATCAGTGTTGCTACCTAAGTGGACAGTTTGATTTCACAGAAGTGTGATTGACTAGGAGTTACATTGTGTTGTTTAAGTGTTCTCTTTATTTTTTTGAGCAGTGTATTTAGAGATTACATATTGAACAGAAGAAAATAAAAATACAGAAAGAAGTTGTGTCTGATGTGATTGGAGACCCAATTGTAATTCCTCAATTACCACCAAGTCCAGACCAAGTCCTGAAGTAGGTTCACAACTAGTGGCTGCTCCACATTTGACAGTATCAGACCCACCAAATATACCTGCATGTCCCTGCATGTTTCTACATTTAACAGTGTCTATATTTTGGCAGGAAGTGTGTTATTGTATTGTATTGTTGCTATAATTCTTCCATTGATTATGTGCCATAAGGTGCTTTCAACCCCTATGATCACATAGATAGATTTGTTATCTTATTAGACTGCTTGCAACCCATTGAGCCATCCTTTGTTATTGTTCTGACCCAAGCCTCGTTCAAAGCAAACAAACACCAAACAGCGATAAAAGCAAAACCTTTTTAATGCTTCTCTGTGAATTCCGTTCATTCACAGTAAAACGCTATTAAAAACTAATTGTCCCAGATAAGAACAAGACTTGCAGAGGTTGTGCAAGGCTGCCAAGAATACTAGATTAAATTGCAAGGAAATAATCAAAACCAAAAGTCTCCAAACATAAACCAGGATAGTTCGAGCTTCCACAAGACTTGAAGTGCAAGAACCTCTTTGCTTCCTGCAAAGAATCCCATCTCTGAGGGCTGGCTTTTATCCCTTAAGGGAGGGTCCATCACCTTGTATCCTTACTCCCAAGTCGCCTGTGCTGCTGCAGCTGCTCTTTCCTTTGAGCAGCCCTGCACACACGCGCACTGGGCACAGGCTCCTCAGGGTCCTCTGCATCACTGCTACCAGCCTCCACAAGCTCTGAAGGCAGCACTCCACTCTCTGATAGTCCTGGCCCCATCCCTGCATCACACACAGCCCCTTCATCCGAGTTCTTGCTTTCCCAGATCTCAGCCGTCCGCACCTGCTGCTGGCAAATCACAACAGTTATACTGTACTTACTTACCTAAAGAGATAAACAGAATGACCATGAGTGGACAAAAAAATCAGAGTGGGATTGGGAGAAACTTCTGACTTCCTGCCAGTTTCCCCATTGACTTTGCTTTTGGAAAATTAACTGGGATGTTGGAAATCCTGACCACATGGCCACATCTGACCTTGGCAGCATTGCAGTTGTTTGTGAATACAGCTGGTCTAGATATTCTTGAAATTTCAACTTTACAGAAGTAATATCTAAACCACTTTCTCAATTTACTTTCCCCCTCCAAATTCTAGATAACACAGCTGGGTGATATACCAGCCTCCACATTAGAGTCTGCCCAGGAGGAATCAAGACTGGCATTTCTGAACAATTTTCTTCAATACACTAGAAGATAGTGTATCACCCTTCACAAGAAAGGAAGCTTACCAACAACAACAAGGGAGACGTAATAATGCTTTTCCTCCCTTATTGTCAAAGTATGGGCTTATACCGGAGAGTGTAACTGTGCCTAATCAGGTCCAGTTTCAATCTTTCTTTGCTGGTAATCCAAGGATTATTTCTATGACTCCCTTCATCTCCTAAACCAAGATGCATCCAAGATTGGCAATTAGGAAAAGAAAAAACAAACCACTCAGGGGAATTTCATCAAAATCCTGAGTGCACAATTCAAGTCATGATGACCTACTGTGGCATATCTATTTGACAAAGTACTAATGGTATTAGCAAAATGCTGATAGAGTCTGAAGAAATAATGGGTATTTTATCAGATTATACTCCCAATTAAAAAGTATACAAAACGAGTCTACTAGTAGTAGCACTTGCAAAAGGCAGTTATCTGCAGATTACTAGGCATTAAAAAAGAACATGCAAATGCATGTTGAAATGCATATGGTAACTCAGGAAACCAAAATACAAAATAAAACTAAAACCCAAGGAGCCTCAAAGAATTACACAATCATTTTCTCAGTAGACTTGAGATCAATTCAAGAGGAATGCAAACACTTAAATTGAACAAGGTTGAACAAGGAGAGATTTAACCTGGAATAAGGAGAAACTGTCTGACAGTGAGAACAATCAACCAATGGAACAGCTTGCCCTCGGAAGTTGTGGGAGCGCCATCACTTGAGACTTTCAAGAAGAGATTGGACTGCCATTTGTCAGAAATAATGTAGGGTCTCCTGCTTGGGCTAGATGACCTACAAGGTCCCTTCCAACTCTGATTATCTGTTATCTATTAAGAGGAATTAAAACACTTAAATGTCACTTGATATAGATGCCATATAATAGAAATATATTTTTATATATATTTTTTGTTTCTTTTCGATTTGCATGCCACTAGCTTACAGCTTATTTCATGGGGCTTCTAAGCAAAACACTACATGGTTAGCCCCAATTGCAAATAATTACTCTTTTATGCAGCTCCATTCATTTAAAACTTTTGACTAAGTTTATACATATTAAGTCATAATGTAATTTTTTTAAGCTAAGTGTATTATAAAAATCCATGCAGTGTGAATTATTCACCAAAACATAGCTAAACCATGGCTTAAGTGCAACATGTAAATCAGACTGTGGTTTAGTGTATGGATACTTTTAAGCTTAACTACTTAATACCTCTCTTAAGACAGCTAGCCTCCCTAAAATTCCTGTCTTTCCATAGCTGTGGGAACATTAGACTTAAAGGAAATATAAGCAGCTTAAGGTTAAACACACACACACACACACACACACACACACACACACACACACACACATTTTCTGCTTCTTTGCTTGGATCCTTAGCAGTATTTTTTTTCTTAAACCAAAAATGGCATTTGGTTTTTCTAATATAGTCTGTATCTTTCCTTCAACCATCTTCTTTTATAGCTTATCCTTTCATTTCCATGGCATTTTTTGCAATCCTTGCTATATCATAGCACTACTGTGTTTCTAGCACCTGTAAATATCTTCAATTCTAACTAAATTAACAGATAATTATTCATTTGATATATCACAGCACATTAAATCCTTTTTCATAATATATAAATGCATGAAGCAGAACATAATGGTAGCTTCTACTGCAAGATGCTGATCATTTTTATACATTTCTGTCCAAATACTTTTCTTTCAGGATAGCAGATGAGAGTGTCCTTCATTTACTGAGTTATTTTAAAACAGAATTTCTAAAAGTGGAATTACTAATTACCTTTTCTGTTGTCCAAACAGACGCATCTTCTATTTTTAAAATGAAATAAAAATAGATCTATAATGATGACAGCCAATATATACTTCCCCCTTAGCATCATCTTTGTGAGGGTTTCCCCAACAATAGAATCTTTGAGGATGTGGAAAAAATAGGTCCTATTTCCATCTAACTTGCAAGTTATGCCAAAATATTATCCTGGAGCTTTAAATATCTATAGCAAGGATTGCTATTTAAGATTCTTGCTTCACTTTTAATAGATCTATTCACTTTTAACTTTTTAAAAAGATACCAGGAGGGTGAAAGAGAAACAAGGACATTTTGGAGTAGAGGTGAAAGGTACATTTCTTACCAAAGGCCAATGAGAAAGATAAAAATACAGGTTTGTATTTAGCCATGAGCAAAGTCTACAATAGGATTATGCCAATCTTGCCATCAAATCTACTATGAAAAACATTGATTTTCTGTCAGAAAGCATCACTTTGAGAAGACGCGCACTCTGCCACAATCACATTATACACACATTGGTGCGTGCATGTGAATGCACACCTCTACCGCCATCTCCAAGATGGATAGATAGATAGATAGTTACATGCTGGAGGGAACAATATAGGATAAAATAAAGTTTTTGAAAGAGTACATCAATGCGGTAACAAATATATAACAAAAAAGTGTAAAATAAAACTATTTTCTGCTACATGCTTAGACCAGGTAAAAAACAATAGAAAAATGAAAAAAGGTATTCTCAGATACAGAAGTAAACTAAATGACAAAACTCATTGTTTTTTCAGAAATATCTCCTTTGACTTTCAGGTGCTAGATTTAACCATACATCATTTTGCAAACAAAGTAGAAATCACTGAATACAAATAGCAAATCTACACTTCTATTACATTCTGCAAGTAATTTTTACAAAGTATGCCAGTCCCTATCTATTGCAGCACATTTAATATCCTTTTGGGGCTTTTCGATATTGCTGCCAGAAGGTAGACTCGGGCTGGAAAGCAACTTTTGATTATTTTTGTGCAGTACAATATGTTATGGTGCAATATGCACCAGAAAACAAGTGTTCTGCCAACACCATGACATTCCCACAAAGATTCTTCCAACCTCTAATAAGTCTAAGCTCGTTAAACCAGATGTTTCTGACAGAACAAAATATAAACTCTGCAATGCTTCTGATTCAGCTGATAATCGCTTAATGGAAGTACAGTTAATAACATCTTTATATATTTTCTGTATCAGCACTCATATCTAAGAACATTTTATTATCCAACTGAAGTTAATTTTGAAGAACTTTCTTCTATTTATCCAAGAAGTATTAATTCTAGACTGTAACAGAAGTATTTGCTGGGACACAGTCCTAGTCAAACACATCATAGTTAATTACCAAATGCTAAGTGAGTCAGGGAAAATATCACACAAGAGGCCTTAAAGCTTGGACAGTTACTACTCACTCAGTCAGTGACAGAAACATTCCCCACTGAGGCGCATTTGGATCATTATTTTGGCACTGGTGCACCTGCCTGAAATTCACCAGCTGCACTGAATCACCAGATTTCTATAGAGGCTGGCTAGTGGAAGATTTCTTTTTCAATCAGTAAATTAGTAATATCAAACTTGTAACATATTGTACATAGAGTCCTCAGATATACAGTTAAAATATTAGATCTACTTCAGTATTTATCTGCATTTCTAATATCAATGATTAGAAGGGAAAACACAAGAAGGGCAGAAATATTTTTCAAGAACTATTAATCATAAGATTAATAGTTGGTTATTTGGGAAAAACTGGTTATTGGGAAAAAACTGCCCAATGTTCCCCCACATTTTTTTTAATTATTTAGTGTACTACTTTAGAAACGTTATTATTTTATGCTATTTGATATCTGGCATGTATATATAATGTATTCTAGCATTTATCCTCCACATAGTCTTTGTCAGGTTGTTATCTTATTCAATGTCATTTCCAGCCTACCTTTAACAACTGTTTTAGTTAAACTGTCACTGTGATTCATAACAAATGCTGCAAAAACAAAACAAAGTAAAAATTCCAGATGTTCCAGAACTTGTAATGTATCTGTTACTAACAATAGAAATTCAGTATCAAAATTTTAAAACCAACATCACTTCACAAAGGGACTCAGGGCACCATACAAATAAATTACTAAAAATATCAAAACTGTATATAAAAATTTAAAAACATGAAAGCAATGTTAAAAATTAATTAAATGGTAGTGGGGAAGGTTTTCAGGACACTAGCCAGCCCCGTGGCTGTAGGCTCCTCTATGTGCCCCACACATGTTTTCACGCCTTTCTGAAAAGCCAGGAAAGTGGAATCCCGCCTCATATCCTGGTAGAAAAAAGGCTGTCTTCCTGGACACACACACACCCCCACGGTGGAATTTTTTGGCTGAAGGGGTCCAATAACATACCTTCCCTGCCTAACCATGTGAGATGGTTGATGTAATAGATTGAAGACAAGACCTTCCATAGGTAACCTGGCCTTTACTTAAAAAGCAACACTTCGTCTTTATGTTAATTTACTTTATTTTTTTAATGGTTCTATAGCATTATAAAATGCTAAAATTGCATTTGGGTACAGCGACATTTGTATAGTATTGGAGTTTATTAAGATTGAGAATTTAGATAAATAGAATAACAGAGTTGGACCTTGAAGGTCTTCTAGTCCAAAATACTACCTAAGTAGGAAACCCTATACCATTTCTGTTCTGACCCAGGTCACGTAGCAGAGGCAGCCGAATCCCAATTCCAACTTCTACTCCTACTACTCTTCTCAACCGGAATCTGACAGGCTCATGACAATTTCAGACAAATGGTTATCCAATCTCTTCTTTAAAATATCCAGTGTTGGAACACCCATAACTTCTGGAAGCAACTCATTCCACTGTTTAATTGTTGTAACTATCAGGTTGGTTCTCTGCTTGATTAGTTTCCATCCATTGCTTCTGGTCCTTCAGGTGTTTTGACACTACCCCCCTTCCTTGTGGCAACCGTTTAGATATTGGAATACTGCTATCATGTCACCCCAGTCCTTTTCATTAAACTAGACATACCCAGTTCCTGCAACCATTCTTCCTATGTGAAAGCTTTAATTTAATTTAATTTAATTTAAGACTTTAATTTAATCTTTAAAGTTAAAGAAAAAAGTTATGGTTATGAAATCGTACTATTAATGTTCACAAACATAGAGGTAAGGTTACTTAAATGCATATCTAGAGCTGTGAATAAACAGCTCCAAAGTGCAATATATATATGGGATTGTTCGTCAAGGACTGTATGGAATTAATCCAACTACCAACAAATGCTTATAGGTACTCATTATATTTGAAGTAAAAGATACATTTATTAGATGATACAAGAAGATAAAAATGCCTCTCCTCTAACTAACAACTTTACAGGAAGGCTGTGATTAAATCTCAACTGAGAGAATGTGTGTTCTTTTTCTTAAACAAAGAGATTCCTTTAACTAATAGAACAGCTGAGAAACAGCAATTTTCCAAGCCCACCCCTATTTATTTCTCACTATCAGCCCTAGTACCAGTAGCTCATATTGTAGGTACAAAGTAATGCTATCATCTTTTAACTATTTTCCTCTTCAAAATGAATGAATGAATGAATGAATGAATTGGATGAATGAATTGGATGAATAAAAGAATAAATGGTCACCCTTTTGTAAATCCAGAAAATTAAACAGTACTGCAAAGACTAATTCAGAAGAAAAATCAAAGGAAAGTTGAAACATGTAAATATCAAAAAGACTACTGAACAACAAGAAAGGGGCAGAGGAAATTGAGTTTGCTATCTGGTTCATGCAGAAGAAAATCGCCAGTACTTTTTCTAGTGAATTGCACCTACCGTATTTGCCGGCGTATAAGACGACTGGGCGTATAAGACGACCCCCCAACATTTCCACTCAAAATATAGAGTTTGTTATATACTCGCCGTATAAGACTACCCCTCTTCCGCACACCTTCCACATACCAAATAAAAGGTAAAAGAACATCAGATTTGATTTCAACATGTTAATTTATATTCAAATGCTTATGACATGCAGGAAAACTCACAAGGCTGTGAAAGTATGCCAAATAATAGAACATAAGTAATTTTCCGATTCAGAGCAGGTTCATAGTTTTATAAAATGTGTGTGTGTGCCTAAATTTCAAATTACCCATTTACCATGACTTGTCATGGACAGGCAACTTTATTAAAAGAATTCTATTTCAGCTAAGCCAGAAAGACACAAATAGGGCCTGCAGAAGCATAATTTTCACTCTGATATTAATTGTGGCAATGTTGCATTTTAAACTAGCCATGATTAATTATATCCAAATTTTCACACACACACTCCCCTTCCTTTAGCTTTTCTGAAAACCCCACATTTGCAGATCCCATTTTAGCAATGCATCTAAGATTTGACTTGCCAGCCACTATCATTAAATTATGCTTGCTAAAATATGAACTGAAATATGAACTGAAATATGAACTACCCTGCAAAGCTGCCCATAATGAAGATAAGTTGATCTTGATGTCAATCCTCCTCAGCCTTTCACTTGTCTTTTACTTGATACCGCTGCCAAACCTGCTTTTCCATCGATACCAGAGTAAAAGGTGACATTGCTCCCCGCAGCAAGAGAAGACAATGTGGGATGTGAGAAAGAGGAGAAATCGCAGTGAAATTAAGGAAATTAGGCGTTTGTGTTTTTTTTTCCTTTCCCCTTCGGGACTGGATCTAGAAAGTTGTCATTTTAACATGATCGCCCCCTTCTTCTCTTCCCACCCCCAACCTCTGTTTCGTCTTTAAAGAGAAAAAGACACCCATTCTGCTTTATTGTATCTGACATAGTGGGCTTTAGTTCAGAAGCTGATGTCACTCAACAGGCAAGTCCTTTCGAAAACGCCAGGCCCTGCCTGGTCTTACCCAACGCTGCTTGCCAGGGATCTGGCAGGAAAGAAGGAGTTCCAGATCCTTTTTCTTTCTAGCCTCTCCACCTGCCTTTCCCGAGTCCATCCAAGGACGCGCCTGAAAACCAGGTTGATTCTGGGTAACGCCTAAGCCCCAGAGGCGGGGTCCGATCAGTCCCTTCGCCCAGCTCCACAAAAGGTGAAATCGCCAGCGAAGCAAAACAAACGGAAGGAAGAAACCGAGCAAGCCGGGTCAAGAGCTGCGCTACCTCTAGTTGAGCCTTAGCGGTAGTAGGGACCCACATCCCACCTCCGCCCCACCTCAGCGAGAGGGAGCCGGCCGGATTGCGGGGCGTAATCCCTCCCTGGCAGAGCTACGGGTAACCCGACGCTCAAGGCTACAACTGAATGCAAAGTCCCCGCTCTGAGATCTGCAGCTAATTTACGAGGAACCCTTTGCAATTCGCCTGCTATGACCTCAAGGAGAGGGAGAAGCGAGCCTCCTCACCAACAAGGCGAAGAATATACCAGTTTGCGGCGTATAAGACGACCCCCCACTTGGAGGCATGTTTTCAGGGCAAAAAGTCGTCTTATACGCCGGCAACACGGTAATTAGAAAGCAACCAAGGACACTGCCTTGTAAAATTTTAGTTCATGGACCAAACTAAGAAGTATGCTATGAAGAATGATCCAGAACTTTCACTCCCTTGAACATAAACAGTAGACTGAAACAGAGATCTGAATAAGCACAAGATGAGAAGATTCAAGACAGAAGAGTCTCAACTGACAATAGTTTTAAATCTTTACAAATCAGTTTTTAAAAAGCAGTAGAAATCAATAAAGATGAATTGGTTGAATGAGTTTTCTAGAATTCTGAAGCTGCACTTAGCCAATTCTAATAAAACCTCTATTCTGAATTCCAGATATGACTACAAATTTGGAATTCCATTCCATTCATAAAATATTTACACAAATAACAGTAAATATTTCATTATCTTGTTTAAAATAGCAGTATGTGTTTTAATCCTTCTGTATAATCAATAAGCATTAGTTAACAGCTTGGTTGGAAGACGTCAGCTGTATATTTTTTTCAAAGTCAAAACTATATTTTGCTTTTAGAATCTTAACACAGGAAGATGTTACAATGATTGCAATGTTTTGTGTACTAAATAGTTAAGAAACACAATAATAAAATGCATGCAAAAATATTTCTTAAGGAAAAAAGTCCCTGTTAGTACGACTTAAGAACAAAACCACTAAGAACCTTTTCTCAAAATAGAGCAATAATGCTATATGATACACACTTGGTTTTTATGCCATCTAGTGGATATTATGTATACAACACTGCTTCCATAATAATTCTGGATGACATGCACTCAACCATACCTTAACATACAAAATATGTTCACACTTTCAAATATCAATTATTGTGCCTAATGTAGATCAGTAGTCAGATTGAAAACAATAATATATTCCACATCTGGATTTTAAGTGTATGTTATCAACATTCTCACAAAACTGATCATGCAAACTATCATCTACAAATATCAGATTTAGTCTCTTTTGCAACATATCTTTTTTATTTCCTGCACTAAACGTACTGCATTCTACATTACGTTTCTGTCCATTATTTGGTGACATACAAATATACACATAAGAGAATCATACTTGTTGAGTATGCCTGTTACATGCATACAGCAACAGATAATTATAAAAAGCCAAATATTTGAAAACAGTAGGTTTTTAAAAAATATACTGTATATGATGGCCTCTTTTTCTTAAACAGACGACTTAAATGGAAAAACTTATAATAAAATATACTACCAGCTCATTTTATATGAAATTAGAGGCCTCTCAGCAAACGTAATTCAGATACATTAAACATGTTTAGTACTATGATATACAATAATCGACCCAGTTCTATGAAAGGCCCTGAATTATTGTGTTTTTGGAAAGCAATTTGGGGGTTATTTGACTCGTGTGCAAAAAATATATATATATTAACATTAATCTTTTTTTGACTGAAGAAATATTTGGAAATGTAACTCACCAAGCTAGCTGTTAGAGAAGGAGCAGATTGTCCGAGAGCTTGGGTGCGCATTCGGACAAGATTGGAAGTTTCGCCAGTTTGCCATGAATGTTGGGTAACAGCATTTGGCAACAAGTACCTGCCTGCCAAGAGAACGAAAATAATTGTTAAACTAAGTTTACAGTACATAATTTAGAAAGTTAATTAACAAAGTGCTTCAAAATTAAAACAAATAAAAGCAAAATCGTAGAGCTAAAAACTGGACACATTTGGAGAAATTTAACAGAAAGTACAAGTAGTCCTTGACTGGTTCATTTAGCGATGGTCCAAAGTTACAACATCACTGAAAACAGTGACTTATGACCATTTTTCACACTTTTGTGACCATTGCAACATCCCCATGGTCACATGATCAGATGCTTGGTAACTGACTCGTATTTATGACGGTTGCAGTGTCCAGGGAAACATGGGATCCCCTTTTGCGACCTGACAAGGAAAGTCAACCAGTTTCACTTAACAACCCTGTTACTAATTTACCAACTGCAGTGATTCACTTAACAACTGTGGGCAGAATTGTTGTAAAATGGGGCAAAATTCACTTAACAAATGTTTCACTTAGCAACAGAAATTTTGGGCTTGATTTTGGTCATAAATTGAGGACTATTCTCAAATTTCTGCTTTTGTAAGCTTCTAAATTCAGAGTTTTTCAACCATCCCTGGATGGCAAAGTATTCAATTTACATGACAAACTGTCATGGATGAATAGAAATAGTTCAGTTACAGGTTAATAGCAATTCCTTTTTTCTTTCATTCATGCTGCCTATTTCAGATTAATAAACTGTTAGATAATCCTATAATCTATCCACTGCACTGTAAGAGCTTGTAATATACCTGTCAATATAATTTAGCTGTTTGCGTTATCATTTTTTGTTTGTGAATGCTTGCAGTTCAAATGTGTGGGTGTGGCCAGTCATTTAAGAGAATTTATAAAAGAAAAACTGGTACGTATATATTATGCCAGTTACTAAGTGTACTGCATTGTCAAAATACTAAACCAATAGTTCTCCTGACAGAAATAAATCATTGGAAGTTGAATCTCAAGGAAATATATTTGCCCTTTCAAAGATACGTTTATTACTTTAAAAAGATGGACATTATCTAATCAAAATAAAGAGCTTTATCTAAGGTACAATCAATATCAGATCCATAGAATCCGATCCCAAAATAGGGATTTTTTTGTTCTTCTCCCCTCTGCACTCTCCTTTCGAACATAATACTGTATGCCCCAGAGGAACACAAGGGAATTTTTTTCCATAATATCCATTCTAGGAAAGAATCTATATCAAATATACTTTTATAATTATAATTTAACTTCAGGATAAAAAAATGCAAAATTCGTATTTTTAGAATCTAGCCAGGAGTTATAGTTTATTACCGCATGCTTTCCCATTGTATCAATCTCACCAAAACAAAAGATGAAATACACATGCCTGCATTTATGTTTAACATAAATATATCTAAATTTAATATAATACCCATTAATCGTAATATCAAAAATAGATAATGAATTGATTTTAAACCAATGTTTTCAAATCCTTCATTATTATTATTTAATTTCGTTGTGGCTATATCAAGAAACTTTATTTAAACCCAACAGGGAGGAATACAAGCAGGCATAAAAAGTATGGTGCTGCTTAATTCATGCATCATTTGCTGCTTACAACTTAAGGAAATTAGCATCTGTCAAGTGTATTACTCAAGTACATATGGTTAAAATTCATGGAGGGTACTTTTTTGTCTGCCAGATTTAAAACAGTGATGAACCTCCAGTCTATTAACGCTGATAAAATTCAATCAAAGCTAGAATTACAGCTGTCCTAATTATGTTGTCCTTGGCTAATGCAAGCGAAACATTTGTACGAACCCCATTAACAAAATTCAGCATTTTCCTGCCCCTTCCCTTTTTCATATAGTAATAAAAGCTATCCAGCAAACATTACTGAGGTCCTAAAATATTCGCAGCAGTTTGAAATAATTGCCCAGTTAACATTTACAATTAGTGTTATTTTAATTCTTTGCTCTTTAAAAATGACTTTCACTTTTTCAATACGCTCTGTAATAAAGGAAGAAATGAGATCCAGCTCAACGCTTAAGCTAAAATTAATGTCCATAAATAATATAAACGTTTTAGAAGTAAGTGGCAAAAGCACATTTCAGATTGAGTAGGATGTACTTTAATCAATATCACAGTTCATTACATCTGAGAAAAACACCAAGTGGATACAAATAAAAGGGTTTTTTAAACACGAATTCAATTTTAATCTATTTAGATCTTTGACTAGTCACTGTTTTATAATATCTGTATCTACAGTATATCTTTATAATATCTATTACATAATGTCTTGTATCTCAGTAATAAATGGATTGCTTTAATTATTTCTGTTGCTTTTATGCCACTTCAATCAAAAGCAATTTAAAGACCTCCATAAAAACAATTAATACCCCATTTCCAAAATCTAACATACAGTTCAACATAAATAATAACAACAATCAACACCAACACACATCCCAGATTCCATCAAGTTCTTCACCTGGAACTAAACCTGTTTAATTCTTTTCTGATACAATTTTATGAAATTGTCAAGCAAGCAGACATGAAATAGAATTTAACTTTCACTTAACCACATTCTCATCTGTCGGTATCTAGATTGTGCAAATACAATTTTAGTGGCAGTTAATATATATATAACTAAATATGCATTTTCCTTATTGTATTTTTTGGGTAGAATCCACAATAAAACTACTTCTGGTTTTAAATCAATATGATGTTTTATCATTTTTTCAACCACGTATGTATTTTTGTCCAGTATTTTGTTTTTGCTTTCGGGCAAGTCCACCACATATGATAATTGGACCTAGGTATTTGGTGGTACTTCCAGCACTTAGCTGGAATAATATCAGAATTTTAGATATTAGAATGTACAGAAATGAACAGATTAATGTTGGCAATTAAAGAGAAAGAGCAAACTGAATACTATATGGTTTGAGGTCTATTTTATCAATGGTTAAATAATAAAAATGGAAGTTAGAAACAGGGAAACAAAATAAAGAAGATATGTTAAAAGAGATAAGTAAATATTATTACTAGTATGTTGAATATTACTATTTTAATATTGTAGAATATGTGGAATATTATTCTTTTAAATATTGTAGAATTAATATTAATGTAATGATGTTGCAATTTTGATTATTGTTTAACAAAGATTTTTGTACCCAGACAACACACTGTTCAAACTGAAGATGGAATTATTATATTAAAACTAAAAAATAAAGAAAGAACTAAAAATTATAATTAAGGTGCAGACACACTAATATACAATGACATAAAGTATTTTAACTCTGGGAGAACTGAAGGATAATTGGCAATAGTGTTTTCAGAATTTTCTTTTAAGATTGCTTGTGCATATATAAACAGGTTCAAAAGAAGAGATAGAAAAGGATAGCACTGAGGTTGTTTTGAACACATATTAAACTGATAGGATGCATTAATGATATGTGTTACACAAGATTCACAATGAAACTCATTGATATTTCAACAGCTAAAAGGGAACACAAATAATAATTCAGAAAAGTGATGTAAATGTATGGATTTTAACTCAGAAGAGTGAAGAGTTAGTCTCATATACTGCACATATTTTGGTTTTTTTGCATTTTTCTTAGTTTGTATTAGTTTGTCTTTGTATTTTTAAATTTCAATAAAAATTATTACTAAATTTTAACCTGCAAAAAAAAAAAGAATTTAACTTTCATCAAATTAACTTTGTTAAAAAGCCATAATAGCAAGGAAGTATTAGTCTTGCCCAGAAGAACAACTGATGGAAAGATTGCTGGATCAATGCAATGAGCTATTTAAGCCATCCTTCTGCTTTTAACACAGGCTAGTTGATTAATACCTTTGGGAAGTTCAGAAACAGGGCATTAACTCAGACATCCTGTCTACTCCCATTATAAGATAATTTGCATCGGTTTGATAAACTGAAGAATATCTTCAGCTTTCACTAACTAATATAGGTTTATTATTATTCAGATTTTTTTCTTAAAACCATCAAAATCATTTGTCATCATCATAACTTATAGAAAATCTCACAACCCTAAGTATGTATTGTATAAAATTTCAACTATATTGATGTATTGCTCATCAATTACTATACATTGGATCATTTAGAGCCTCATTTTTCTAGAAACAAGCATTCTATATTCCATCAATGCCTACAGTTTCTTAAAAAACTTTATTGAAATGAAATGAAATTGAAATGAAATATTGAAATGAAATAAAATATCATAGAAAAAGGATCTTTTGTTATCTGACTGGCCATGGCCAGCATTCAACATATATTGAGAACATGGAAGTTTTCATTTTGTGAGTACATTCACTATATATTCTCAAAATGTCAAGGGTGACCAGGTTCAAATGTTTCTGTACTGTATCTATTACCTCTCATGCTTCCTCAATATTTATTTTATCTAAAATATCTGAATTTCAATGTAGTATTGATTGATTGACTGATTGATCACATGATATCAAGTTGAAGTCAGCTCCTAGCAATCATGTACATGTTTTCCCTGAAGGTGGGACATTACATCACCTAATATTCTTCTACATCTAGACAGCTTTGCCTCAGCAATGTCACTATATTGTTCCTGAAATAACTAACATCCATTTGCCTTTAACTGATACAATTATTAATAAAAAGAAACACTTCAACTGTTCAAAATTTACACTTTGAAGTTTATTGTGCAAACTCTTTCTTCCATGGTCTATTCTTAGCATCACTGATGTCACTTATATGGTTATTTTAATGATCTGCTTACTTTATTTAGAAAGGTTCCTGCAGAAGATGAATAAAATGATGAGTAACCTATAGTGTTGCTTTGCCTAATATTACAACCCCTTTCCTATCTGCCAATTAATTCTTTGTCAAGCTTTGAAGAGTGCATTCCAATTTTATGCACCTACTAAACCGGTGTTTGACAGGATTCTTCTCTCCAGGGTCAAAACCTCTCTTTCAAATGCTTTAATATGAGGTGATCTTTTTATACTATAAATTTAGATTTGCCATGAAATCAGAGTCCAGTGCTGCTCTCTAAAGCTCAAAGGAGCATTGAACTTTACCTGTCTTAGCAGTCAGCCTGGTATCAAAGGAATTGTAAAAAAATGTGAGAACAAATCAGAATCCCTTTTTAATAACTGCTTTTATTAAAGCATTAGGACACAAATGGCATAAATTCACTACTACAGATATTTTCACTTGTTGGCATTTGGGGGGGGGGGGAAAATCTTGCCTTCTTGTGACAGAAGCAGGGAAATGTAGAAGGAACTCTGAAAAAACACTTAACAGGCAAACTTTGACTATACAATCTCTCTTCTTCCATCCCATCCAAACACAAAAAAACTATGCATCCTGAATTTTTTTTAAAAAATCAGCTAAAAATGGAGCAAAGATATATTTATTACTCATTTACTATAAAAATGTTTTTAAAAAGGATGCATTGTGTGCCGAATTATGATGAGGAGTGCTAAAAGATAAATATTAGATGTTTGTATGGGAATGATTATGCAATGTTGAAGACTTACTTGAAATAAATCTTCACATCCAAGGGGGAAAAAATTAAAGTAATGATGCTATAAGGAAGTTTAAAAATATAAATGATGTACTGTAAATAGATTATATAAACTGGAGAAGTATTAAAATATGGATATTTGCTTGGTAACTTTATCTGAAGACTGAATTTCTGACTGATAACTGGAAAGTTGCCAAAATTATTCCCCCAAAAAAGAGTAATTTACCAAACACGGGATGGTGTTTGGCAAAATTTTGACTGAAAGGATATAAAAGGTATAAATGAGCAGTAACTGTGAAATAGAATGCAGTTTTATGCAGAGCAGGGAAAATGCATACCAATTTTTTCTTCTTCTTCAAAAGCTCACATAAATGTGAAAAAACGGTCATTTATTGTGTGTTTGTTGATTTAGATGGAAATTATGGAATATTTTGGTTAAGGTTGGCATTGGTTCTTAATTACTTAATATAGTATGTTATATGATGGAAATGAAGCATGTATGAGAATAAATGGAATGCATATGAATGGTTTCAACACTGAGAAAGAAAATAGCATATGATACGATATTGGTTGTTTAATATTTTTATGGATAAATTTCATCCCAGTAAAAATATATTGGTTGAAAAAGTAACTCTTTGTATGCAGATGATACAATATTCTTCCCCAAACCCCAAAAACTTCAACCTTAGACTGTCTACTATTGACCTCGCCCCTTTCCTAAGAGGTCTGTAGGGGACATGCATAAGCGCGCCAACGTGCTTCCGTCCCTGCCCTATTGTTTCTTTTATTTTTTTATTTTTCTTATATGTATCCATGTATTCATAACTATGCTTTTACTTATACCTATTATCTTGTAAGCAATTGACAAAAATAAATAAATAAATAAAAATAAATAAATAAATATTGTTGGCTGCAAACCCAAAAGACATGCAAAGAATTTTATCCCAATTGAAGAGAAAATCTGTAGCTCAGGTTTAATCTCTGGAGTTCTTGATGTTGGAGGTTGTTTGTTTGCTTGGAGACCATTAGCCAATTAAGTAGCATAATTAGTGCAAGCAAACAAGCAACCTCAGAGAGCACCAAGAACTCCACAGAGAATGTTGTGTATGTATGTATGCTGCAATGAAAAGTAAGGTTTTGAAAACTGATGCATCAAAAACCAACACAATTATACCCAACAGTTGAAAGTAACTCAACCCTTGGAAAATATACATAAACAGCAACAAACTGGAGAAAACAAGATGATAGTATGATCATCAAAGATAATTAAACAGCTGTAGAAACTTTTAACAGGTAAAAATATGGGCAAAAGAATAGTGACTACCATGTGATCTATTGTGAAGAACAAGCGTTTGTCAAAAGAAAAAAAACATGGCTGCATATAAGCCATTCCACTCTGTTATATGGAGATTAAGTTTGTCCATGACTGGAGAGATATGAAAGTAAATTAAATGTACAGTGAATCGGATATTTGGTATCCAACTATGGTACATGCTAAAGCAAGAAGAGAATGGGTCAAGAATGAATGTGTACTAAACAAATGTGTATTGAACACAAAAGTAAGGAACCAGTATGAAAAAAATACACTGAGGTAATTTTGACTAACTTTCAATGAGGATAAACCTACAAAAATATATTAAAAAAGAGAAAAGTGGAAACAAAACTAACAAAATTGTGGTTGGGTGAAATTAAATATAACCTAAGGAGAGATGAGAAGTGTAGAGAAAAAAACCACAATGCCTGAAGTGTTGCATGAATATGGTGAAAGCTTGAAACCTTTGAAGGTTACAAAAACATAGTTTGATGTACACTACAGGTAGTCCTCGATTTACAACAGTTCATTCAGTGACCATACGAAATTTCAATAGCACTGAAAAAACTGACTTATGACCATTTTTCACAATTATGACCATTGTAGCATGCCCGTGGTCACGTGATTTACATTTTTATGACGGTTGCAGTGTTTCAGGGTCATGTGATCACTTCTTGCAACCTTCTCACAAGCAAAGTCAATTGGGAAGCCAGATTCACTTAACAACTATGTTGCTAACTTAACTACTGCACTAATTCGCTTAACAAATGTGGACAGAAAAGTCGTAAAATGGGGCAAAACTCACCTGACAAATTTCTCAATTAGCAACATAAATTCTGAACTCAACTGTGGTCGTAAGTCAAGGACTATCTATACTTTTAGATACATTTATATTTCTTTTTCTCATGCCTTTAATTTGTTAGTTTACTCTTTGTTATACTTTTTTTGCATTCTGCACAATGCTGCTTACCCTTAAAAGGACCCACTGTGTTGGATATATATGTATACATTCAAACATATATGTCTATATGAGCTTTTATGGTATTTCATAAAAAGGCATTTTAAAATAAATATATCTGCTAAACTTGCAGGGTTCTCCAACCTTGGCAACTTTAAGACTTGTGGACTTCAACTCCCAGAATTCCTCAGCAGCAAAACTGGCTGAGGAATTCTGGGAGTTGGAATCCACAAGTCTTAAAGTTGCCAAGGTTGGAGATCCCTGTGCTAAAGCATTATTCTGTTTATAGGAATACGTATAAAGAAATAGACATGGTAGACAGTAGAATAATACTAGAGGAGAACTAATGAGGGCAAGGATTATAAGAGAAAAGTTATCATACACAGTGAGGTCAATGACAGAGGACTAATTTCTGTTTTGCTGTAACATTAGTCAGTAAGAACATGATGAATCCAATGATACAGGTAGTCCACAACTTGTAACAGTTTATTTAGTGACTGTTCAAAGTTACAACACCACTGAAAAAAGTGAGTTATGACCGTTTTTCGCACCAACGATCTTTGCAGCATCCTCATGATCATGTGATCAAATTTCAAACACTTGTCAACTGGTTCATATCTACGCCTGTTGCAGTGTCCCAAAGTCATGTGATCGCTTTTTGTAACCTTCTGACAATGGCGAAGCCAGATTCACTTAACAACCAGATTACTAACTTATCAACTGCAGTAATTCACTTAACAACTAAGGCAAAAAAAAGGTTGTAAAATGGGGCTCACTTAATAAATGTCTCACTTAGCAACATAGATTTTGGGCTCAACTGTGGTCATAAGTTGAGGACCGCCTGTAATCTGTTCCTGCAGTGGTCAAGCAAGACTGGAAAAGTGTGCTCTAAAGGAAATGTACATAAGTATTTTTACAGTCGTTTTTCTTACCAGTTAGAGCCCCTCCGAGACTTCCTCTTCTAAAAGGTCGACCATCTTCACTGAGCTGCCTTTTAAATTTCAGCGATTTTCCAGGACCAGAAGAAACTTCAGGATTACTGGATTTTCGAAATGGCATAGGTGGAGGAGACAATATACTATCAAGCTGGAAAAAAAGAGAAAGAGAAAACTATTGAGCCTGGGTTATAGTTACTGTGAAGACAGTTTGAGAGTTAGTCATTAGATATTATGTCCTAAATTCAGGGCATATTTGCATAGAACAAAATCAGTGAATAAAAATAGCAAAGACAATTAAAATAGTTATGGGCTGGAGCAGTGATGGCTAACCTTTTCCACATTGTGTGCCAAAAGTATGTGCACGTCCTAACCCTAACCCTAACCCATGATGCAATACATGTGTGACTCCCTCACCCCTGCACATGCATGCACGACACCCATACCGCACGCCTCTGCGCATGCGCACACAACCCCCTGCACCGCATATCTCAGTGCATGCGTGCACGTCTCCCAGACGTGCATCTCCCCCCATGCATGCATGGCAGATAGCCGACAATCAGCTGGCTGGCGGGGTGTGTGCACACATGCACAGTGGGGCTCTTCCGGGTGACCTCTCGCATGCCGGCAGAAATGGCTCTGCGTGCCACTTCCAGCATGCGTGCCACAGGATCACCATCACAGGGCTAGAGCATTTTGGCTACATCATCTAGAACTTGTTAGCTCGGAGAGAAGAAAGATAAGAGCAGAGGTACCCTGTGATGACCCAGGGTGGGATACAAAATAAACACAGCCACAAAAAACAGGTGAAGCCCCTTTTATTCCTTCACTTTGCTTCCAAGCTCCAAATATCCTTGACTGGAGACAAAAAAAACTACACAAGCAGTTACAAGAAGGAGGAAATGCCGTTTAAAGTATAAAGAGTAAAAAACAACACAAACCAGGCAAGATAAGGATTTGAAGACGTCCACAGATATCAGAACACACATGGGAAGGACACCAAACTCAGAGAGGAACAATAAACTAGAGATATTTCCACACTTTGTTTCCAGCACTCGCCCGTACGCATGTCCGTCCTCTTATCCAGTTGTCACAGCTGCAGCCCATGAAGACGATCAAGGCCCTCTCCTCCCCAGTAGACCACGGCTCTCCCTTATCCTCTCCTCATTGCATGCCCTAGGATGGACAGGGGATGGGCCTGGGTCCTCCTCTGACTGCCCAGCCAGCCTCTGCCCTTCCCCAGCCTCCTCCACAACCTCCAGAGCCACACTTCCACTTCCTGTCAGCTGTTCTTCCTCTCCCTCAGAGTCAGTCTCCACCAGGGGCATGACATACCCTCTATAAAATGATTGAAATGTCACTGGTGAAAACATTTCTCTGTCTCTCACAATAATGGAACCAACAGCAATTTGATTAAAACTAGATGTAAAGGGCTGATGAAAGAAAACACATACCCAATATCTAAGAAAATTATAAAATTATTTTCTGCCACCGTATACGGGTAATCCTCAACTTATGACCACAATTGAGTCCAAAATTTATGTTGCTAAGTGAGTTTGCTCCATTTTACAACTTTTCTTGCCACAGTTGTAAATGAATCATGGCAATTGTTAAGTTGTTAAGTGAATCTGGCTTCCCCATTGACTTTGCTTGTAAGAAGATTGCAAAAGGGGATCACATGACACACACACACACACACACACACCCAGGGACACTGCAACCGTCATAAATATGAACCAGTTGCCAAGCATCTAATTTTGATCGTGTGAGCATGGGAATATTGCAGCAGTTGTAAGTATGAAAAACAGTCATAAGTCACTTTTTTCAGTGCCATTGTAATTTTGAACAGTCACTAAATGAACTGTTCTAAGTCGAGGACGACCTCTACAATGATGTACTACAATTTCATATTTTTAAACAGCAGTTTGAACAAATAGCAGAAGGATCACACTACTATGCCTTTCATTTTATCCTTGGTTTTATGTTTTGGTTAAGTTCTTTATTGTAAAACATTGAGAGATTTCAATAGACAAGCAGCTTAAATTTAACAAATAAAGTAATTTATGTTTTATGTATCTGCACGTCAGGCCCAAATCCAAAGAGGATACAATAAAATCAAAAGACTCCAATTCTATATATCTAATAGACAGAATCTTGCCGGAATAAAGCCATAACTTTCTAACCTATAGAGATACCTGGGAGATTCTAGGGCATGACTAGCCTGGGCACCTTCCTCCTTTCCCCCATCCAGCTTGGGATTGTGCAGTCTCTTAACTGAATTTATCTCTGGAATCTACGATCTCCCCCCTGGGAAACAATGGTGCTCTTGCCAAGATTCTCCTTCCAGTATCAAAAGAATACAAAACAGAAGTAATGTACTAAATATACTAAATCGAATGTAAAGACTGCGACCATCACCACAGAGGAAAAACAGGTAGAAGCTCAACAGAACATATCCATGAATACCAATCCATATATGTTGCAAAGAACTAAAAGACTATTTTTATCATTTACAGATGACTATATTGTGAAGTTCAAACATAAAAACTGAAAGGAATATTTCATGGATTTCATCATGGAATTTCATATCCAGATTTCCATTTTAATAATAGTGTTGGGAGAAGTAGAAAATCCACCAGGTGGCACTATACTATAATGAACAAAACAGCAAAAATTTACTTACACGGATAGCGTAACTGTATCAACAAGAATTTACTAAATAAGTTTATTGTATCTAAGAAGAATTTACTCTCTCTTGACCATTCTATTTAGAAGTAAGGTCTCATTGGGGTGGGGTCTAAATTTGACGAAAATTCAGCTTCAAATTATTTTAAGAAATACAGAGTGGTGCTTTTTAATTTTAATTTGTTTAATAGGATTCTCTTTACCTAGTTTTAGGACTTTTGAGAAAACAGATCATATTTTAGATATATTTATGCAATAACGTGATCTGTTTTCCACAGAAAAGCCCAAAAACTACATAAAGTTTAAACTAGTGAGTAACACTATACTTGTTCATTTATTATTGAAAATGATCCAAAGCAAAGTATGGGGAGGTTGTACCTTGCTTAAAGAATTGAATTCTGGGTATTCACTATCAAAGCTTGAACTTTAGAAAATAGATATGTGGATGTGTTATGGCTTTAAGAAAGAAAAATTCCAAAAACCTCCAAAAAACAGTTGATTATGACCCCAGGACATAATTCCATGTAACCTCAGAAAAGTTACAAAACTATTTCCAACATGTATGGATGCCACCAGTCCACTGTCAGACAGATTGTATACAAACAGGAACAATTCCACCCCATTATTCCAACCCACGGTCACTCATGCCCTAGTCACTTCCAGTCTTGACTACTGCAACATGCTCTACCTGGGGCTGCCCTTGAAGAGCATCCAGAATTAACAATTGGTGCAAAATGCAGCGGCCCTTATGGTTTTGTGAACACCTCAGGGTGCACATGTATCACCTCTCCTTCAGGATCCGCATTGGTTGCCGATTTGCTTCTGGGAGCAAATATTAATTTATGTTTATTCTCTTTTATTTAGTTTTATTGTTTTATATATGAGGTCTTTATATTTCTGTAAGCCACCTTGAGTTGCCATGTGCAAATAGGTGGCAACATACATTTTCTAAAATAAATAAATAAACTATTACTCTCCACAGGAATGGTTGACTAACCAAGATCCCACCAAGAGCAAAGAACCCCAGAGTAAAGTCATAAGAGTTAAAGGCGTCTGTAACAATGATGAATATCAGTGTTCATGAGACTACTCTGTGGAGAATACTGAACAATAGTATGTATGATAGGATTGCAAGGAGAAAGCAACTTTCACCAAAAGAAGAGTGCTGCCCATCTACAGCTTGTAAAAGACCATGTAGATAAACCAGAAGACTATTGGAAGAATGTTCTGTTGACAGATGAGACTAAAATAGAAGTTTACTTGAATAAAAAATGTTATGTTTGGAGAAAGGCAAACACTGCATTCCACAATAAGACTCTTATCCGATCTGTGAAACGTGGTAGTGACAATAACATGGTTTATGCCTGACTTGCTGTCTCTGCACCAAGAAAGCTTGCCATCATGGATGAAACTATGAATCCTGAACTCAATCAGCAAATTCTACAGGAAAATGCCTGGGGATCTGTCTGTGAACCAAAACTCAAGACAAACTGGGTCAAAGCAAAAGAGACAGAATGGTTAAAGCAGAAGAAAGCTAATGTTTTAGAATAGCCAAGTACAACTCCTGGCCTTAATCTTATAGAAAGTTGTGGAAGGACCTGATGAAGACAATTCATGCAAGAAAGCCCACCAAATTTCCTTATTGAAGTTTTTCTGTAAGAAGGAATGGGCTAAAATTCTTCCAAGCTGATCTGTAGGACTGATGAACAGTAATCAGAAATATTTAGCTGCAGTTGTAGTTGCCCAGGGTGATATACCGAGATTAAAAGCAAAAATTCATATGCTTTTTGCCACACACAAATATGTGGTTCTCTTTATCTACTTTTGGAAAATGTATGCATAAATTTAACGTAAAACAATATTTGTTTTACGTTAAATTTATGCAAAAAATATTGAAAAATCAAAAAGGTTCACAAGCTTCTAAGCACAACTACACAAGAAAGATACAATTACAGGAGCTCTCCAGTAGCTGTTTCTGAAAGCCATACGTTCTATTCTAGCCATCATAACAGGACTTAGCAGAACAATTTTCCATGAAGCCGTTTTCTTTTTCCTTTTCCCAAATGAAAATGCAGGTCAATTACATTTTTTTTTTGCATTGAAACCAATTTGAAAGAGAATAGCTATTATTTTGAATCTACCACCTATCCATTTCACTGTATAATCCTTAATTCCAGTATTATGGAAGATGGTAAAATTTCTCTCTACTAAATGCTACAACATCTAATTTTCTAAAATTCCTCTTGCGTGCTTGTATTTGTTTTATTCGTAAATAAACAAGGCCAAATATTTTGCTCTTCCCTTTAAGGTCAATCCTATTTTCATTCTCATTCTCTCCATCCCCCTCCCTCCCTCCCTCCCTCCCTCTCTCTCTTTCTCTTGTACTCTCCTCTCTTTCTCTCTCTCTTTCCCTCCCTCTCCCTCCCTCTCTCTCTACACACACACATACACACACACACATACACACATGTATATATTCCTTCGCATGTGAGTACATGTTTGACAACTGAAAGCCTAAACCAGTAACAACAGAACAACATGAATTTTAAAAACAGTAGCTACTTTTCTAGAAGTTTCTGAAGACCACTCCACAATAAGTTCCACCGAACATTTCTTTTCTGACTTACCAAAATAATTTATCAGCAAAGGAGTTATTAAGTCTGTGAACTAAGCCATACCAAAAATGCAGTAAGACATGCATGACAGATTCAATTTCCCCCAAGAAGACATAATCAATCTTGCATTGGATCATGTTATTCTCCTCCAGAATGAATGCAAAAACCACTGGAGCACGCTTGGGAAGCAGTTTGGCAGAATTTTGATTGAGAGATGACAATTTGGGAAGTGGATATACAGCTTTATGTCAAGCAGGAAATGTGTACACTCTTTGTGTGTGTGTGTGTGTGTGTGTGTGTGTGTGTGTGTGTTGTTTTGTTTTGGGTTGTTTTGTTTTGTTTTTTGCTCTTCAGTTGGATTGAGGAACATACATATGGGGGAAAAATGGAGCTTTATTGCATGCTTGTTGAAGTTTATTGACTGTTTGTTCATTTCCTTCACAATACACTTCATCTAAATCAAGTTCAGTTATGATATATTTTCCAGAAACATGGAAGTGATGATTGGTTGCTGAAGGTGCTAACAGCAGCATATGAAGGAAGATTTCTTTTTTAAAAAAAATCACAGATATAACGATGAGATCCTTGAAAAGAGAAAGGTGAGGAATTCGAAGGAAAAAACCCATGAAGAAATGCATGAACATGATGGATGAAAAGATGTTTGCAAAGATAAGCAGGAATAGGAATGGAACGACTTATTCTTTTTCTCCAATGGATCTCCAGAGCCCTGCATATAGTTGCAGAGATTTCCCCAGTGCAATCTGTGGGACTTTTAGAAGAAGCTCTACAAAGGCAAGTAAACAATTGGTGACAAGGCGTCGGAAAAAGTATGTAGGACCTAGCAGGTTGAATAGCAGGCCCTAGGCCTGTGGGGACACAAAGGGGCAGGAAGTGGAGCATGGGGTGCCTCGAGAGGAGGGGAGATCTCAGGATGCTAGGTGCAGAGCCTATGCCAAAACTCCCATGGTCTTCCCCAGGGCCCCTGAATCAGCCCCTTCTCTGCTTAACAACTTCATCAGAAAGAGCAGGGGGGTTGTGAGGCAATCATGTGGTGTGTCACTTAACAACCACCACGATCTCCATGGTTGGTCAAGAACTATTTGTCCTGTACATTAAGATGTTGACCTTGCTACGCTTGACTTTATCACATAATCTTTTAATGTTTTCATAAAATCTCAGTAAGAAATTTTGTAGTATCTCCTACAGAATTAGAAGCACAACTGCTACATTAACTGCACACATAACTACGCAATCTTGGAGTATCTCTTATAGTATCATTGAACTCATCTGCAAAGTGCTATCTGACTATCCAACAGAGAAATATTTGTTAAAAAACTAAAAAGCTATATTTATAATTGTTGAAGTTGAGAAGAAGCCAATGAAAATATAGGACTTTCATCTGAATTAAGAAAACCAAAAAAGTTAACTAAATGAATACACTCAATAAGGATGATAAGTAAGTACATCCACCTACATGTTTCTGGAAAGTCTTTGATATAAAAGAATCTGTATTCATTTTGAAAACATCAAAAGCTGGAAAACAGAGCAATCATGCAGAAAAAAAATGTTTAAATTAGCCTGTAGATTATAAGGGTTCAGTCCCACTTAGTTGAAAGTGTAATTTAGGACAATTTATGCATTATTCATGCTGCAATAAATTATTCCATTGGTTCGCCTATTCTCATAGCAGATATGGATTGATTCAAATCCATTTAATTCATGATTCAAGCAGCAAAAGAAAGATTGGCTTAACTTTTAAATCAAGTTTCTCCAAGTCTTTAGAGAATCCCTTACTATAATGGTAATGTAAGCATTAAATCATATTTAATTTAATATGCCATCTTTAAAAATCTCCATTTATACCAAACCCTTGCACCAGCCTGCAGTGCTCATGGAAGCCCTACAACCTGCCAAGGCTTTTAAATTACAACTTGGTATCAAAGTGTAAGTGGTTTTTCTGTAATGGCACTTTAGAATGAGCTCTGTGAAAGGCTATTCCTGATCTACAATTGCACTGAAGAATCACAACCAATAAATTAGGAGGTACATCAGAGTATTTATTTAAAGGATATTGCCAAGATGAAGAACAGAGGCTGTAGTAGCTGCTATTGAGTTCCAGGAGGTTGATAGTTATAGGATAGCAGAATTAAAAAGGACTCCATGTAAGAAGGAGCTTTGCAAACTGAAAAGGGGAAAAAGAACTGAGAAACTCAATACAAAATAGAAGTAATGTGTCAATTACCTTTCCTCTGCCATCCATGACAACTGCAAAATTACAACAAAAGAAAAGTAGGTGAGCAGAAGCTGCATCTCACTTACTTTGGCCATGCCATGTGGGGGAAATCACTGGAGAAAGTGATAGAGTTCATAGTAAAAGGAAACCAGGTAGCGGGGTGTTTCAAATATTTTTACCACCGGTTCGTTGGGTGTGGCTTAGTGGGTGCGCTTTGCACACACACACACACACTTTGCATGCATGCCAAATGCACATTTGGTGCAGGCGCAGAGGCAATCCTGCACTCTCCCTGATGCTTCAGCAGCTACCATGCGGCAATTGCTGTGCCGCGCAAAGCAGCTGCACTTCAAAAGCAGGACACAAAGGTTAGTATGGGAGCCCAGGTAGGTGGGTGGGCCCAACACAGAGTGTCAGAGAGAACCGGTTCAGTCTCTGCTGTCATCGGTGCTACCGGCTTGGCAGAACCGGGCCAAACCGATAGAATACCACTACTGAAACCAGGCCATGAAAGAAAATGGTGGCCGGAGATTATCAAAGCTGACATCAGCCAGAACATAGAAAAATTCAAAGAAGTAGTTCAAGATCAGAAGAAGTGGGGAGGCCTGGCCTATAGAATCGCCAAGAGTTCACACAACTGAATGGATAACACATCAGCAGAAAGGGAAGATTGCTTGGATCCCAAAGGTGCTTTTTTTCAGAAGGCAACTTGGATGAGAAACATCTTCAAGGAGAAACTAAGAAAGTCCAGTTGCCATTTGAAAAAAGCACTTTTGAGACAACTGTGACCTGGATGACTGAGAATCTCCATAGATGATTGCTTGGATCGATCCTTCATCAGTCTCCATTCAGATGTTGTGAATTCTGCAAGGTAGTCTCTCCTCTTCCCCAGCTCATGAACAGATATACACATCCCTTCCCTCAAAAACGAAATCTACTTGACCCTTTTTTTGCTGGGGCAAATTCAGGTGGTACCCTAAAAAAGACCTGGAAAGACTTGGTGTGACAATGGAGTGCTAATGGCACTTGAAGATCTGTGCCCTGTGGATTGAACATTGTGTCATAGGGGTTGAACACTGACCCGTTGACTCCTTTTTGGGGGGGGCACGGGAATTAGCACCTGTTTCACATCATTTCCCACCTTATGGTGGAGAGCTTTGCTCTGTTGGTGTTGGGCGGAGGAGTAATACAGAAGATTTACACACAGCCTCAGGCAACTTCTAGAGGGGAAGTGAAAGAGGTGATGCTGTGATAGTTGGTGGTAGCTGTACATAATTTGATGAGAGGTTGTAATGGATGTTTGATGATGTGCAGTGTGAGTATGTGTATGTTAATGTAGGAGGGAGGAGGATGTGAAGTGCGAAGGATATGGGAGTGGGCCAGAGCATTTAAGGGGGAGATATAGCAGTATCTGGGAGTAGGCTGAATTGGTATGTTGAGCCCAATGGTTGAGAGGGATCCAGACTTCTAGTCCTCAGATCTTTCCCCAGAATCATATTATCAGTTCCTCGATGGACCTGGACTCTAGCAGTCGCTGCTGAATGCTAGAGTAGTCTACAATAAATTTGTCAGCCCTTTGACTAGAAAACCAAAGTTATGAATGCTAATACTACTTTTATTGTCTGTTTACAGCAACAGGAATCTTGCAAGTCTGAATATGCTTCTTCCCTCCCTCTATCTTCAGGAGAACTAGGGAGGGCCGAGTCGAATCATTTTCTCTAATTGCTTTGGAATCAAATTCCTTTTACTTGACTTTTCTCCTGGTCGCAATTTTTCCTCCTGGTTTTCAAGGCTATTCCTATAGCCTATTATATCCCCATCTATCCTCATTCTCATCCTACATGTGCAGCCAGGTCTCATTAAGGCATGCCAGGGCAGCTACAGCACCTACAATAACTCCACGTGAGGCACTTTGGTTGAAAATGAGCTCTAGGGAACAAATAGTTGCACTTGTGTATCATTCTCTCTGCTGCCCAGTATTGTCTCTTCCTGAGATACTGGATTCCATTAAACTCCAAGGTGTCAGTTCTTGTGGACTTTCAGTTGCCACTGAATTGAGTGGCTGATATTTTCTCTCTGTCTTCCTTTCTCTTTCCCTCTCATCCTACAGTTCAGGAGAGACGGTGCATAGTATGTCTACTGATATGTCTACTAAAGGTCCTTTTAAGCATAATTTTTTTCTCAATTTTTCACCTTTCTTTTTCTGCATAACTGAAAAAGTAACATTCCAATTTAGTCCATGTATCAAAGAATCTGTTATTTCAATTTTAAAAATATTCTTTAAGGATAGGATGTAGGTTTTGTTTCAGAATTAGACTCCATCAGAAAACAAAACACCTCAGGTTTCTTTGAAGTACACTTTTCCATGCTGAGCTGTCAGGACACAACTTGAGCTGTATATATCTCCACTGTTGTAAATTAGGCAAGCAAAATTCTATTCGAACTTGGTAGAAATCCTTAAAATAATCATCACAAAATATTTGATTTAAAGTTTATTCTGCATTTCACTCATACTTTCCAATAGAATGTCCTATTTTCAAAAGCAAATCCTTCTATAAAGTTAAATATCCACAGTCTTCAACATCAATCTATACTCCAAAACACCCAAGCTTGTAAATTCCACAAACAAAGAACCCTTTGGATCATTATACGTGGGGCCAAGTAGTTGCCAAGACTGTAATAAATAAAAATTTTATAATGAAGTCCAGAAGTCTAGTAATTTTTAATTCAACGTGTGGGTGGGTGGGTGGGTGGGTGGGTGTGGGAACAATAAAACAAAAGCCCTATGACATTTTTAGGTAAATTAAGAGTCATCTTTTTTAAAAGATAATCTCAGTTTATCCTTGGTGGCCTATTTAATCATATATATTTCCTCAGCAATTTGCCTATCTGAACGAAATATCTATTTGAAATTAATTTTGAAAGACTTCTTAGAAAATAAATCTACCAGGGAGCAATATTCACTTTAATTACATTAATATTACCCCAGCAACTTAATGGAATTTTAATCAATCTGTTAATATCCAAGGCAACCTCCTAAACTTTAAATGTGAGTTGTTTCTCTATGTTTAGAAATATTTCTAAGAATATAAAGTTCTAAAATCTTAACATGTTCTATAGAAATTACCCAAGTCCAGCTTGGGTTTTTTTTTTAAATAAATTTTAAATTTATTTATTTATATGGCAAAATCCAAAGGAAGTATTATTCAAAGCCTGCCAATGATTACAATATAATTTTATTTTTTTAAAAAATAAATTTAACATTTTATAACACTCCCATAAGAATTAATGGACTTCCGGTTGCAAGGCTTCGGCGGCAGCAGGAATCCGCGATTCTGTGGGTCCCTGCTGCGCTCGCTGCTGAAGTACCCCCGATCCAATTGGATTTGGGGGTTGTCGCTACCCCGGAGAGGTAGCGGAAGATAGAGGAGATCTATAGAGGGGACATCGCAACCCCTTTCCCCAGCCAGCTAGACTCCTTTTTCCGGAGGCGGTGGAGCAGCTGTCAGTAATGGCAGCCAGAAAGAGATCTTCAACCGGACAAGATTTGTGCAGGAGGAAGAATTAGAAAGAGAAAGTTTTTTGGCTGAACCGGGACATGAAGATACATTTAAATACCCTGGAAATCTGACTCTTTGATTGATACATTTGTTTCCAAAAGAGGATCAAAGCGGCGGATGAACGTGCTGAAGGGAAAGTTCACTCCCCTTCCTTACGGAGATAGCAAACGGACATTGAAAAACCTGCTTCTTTACAGAAGGTAAAAATAAGCTCTTTGTTATAAGTGGGAAGGGAGAGGACTAAAAAATCTCTAAGAATTTGTTGGAGGAGACGCCTTGAAGATTACAAGACCAGAAATTAACTGTAATAAGGCTTTAAAATATATTTTGGGATTTTGCCCCAGGAGGAGAAAGTGCAAAGAGAAGAAGAGGAAATATTTTGTGTCTGTTTGGATTGTTTGATAACTTTGGAACGCTTGGAAATTACTTTAAGATTAAAAACATTTGGGTTGTTCTTAAAAAAAAGAAGAAGAAAAGGCTTTACAATGGCACTATCTGTGGAGGAATTAAAAATGGAATATGAAAAATTAAAGGAAGGAGAACAAGAAGGCAAGGATTCTTTGGGAGCTGTCTTCCATTTTTTAGAAATGGCGATTTCTACTTATCAGCAATTACATGGGGAAGAAGAAGAAGAAGAAGAAGAAGAAGAAGAAGAAGAAGAAGAAGAAGAAGAAGAAGAAGAAGAAGAAGAAGAAGAAGAAGAAGAAGAAGAAGAAGAAGAAGAAGAAGAAGAAGAAGAAGAAGAAGAAGAGGAAGAAGAAGCCATCTTTAATGGACAAAAAAGTTCAACTAAGAAAGAAAATAGGAAGAGGGGAAGGAAAATTGAGAATTTAAGATTTAACAAAACAACCAAGAAAGAGAAAAATAAGGTGAAAAAAAGGTACAATGTTAGAAAGCAACAGAAAAGAGAAATACAACAGAGAGGGGAAGTTAAAAAGACAGAGGTTAGGAGAGGGGGGGGCAAAAAGGCCAGACAGGAGAAGAAAGGGAGGGGAAAAAAGTCACAAAGGCTTGAAACAAGATGCCAAAAAGCAGATCTTTTTCAGAGATAAAGGGTAAAGCATAATTAAGGAAAGATTCTGCAAGAGTACATAAGATAGTATTGTAGTATTTGCATTTGAAATAGTGTATTGGAATATTGATAGATTTCAATATTCAATAAAATATTAAAGAGAATGTGTAAAATGATTAATGTTTAGTTATAGTTTAATTTGTTATTGTCTTAATGTTATTATAAATTTACTATTTCATTTTCTTATTTTAAAATAATGTATTAAGCAGAATTAGAACTAGAATGGAAATTATATATTCAACTATATTATAAACTTATTCTTTTATTTTAAAATGCAACATGTAGAATGTATTAAGCAGAATCAGAATGGAAATTATGTATTATTTTAAGTGTCAATTTAGGGGAGAGATAGAAAGGCGTCATACTTTAAAAGTGATTACAGGGGAAATTTTCTGTTAAAGAGAAGAGATAAATAGATAATTGGAAAAGAACGGACAAAAGATACAAGTATAATGATTTTAAAATAAGATGAAATAAATAAAATATAATTAAGAGAGTGAAAAGAAGGGAGAAGTTATATAGAAAATATAGAATGGCAAATAAGATAAGAATGGTATATAAGGTGAGCATGAATTTGATTTAGGTCTGTAAAAAAAGATGTAACCCGGGGTTAAGCCACTTTCCAAAAAGATGTTTTATGTTTTATGTTTTGTGTTTTGGTTAGCTATGTTTGATTGAAAATTAATAAAACCTTGGAGGAATAAAACTAAAGGGAGAAACAATGAGAAATTTGGAAAAGATATGTACAAATGATAATTTGGAATTATGTTGTATAAAAGAATGTCTCATTTGTTTTGTCAAAATCTATAAGTACCCTTCAGAAAGGAGGTTTTATGTTTCTATGTCTTGTTCTATGTTTTGTATTTTGTGTGTTTATGTTTAATTGAGAATTAATAAAACCTTGATAGAAAGAAATATAATTGAATAAAAGTGAAGGGAGAAACAATGAGAAATTCGGAAATGTGTTTAAATGGGAATGTGATGATTTGGAACTATGCTGTACAAAATAATGTTTTATTTGCTTTGTTAAAATCTATAAGCAGCCTTTAGAAAGGAGGTTTTATGTTTCTATGTCTTATGTTTTGTTTGTCAGAAGTTTTATGTTTTTTGCATTTTGTGTGTTTATATTTGATTTAGAATTAATAAAACCTTGACAGAAAGAAATATAATTGAATAAAAGTGAAGGGAGAAATAATGAGAAATTTGGAAAAGATATATATGTGCTTAAATGGAAATGTGATAATGTGGAACTATGCTGTATAAAATAATGTTTTATTTGCCTTGTTAAAACCTATAAGTAACTTTTAGAAAGGAGGTTTTATGCTTTTATGTCTTATGTTTTGTCTGTCTTTAAAAAATTAAAAAAAATTGTTTAAAAAAAAATTAATGAAAGTGGGAAAGAACAAAAAAGAAAGAAATGTTCATATGGGAACATAGTGACTGGTGTGAAAGAAATGTTCTTACGGGAACAGTATGACTGGTGATAACCCAACAGATGGAAAAGAGGCAATATTATTTAACATTTGGCTGAGAATAATTCCCTGCTGTCTTCTTTATTCTAGGAATTTATTCTAGGTTATACAAAGTCACTAAAACATTACTCATCTTTTTCGTTACTTTTTTATTATAATCGTCTAGTATGTTCCATTCAGCTTATTAAAAATCCAATATTCAAACATTAGCAAAGCAGTATTTTTACAAATAAAAAAGCAGAATTACCCCCCATTAGGTTTCACTATAATTTTTCAATATATTCTGCAGAAAGCCTCTGGGTGAAATGATTTAATCATTAATGATGGGAGAGGAGACTTGAGATCTTCGACATTTCAGTATGGGATGCCTCATGGCTCAGCCCACTCTTCCATTTTGCTTATGTTTACACAAAACCACTGGGAGAAGTCATCTATTGTTTGTGATGACCAAACGTTAATACCTGACGTCCAGTTTGTAGACATCCAGTCTAAGCAGAAAAAGGAAGGCAATGAAAATTCAGAGCATGGAGGCTAGACAGCATGGCACAAACTTAGGTTGAATTAAAGCAAAACAAAGGTGTAAGTTGTACAGAAGTCTTTGGGTTCTAGCACACTTCCATATTTATTTCTGAACCTGAAATGGAAGGTCCTCAATTTGGAGTTTTTTTAAACTTGCAGTTCCTGCTGACATCGTAGATGGAGCAATGACCAGGATGGGTTTTCTCCAGCTTTAGCTGGTACATTAATAATAGTTCTTTCTTGTTCAGTAGATCCTGGTCTAGCAACAGCAATTTACATTCTTAACATTCAACAGTTCAGAGAAACCATACAACAACCATTTTGGTGGAAGCTGTACAGTTTACTAGTATATTTCTAGATGCAATTTTGGTCTATTACTACCTACTATGGTTGATAAAGCTTTTCATATCTCAAGACCATGTTAACCTGGAGTTATCTGATCTAGCTAATCTTTGTGTCCATTCTACATAGGGCAAGAAGCTCAAGGAAAGTCAAGGAAAGAGTTAGGAAGCAAACTTTTCCAGCGATAATAACCTTGTTATGAAACACCGTTCCTATAAGGAACACCTTTTTCACTTTCTGTTTGAAAAGCTTTTTTCATATAAACCTTAGGGGAAAGATATTTCATTGGAAGCAGCCAAATTATATGGGGAAACAATTGGGAGACTGGGGACACATACATTTCTATTATTGCTTATGCTTAATGTAATGCTATGATCTAATCATTTGTGGTTAGATCTCCAGGCTAATCACTCTAAAATTAATGATTTTTCACTATAACTTTTAAAATAGATCTTAATTTATAATGTTAATAATCTTGGTTCAACGTTAAGGTGGAAAACATAGAGGAAGAGTAAGGAATGTAAATCTTTATAGTACCTAAATTAATGCAAAAGTGCTCACTTTACTCCCAGATAAGAATATGTCAGTAGCTGTAGACAATTTCAAGTATTGCTATTTCTAGCCTTAGGACATAAAGAAAGAAGCTTCTTGCATCACCAACTGAGAAATGCTATATACTTTAAGTCAGGAGTGTCCAACCCCCAGGCCATGGCCCATTTGAAACCCAGTCCGCGCGAGCTGCTGGCCGGCGCATGTGCACACACAGCTTGACTTGTGGGCCAGTTCCCCTCTCCCCCCTCCCAGTGGACCACTAAGCCACAAAGATTGGGAAGCTCTGTTCTAACCATTGAAGCACAGCATTGTTCATATGAAACAATCAGATACGAGACCGGTATATGTCCTCAACTTACGGCTGATCATGATGTGATCCAGGGGTGGGATTCAAATTTTTAACAACCGGTTCTGTGGGCATGGCATAGTTGGTGGGCGTGGCGTGGTGGTCATGTTATTGGCTGGGCATGGCCAACTAAATATCACTCACATCGAGGCATGCATCTCCTTGCCTGGCCTCTCATGACTGTGGGGATGCTGCAACAGTTGTAAGTGTGAAAAATGATCATAAGTCACTTTTTTCAGTGCCATTGTAACTTTGAGTGGTCACTCTACACAAGCAAAGTACCAGCAAAGGAGGGGGAAAAAACTCCAGAGAAGTTCCAGAGACAGGAAGTCTAGTCCTGCCAAGAATGTAATAAGGGTTAACGGAGAGGCAGTTTCTGTAAGCAACACCAGAATGTTTCCTTCCTGCCTTCCTTACAGGATTAGGACAGTAATTTCTTCTAACAACCGGTTCTCCGAACTGCTTAGAATATTAACAACCAATTCTTGCGAATAGGTGCGAACTGGTAGAATCCCACCCCTGGATGTGATCTAGAGCAGAGATCCCCAACAGCTGTTAGGAACCAGGCTGCAGGTGAGCAGCAGAAAAGTGAGCGCAACCATCTCTCCCGTCCCAGTCTGTGGAAAAATACACTTCACTTTATGCACAATAACACACATACTATCAATGTATTATTAAAATTGTTTTGACATAAACTACTTGCCCCATTTATTCTTTATGAAAATAATATAATATCACTTTAAGTCTTAAGTGGTTTTAGACAGTGTTTATTTTCTTTAATAAATTAATAAACATTCAGGATTATCAATTCTTGACTTAAGAGGTGTCAGACAATTGTCAGGCTTAATGGAAATGGGATGAAGACATGAGTAGACATTTCACTGCAGTATTGTAATCTCCAGCTTCCATTCACAACAAGCCATCATCCAAATACATAAACTGTTGTGTTATGATGAATATGTGTCACCAGAGGTTTGTCTTTAGAAATGAAAACCTTTCCAAAAAAAATTACGAATTCATTTTTCAGAGTATGGATCCTAGCCAACAGCGTCCAAGTCAGTTTCCACTTGCAAAGCAGGGTTTCCTCTTCCCTGTATCTGTAGATAGCCCATCCAAAATCTCAGGAATTGTCCTTTCTCTTTCTACCATGTCGCTTTTCAAACCAAGATGAGCAGCCAAGCAGAGTATAGAAGAATCAGAGGAAAATATAGAGAGTAACTTGTTTCAGAAAGAAACAAAAAAATTGTTCTTGCCATATATTTATGGCAGTGAGAAAAAGAAAATTAAAGCGACTGAAAGGGAGGTGGTGGAAGGGAATGAGCCATATCAAAGAGTTTTTCCTTCTTTCACCTGAGGCTAGATCTAAACCTCCCTTTGAGGATCTGTTCAAGCTCATTCCCTCATGGGCTTTGGGTGGGACTGTACTTTTCCATCATTATTCATACATATATGTTTTCTTCTGCAGCTATGTGTACTGTGTGGCAGCCTTTTTGTGAAAAGGCAAGCTGCACCCAAAGCAATTTCAGAAAGTACCAATTGGCTTGGTTTCATCGGTGACACAATTCCACCAACGTTTACCAGATTTAGTGAAATCCTAAATTAAAGGGATTAATTCTGGTAGATTCAACTGTTGTTCTAGTTGAAGGCCAGCCCTGCAAGGTGGGTGGGGTCAAGAAATTATAATAGTATGCATGGTATTGAACATGCCTTTGGCTTGAATAAAATCACTTCACAAATAAAAATCCTATAAAGGAGACAGACAACAAACCAGATTGTTATCTTTCCTAATGGTGTGAAAAAAGGCAGTACAGGTACTCCTTGACTTACAACAGTTCATTTAGTGACCATTCAAAGTTACAACAGTATTGGAAAAAGCGACTTAGGACCATTTTTCACACATACGACCGTTGTAACATTCCCATGGTTACATGATCAAAATTCTGACACTTGGCAACTGACTCATATTTATGACTGTTACAGTGTCCGGGGGGGGTTAATGTGTTGTGGTTAGCCAGCAGGCAGGTACGAACAGCTGAGGAGAGCGAGGACTCAGATGAGGGGCCAGGACCATTAGGGAGTGGACTGCTGCCTTCAGAGATTGTGGGAGTTGGTAGTAGCGATGAGGAGGTTCCCGAGGAGCCTGTACCAAGTGCACGTGCACTCAGGATTGCTTGCAGGAAAGAGCAGCTACAACAGCATGGGCGACTCAGAAGTAAGGCTGCAAGGTAATGGCCCCTCCTTCAAGAAGCCAGCTGTGAAGCGAACGTTCTTTGTAGGAAGCAAAGACATTTTGAAACTCAGCCTCGTGGCCATTGCAGTTGGTATTTGAAGACTCTTGTGTTGTAAACTATTTCTTATCTGTTGTTTTTTGGCAGACTTGTAAAAACATGGCAAGGCTCTTTCTTGTCGGAGCTAATTAGTTGGAAGCAGCCTTTTATCTGTGAAGAAACAGGATTCATAGATGAAACATTAAAAGGTTGTGCTGCTGCCTTTGTCTTGTGTTTGCTCTCTTGGAACCAGGTTTGGGTCAGAACATCATGTGATCCCCTTTTGCAACCTTCTGACAAGCAAAGTCAATGGGAAGCCAGATTCAGTTGTGTCACTACCTTAATTATCTGTGACAAGAAATGTAAAATGGGCAAAAATCACTTAACAAATGTTTTAATTAGCAACAAAAATTTGGGCCTCAATTGTGGTCGTAAATCGAGGACTACCTGTATATATTAATTTTTCCTATGTAACAAACTTTCCTGACTTTGTTAGAACACTTTGATGAGGAAGCCACTGATCACTGTAATTGTGCATGCCAATAAAGAAACTTTGCTTCAACTATCTGCAATTGGTTTTTAATTTAAATGGGCATTTTTTTTCCATCATCCAAACATGGCAGAGATTCTAGGAATGCTTGTGATTTTACATAGCAGAATAGCAGAATCTTTGAAGTCAGAATTTATTACTGCCACATCGTATACCAAACAAAATCAAGGCAGGATTTCTTTCTATTTCCTCTTTCTTGGGATTTTCTAAAAGTCTTCTCCCCCAAAAGGCTCACTCACTTCCTCCCCATTCTTAATACTAGATCTACTTTCTTTCGCATCAGGGTAACATTTTTTCCAGACTAGATCAAATCCAAACTTTTCTCAAGCTTGCTGTTTCAGAGTTTGTAAAGATACTCATGGTATATCTATAAAAACATATGCATTTTTCTTAAGTTCTTTATTTAAGAAAACAGGCTATAGCAAACAAGATACAGTAGTCAGGTAAGTTCCCTTTTGTTCACGATAAATTATTTCATGATGTCTCTCCAACTGAAATCATAAGAAAACTCCTCTTCTTTTCCCGTTACCATTCCCAGCATTGGTGCATTCCTCAGTTACATTTTTCATGAGAAGAATAATTTGAGTCTGCCATTTGTGAGAACTCTGGGCTGATTTGTTCAATGATTCATTTGTCTATTTTCTTGACTGTCCATAATATTCCCCGGAATCTTCTGCAATAGTAAAATTCCAAAGCATTAATATTCTTGGTTTCATTTTTTTCAAAGTCTACCTTTTATTTCCATACTGTTGCAGGGAAAACCACTGCCTGCCCAATTCTTTTTTGCGGGCATAAAAATATCACAACATATATCTTTACCAACTTTACAGGTTATTTGTACTTTACTGCTATTCTATCAAGTACACCAATAAGTCTGCAGGTATTTCTTGACTATTCGTTACTTTACTGTTGATAACTTGATACCATATAAAGATCTAGTTCATGTAGGATTATCATTATTTTGCCGGCATGTAAAATTAAAAATAGTATACAGTCTTTCATCAGCTCTTTTAAGTCTCATTTTTTTCAGTATTGGTATACTCATGCCAGTACTGGTGTTCCTTTAGCAACCACAATTGGGACTGGCAACTAATAGTTAAGCAAAATAGTTACTAAGTGAAACTACAACTATACAGATTACTTCAGTTTTTCTTTGCTTTACAGACCTGCAAAAGTTATAAATGTGAGAATAGGTCAAAAAGTTACTTTTTCATTATTGGTGTAACTGTGAACAATCAGTAAATAAGGCAGTTATTAAACAAGAATTACCTTAATAGACTGTTATCTTCCGATCTATTGGCCACTTTGTAGTTCTCAAGAATTGCTGCAGACGTTTGGCTAGAATCTTTACCAAATCTTTTTCTGTTGCTAGCCTATTTCTGTACTCATTAATTCCTGTAGCCTTCTGTGCTGGCATTGATTCAAGTAACTTCATTTTCTGATACTAGGGCTTCTTGAAAATAAGGAGTATCTTCTAAGTAACATAGATATTGACTTTTTTACAGTGTTTCAGAAGTGTATACCTTGCATTTTTGCTTGAGCTTCTTTGAGCCAGTTACTATCTGCTTACTGCTGCCCTTTAACATATCAGTTCAAGGTTGGAAACTTCTTCTGAGTCCAAAGATCTTTTGGAACTCATTTCTTATTTTTCCAGGTTTGTGAGCAACTTCAAGGTCTTTATGTATGCTGTTTTTTAAGACTGCTTTTTCCCTCCCTTTTAATATCTCTCTCATATTGTGTTATTTCCCTAAAAATAACACAATAAATTGCCTTGTTTTAGTTTTGACTGCTTCTTGGCAATTTCCATCATTTATTCTGAGGTTGAGTTGATTTGATCATTGATTACCCTGCAGCTAAATACTATCCTTTCTATAATCTTCCTACAAAAGTCCTTTTTTGGGTTGTAATGAACAATACAATCTTCTGACTGAAATCTCCAATTCCAATTATTTCAAGTGGCTGATGTCTAAAATGTCAATTTGTAATCCATACATTTCATTTTTTATTGTGCTGAAGCTTTGTTATGTTCCTGCTTCAACTACAATTCTATGCAGCTTCACATTTTCTTTTCCTGCATGGAACACCAGTTATTAAATGTTCCAAAGGCTTTATTCCAGCCATCATATGCACTATTAGCACTCTGAAAAATCCTCAGCTCTTCCTTAGAAACATGACCAAAAGGACCCATCATTTGTGACTATATTGCCAATCATATTCATTCATTCATCCATCCATCCATCCACCCATCCACACGCTTTAATGTATCATGATATATATATTTCCTACACAGGAAATATCTAATCAAAGCTAAAATAGGTGGGTTTTTTTTATCAAAGTGGATGATGTTCAATAGCGTACCAAAAGCTGGCCATTGATTTCAAATCCATGTAAATCGTCATTCAGGGCAGACAAGAAATAAAGAAGAGCTACATGTTACATGTTTCTTAAGTGAATAATACAGCACACTTAGTTCATTTAAACTTGGTCAGCCTTCCTTGAATTAAGCTTGTCTTATACAAAATAGCAGCAATCAAAACATGATAGGTCATCATTTTAAAGAAGTTGTAAACATCTGAAACTGTTTGATGATTAAGTACAAGTAATGAGAGTTAATACTGTAGTTTACTTCTAGTGTGGTTTCAAAGAATATATGAATGAATACAGGTAGTCCTCGACTTATAATTACAATTGAGCCCAACATTTCTGTTGCTAAGTGAAACATTTATTAACTGTGTCATCCTAGCTGTTCAATGTGTAGGTTATGTTTCTTGCAAATTGTTGTTGACAGTGGGCATAATATACATATAGTCCTCGACTTATGACCACAACTGAGCCCAAAATTTCTGTTACTGGGAGTTATAAAGTGAGTTTTGCACCATTGTATGACCTTTCTTGCCATAGTTGTAAAGTGAATCCCTGCAGCTGTTAAGTTAGTAACATGGTTGCTAAGTGAATCTGGCTTCCCCAATTGATTCCGCTTGTAAGAAGGTCATAAAAGGTAATCACATGACCTCCCAGGGACATTGCAATTGTCATAAATATGACTCCTGACCATGCGGATGCTGCAACAGTTGTTTGAAAAATGGTAACAAGTCCCCTTTTTTAAGTGCCTTTGTAACTTTGAATAATCACTAAATGTACTGTTGTAAGTCGAGGATTACCTGTACTGTCTCTGTTTAACAAATTGAGGATACATTTACTTCCTAAGGTAATTATTATTACATAAAAATACAAGATCATTGTATCAACTGATTTTGAAAATTATACCAAGCATAATATTCATTATTTTTCCATAGTTTACTGATAATTTGCAAACTACATTTTAATTCTCACTACTATATTTTTGAAACTTGTATTAGCAAGGAAAAAATGAACTTGGACAATAATGGTTTATTAACCAAACATGATTCATAAATTCCTTATATGGGAACCGAACATGTAATTAGATCTTCTCTCCACGTAGATCTTGCATTTATTAGTACACAGAGTAGAAACAAAGATTTATTCTTTTCTCCAAATAGCAAGCTTCTTATATTTCCTAGTATTTATCTTCTTCCACCAAGATGCTTTCAAAATTATGGGTTGCATTATTGCTTAGAAGAGAAAAATCTAATAGTCAAATATTATAAGTACCAGTTTTTATCCCCATTTTAACAGTGTGTCTAACTATGCTTTATACATACTTGTACATTTATTTGTTCATATAAAAATTACACTAAAATAAATATAACCAAGTATCACCCACACATGACTGCTATTCCTTATAACAATACAATTGCTACACAATTGCAGGAAAAAACATGTATGGTTTAGGGAGCTATACACAAGTCCTATATTCAAACCCAATTCATACAAAGCATTTGCCTTTAAAGTTAGTACAACCCTAGTAGTTAACCTCAGATACTCCAAAATAACCCCATCTTCAAAAAATCATATTGCTAATAATATATACTAGTTTCTGTAACCATATACAATTAGATCTGTAATGAACAAATATTATACCTCTTCATTTTATCTAGGGCCATTTCACCACTGAGAACTTATGGTGGTCTTCTACCTAACACTGAGAAGATATAAGCCTTGTCCTCATTACTTCCAACTACTTTCCTAGTGCTAAAACTTAATTCATATGACTACATTACTTTATATGCAAGCATGAAGAAATTATTCAGATACTTTATTCTAATTCAAAAGTTTTCACTCTTAGGATTAGGATTCACTTTCAAATCAAATATGCAATAGGAGTTGCATTTAAAATTTTACTACTAATATTTATAGTAACAATATAGCAGTAGAATCCCCTTTAGAGTGAATTACAGTGTACCAGCTAAAGATGCATAATAGAATTCTTTCCTTATACATAGGTTACTATTCATTAATAGATTAGCACGAAATAAGATCATAGAAACACATGAACATACATTTCTGAAATCCATATTTATAAGAACTCTAGTCAAATTTGAATTAATGAAGTTATGAACAAATAGCTCTCTTCTCTGTTACAACTTCTTCTATTCCAAATAGTGATGTGTAGTTTTAGAATGTGAAGCTTTACATTTAATACACGTTTGTTAACACTGGTAGGCAAATATTTTTTCCTTGATATAAGAAATGCTCTTTCAGATTTTTTTTTATTTTTTTTTTTTGAGAAGGCAAAGTTTGATAATTCTATTTAAACCCAGAAAACATTCTGTTCTGTGTACATACTGGTTTGTTTATATCTGACATCTCAGAATGCCCTCAGAAGGAACATTTATAGCTCAGTTTCAGCTAAAACAAATGTGCTGACTTAAAAGTACACAATTGTAACTGCACGTTGGAAACCAAACTGCAAAGTGACCTCAAATAATTAATGCAGACAGAATAAAATTCTACACCCAGAAAAAGAAATTACTAATTTATGAAGCAAGGCACTAAAGTTATCACATCAGCATGAACTTCCTTCAATGTGAAACCAGATTCCATTGATCTGCTATCCATTTTAAGTTGGATAAGAATGTGGGAAGGACTGGAGTAATGGAAAACAAAAACAAATATGCTTTTCATTTGAAATATTTAAACATTCATTTTTTCATTGAGAAATCTATTGAAGTTGTAGCTCTTAAAGAAAATTAAAATACATTGTAGGTTTAGTGGTCAAACTTTTGAAAATATTAACATTCATAAAACCAAATGAACTGACTTAAATAATATATCTCATTTTAATATCTATTACAACAAAATACACAAGAACGGGATCCCCTTACACCCATACAAACTAGGAGAAACCCTTCAGAGGAAACTCAGACACCTGGTCAATGACTCAATTACTCAATAAACTCCCCAGAACAATTTCTCCAATGCATCAAACATACCAAGACCAACAAGGAATAAATCATGGTCTCATTCAATGTCACCACTCTCTTCACCTCGATTGCCAATGACCTGGCTAAATAAACCATATACCACCTACTCACTAAACACCATACCTACAAAGATGATGCCTACAGAACATGCCCACAGAAACCATCATGAAACTCCTGGATCTATGCCTCAACACATACTTCAAGTTCAATGGGAAAATCTATAAGTAAGTACAAGGTACCCTGATGGGATCACCCATATCAGACCTAATAGCAAAAGTAATCATGCAATGACTCAAATCCATAGTTCTACACACCATCCAACCATAATTCTGGACACGCTATGTCGATGACACCTTCGTCATCATCAAACGCTCCCAAATTGAAGAAACATACCATCTCCTCAATAACATCCCCTGGGATCAAATACACACACAAAGAAAAGATAACCAGATCCTCAGCTTTGCAAGCAACCACCCCACCACACACAAAAGAAGCTGTGTCCCAACACTCGTCAGAAGGGCCAGAACATACTGAAGCACCACAATACTAAGAAAAGCAGAAAAGAAATGGCTGCTTGACATCTTTCTCTGTAATGGCTATCCAAAAAACTTCATATTCTGACACACAGCACCTAAACCACCACACACCACACAGCCAACCACCACGCAAAAATTAACCCTACTGTACACAAAATGGGTGTTGTAAATGACAGCCAGAATCTTCCAGCCTGTACGAATAGCAATAGCCCACAAACCCTCAACCACACTCTTCCAGGAATTATCCAGAACCAAAGATACAGAAGGATGAAAGAAACAATGTAATCTACAAAATCAACTGTGACCAGTGCAACCAATTCTATGTTGGACAAACATCATGTCAATTAAAAACCAGGATCCACAAACACTGGCTGGCAGCCAAATGCCACGATCCCAAATCCTTAATCTCTTCCCACATTGACACCAAACAGCACCAGTTTGATTAGAACAACCCAAAAATAATCAGCCACACTACCCACCCACCACACTCATCTGTCCATCAAAGCCTGGTATTCCACAAGCAATTCCATCAACAGACACATTGACCTACAACCAGCCTATGAATCCCCCAGATCCAAAATAACCACACAGCCAACCAGAGACAGCACTGACCCTCAACCAACCCATGCAATCCCCTCACCAATGATCCCGACCTGATGTAACCTCCCCATCACAATGCCCTCACTTGACACACCCACCTCTGAAGCCCTTATAAACAGAAGAACACTGACATCCCCTAAACTCTACTGAAGATGTTACCTAGCCTGGTAACGAAATGTTTGGAAACCAACCCACAAGCTTGGAGAATGGACTTTCACTCTCATCCTATACCCGAGATACAGATACTGCAAATATCCCTTACAATACTCAGGTCATTTGCTGGAAAAAAAATATACCCCTGATATACATGTTTACACATCATATTTATTAGACCATGTTAAGAAAAGACATATTTATCTAGCTCAAAGGAACAATTCAGCTTACTAAACCTCTTGGGGGGAAACTCCGTTGTGGCCCTATCCCTTTGTTCTCCCCTTCAGAAAATTCTACATTGTTTTATAGACATTTAGAGAAGTAGCAAGTTCAAATGTACAAAGAGCACGTCCAGGCATATTACACTCAACAGATCTGTCAATTACAAAGTCAGTCATTAACCCACATTACTCAAAATCTTCCAAGATTACTGCAGCATGAATATGTAGTATGTTTTTGACACTGCCCTGATTCAGAGAACACACTAAGCTACAAATGATTGGCTTGGTTTTGGTGAACCTAGCCTTTCTTTGTTGTAATCTATGTCTAATGTAGGCATGTCAAACTGGCAGCCTGTGGGCCAGATGCGTCATGTGCAGGCCACGCCCATCCCAGCTCTGCAAAGGCAAAAAAGTCATGACACATCATGTGATGCAATCAGTTTGACACCCGTGGTCTAATGTGTCATGCAAACCAAGGTTATGGTTTATCCAATAGCTATGGCGAAGCACAATGAATAAACAGGCATAAATTCTAAAAAGCAAGATTAATTAATACATTCTAAAAAGCAAGATTAAGAGCCATGGTGGGCCAGTGGTTAGAATGCAGTACTGCAGGCTACTTCTGCTGACTGCTGGCTGACTACAATTTGGCAGTTTGGGTCACCTGCTCAAGGTTGACTCAGCCTTCCATCCTTCCAAGGTCAGTAAAATGAGGACCCAGATTGTTGGAGGCAATATGCTGACTCTGTAAACAGCTTAGAGAGGGTTGTAAAGCTCTGTGAAGTGATATATAAGTCTAAGTGCTATTGCTATTACTGATTTTTGTTCAAATTCTAGGAAAGCTGTAACTTGATCAATAAACACAATTCAGTCTGAAGTGTTTAAATTGAAGACACTGTACTAGAAGATTCCCATTTTCTGCTGTTTAAGAAATAGGCATTAAAGTTTAGTATTGTGGAATCAGGTCCTAGCATTTGATAAGAGGTTTCATGACTGACACCTAGTTATATTGAGAAAACTTGGCCAGTGTTGGCGGATTTCAAAAAGCTAAGAGATAAAGAGTTCTGATTGGTAACTCCATAGAGTCGATAAAGAAATTCCAGGCTACAAGTGGGAAATCTGTAAACAGGAGAAGGAAATGGCAACACATGTAGCTAGATACTGTGGGAAAAATTGAAACCCACTATCCTTAGGATAGTTAAAATAAAAACCATAGTTTCTCATGCCAAATATGTCAGTTGTGCCAACAACCAAAAGACACACAGTTTTCAGTTATGCAAAAAAATCATTTCTAAGCAGGGCTATCATATCTATCAGTAATTGCCTTTCTACAGCTATAACAAGGCATTTAAGGCTTGACACTTCCTGTTTATAGCCATCAGAATATATCCTGTGAAAAGCCATAACTCTGAAGCATCTGATAAAATGAAATCTTCTCTAAATCAATTCACAGACCTAAGTCCACAGGAAAAAAGGTAATTTAAGTCAGAATGAAAATATTTATAACCATATGTTGGTTTACATTCTAATCAGTCCAGCTTCACAACAGTGGGCCACCTTAAGGATACTAGATTGCACGCTCTCCAAGTGGGACCATGAGCCAAAAGGTCCTCCCCCAACACACACATTGCATGGACGTGTTCATGCAATCACCAAGAATCATGTTTCACTAGAAGTTTTTATTTTTATCAGGATTGAGCCTTAAATTCTCTTTCCCTATCTTCTAAGTCTTTCTCTACAATGGGGAGACAGAAGACCAGGGGTGGGATTCTACAGGTTCGCACCTATTCACTAGAACCGGTTGTTAACATTCTAAGCAGTTCGGAGAACTGGTTGTTAGAAGAAATTACTGGCCTAATCCTGTAAGGAAGGCAGGAAGGAAACATTCTGGTGTTGCTTACAGAAACTGCCTTTCCGTTAACCCTTATTACATTCTTGGCAGGACTAGACTTCCTGTCTCTGGAACTTCTCTGGAGGTTTTTTTCCCTCCTTTGTTGGTACTTTGCTTGTGTGGAGTGACCATTCAAAGTCACAATGGCACTGAAAAAAGTGACTTATGACCGTTTTTCACACTTACGACTGTTGCAGCATCCCCACAGTCATGAGAGGCCAGGGGAGGAGATGTGTGCCTCGATGTGAGTGATGTTGAGTTGGCCACACCCAGCCAGTCACATGACCACCAAGCCATTCCCACCAACTAAGCCACACCCACAGAACTGGTTGTTAAAAAAAATTGAATCCCACCCCTGCAGAAGACACTTCAAATGTATTTTAAGCCTGCAATCCAGTGCAGCGGTTCATCTAAGCAGTGCTTGTTTGTTTGCATTTAAAAGATGTCCACACCTCAATTTCAGGCTTGTTGGCCAAGATCATCCACCTCTCAGGACTCTCTGGAGCCTCACTCCACAGAAAGTATCTGAACCTTCACAGGAGTCTTGTGTTTATGACTTTAAATGCAGCTCCCTGTGGAATTTACCACTTCCTCCCTGGAAGGTAGCCCTGGAAATTCCTGAGACAAGCCCGCTTTTCCTTCTAGAACAGGGGTTTCCAACCTTGGCAACTTTAAGCCTGGAGGACTTCAACTCCCAGAATTCCCCCAGCCTGGCTGAGGGAATTCTGGGAGTTGAAGTCCTCCAGGCTTAAAGTTGCCACGGTTGGAGACCCCTGTTCTAGAAAGCATTATCCCGTTCCCAAGGAGCCTGGGCGCCCAATAGCGCCAATGAAGCGCCGACCCCAAAGTACCACCAAGCGTGTCAGGAAAGGACTCGCCGCTCCGGCCGTCGCAGGGGCCACCGTACCCCCCATCTAAGCGGGGCGCCCGCGACTGCCGCCTTCCCCTCTCTCCCCATTCAACAAGCTCCCCCCTGAGATGGAAGAGGACAACCGCCGTCCACGGGCTCCGAGCCCAACCCGGAGAGGCGGAGAAGCGATTCGCAGAGCCTCGTTTGCGGTCGGTTTCAAGGGTAATTAAGGAGAAACGCCCCGTACAAACACACAGCCCACTCAGGCAATTAGGAAGAGGCTCACCCGACCGTCAACACGCGACAGGGATCCCGCCTTTGGCAGCTGCTTCCCGCCGCCCCGAAGGAGCCAGGCAGGGCAGCCGCGGCCGGCGGTGGCTTTCTCCTGCCCCCCTCGTTCCCCAGACAAGCCAGGTCATTGCCCGCCCGCCAACCTCTGGCCTCCGGCAACCACCGCCAGGCGGAAGGAGCCAGCCTGGATCTTCCCGCTCTTTTCGGAGGGGGCACAGCCGCCCGAAGCCCTGCGCCGCCTCTCCAAACCCTGATATCTCCCACCTCCTCGTCTTGCTCTTCCAGCGAGGCCTCCGTCTCGGGACGAGGGCGGGTGCCCCGCAGCCATCTAGACCGCCCGGGCTACCCGAGTCGTCGTCCTCTTCCTCGCTCTCCCGCCGGCCGGCCGCGCATCCTTCCTTTCCCACCTCGCCTTCCTTCCCGGCGCTAGGGGAGACCGAAGGTAACGTGGCGGGGGCGCCCGACGCTTCCACTCCTGGTCCCTGCAGCTGGGAGGTACCGCCGCGTCGGTGGGGATCCGCCCGCTCGAAACCGCTCCGGCTGGCTGGAGGGGCGGCAGAGCCAGCTTCGCCTTCTTCGGAAAGAGTTTGGGAGTCTGACGACGAGGGGGACGAGCCGGAGCTGGAAGAAGAGGGCGAGAGTCGCTGGCCTCCCTCCTCTCTCCGCTCAACCTCCTCCTTTTCCACCGCTGCCGCCGCGGAAACTTTCTTGCCCATCGCCGCCCCTCTAAGTGCGGGGGGAAAGACCGCCACCGCCACCGCCACCGCCTGGGGTGGGTTCGGAGGAGAAAGTCAGCCGCCCGCCTCCGCCGGCGGCATCAACACCGGAGGCATCCTCCGCCGGAAAGGGAAAAACGCCAACAGAGCCGCCGCCGCCGCGCCCCGCTATACCGGGACGTCGCCCGGTGGCAGCGACATCCCACCTCAGCCACCTTTCGTCAAGCGCCAGCGGCTCGGAAACTCTGCGCGGGCTGCCGGAGAGCTCTCGGCGCGCAGCCGAGTCCTCAGACAGCCCGGGAGGCGTCTCTTGCCTTCCGCGGACCCGCCTCCTGGCAATAGGCGAGGTAGATGGGCTGTCCACGCAGTCAATGGCGAAGGCGGTGGCGATGATGATGGGCGGGCCTGCCAAAGGGCGGGGGGGGGGAGGTAATCCCGAGACGGCTGAGCGGGAAGCCGCAGGTAACAGGAGCACGAACCGGTAGCTGCAGCAGTCGCCGGCAAGGGAGAACGCGCGGGAGGGCTCCTGAGCGCCCTAAAGTCGGAGCACGCCCCTGTTGGTCGTAATAAAGCGGGGACTTCTGAACGTGCTGCCCGGATAGTTTATGGTTAGGGTCCTTGGCTATCCAAGGGTCCGAAGCCTCCAAAACCACACCTGGGAATCCCAGGTAGGAGGCTTAGACTGAGAAGTCGTCCATAACACACCGCTTTAATGCTCTTATTAAGAAAGCTGCAGAGCGCAACAGCGAACTGCATTTATTCAGGTATCCCATTTCCTGTGGATTTAACAAAGTGCATTCCGGAGTGGAACAACAGCTTCATCAAGCAGTTTTATTTTTATTTTTTATTTTTTTGCAAACCTGTCACAGCATCATCCTCCCCAATCCTCCACAAACAGAATAGTCAGTCATTCTGGACAATTCTACAATTAATCTATAGGTGTGGATGTCTTATCACTTTTTAGCTACCCTTTTGGCTACAATGTAAGCCTAAACCTTGTACCTGTCTCTAAACAAACTCACTCTTCGTCTTCTGCCAAACGCCAGTGTTTCTCAGTCGTGGCAGCATTAAGGTGTGTCGCCAGATAACAATGGCATTCAGCATCCTTGTTATCACTGGAGCTCAATGGAACTTATGGCAGAATTGCCCATCACATTACTAGACAAAATCCCAAGCATATGTCAGAAACCAAGTGGATCATGTTCCTGTCTCAGGGAATCTTTGTTATTGGCATATTAGGGATGCTCTGACAAATGACTGTGTTGGAAACCTATCCATTTACCTACTTGATATGAAGCACAGTTGACCAAAATGCTACTTCCTTGATCCTAGCTTTAAAAGCTGCTCTCCAGTACCCCCCATTCTGTTCTTTTCCTAGGTACATGGACACACTTCCAAATGAACAATGCTGAAATCAACAGTTTCTCTATCTTTTAAGAAAATTAGAATCACTATTGCATATCCAATAAAGTCCAGCCCCTTTGAAATCTTCCTGGGAAAGAGAGATCTAGTCAAAGTGTTATTCTTATTAGCTCTGATCATGAAGAATCTGGTCTCTCATTTCAAGCTACTGGATTTTAACCTCTCAATTTTACATAACATTTTATATATTTATACACTGCTATCATGTCTCCTTTTAGTTTTCTTTTTGCAATCCAGGGATATTCAACTCTTTTTACTGATACTTCTTGGGCTTTCTAAACCTCTTAATATTCTAATAGTTGTATGAATCTGGTCCTGCTAATGTTTTTATTAGGCCAAAAAAATTATAATAGTTTTTAGAATGAGAATGTAAGTTAGTTTTAAAAAAAATTCAGGAATTAGAATGTAGCATATAGATTTCATCCAGAGTTCTCTAAATCATATATCACAATTGAGGTCTTCCAGAAATCAATTTTGGGGTAATATGAACAGAGCAAATACAATATGTTTCAGATGCTATATAGAGGATCAGAAAAACTAAGAATGATAAATTAATACAATGGTGATAATGCATCATGATAATTTGAAATTTTCCCTTCAAGTTCCAAAATTACTGTCAATAGCTACGGTTTCATATTTTTATCAACTCAGGTAAAGACCTAGCTTTACAGTTGTCCAACATGTAAACTTGATTAGTTCTTAGCCATGGTTAATGCTCTTATCTTGTGACTTCATTTGTTGTGTAAATGCAGCCCTTTTGATTGATTTATACTTCGAAATATTGCATAAATTCAGAAAATAGTAACTAATTGAGATGTGTTAATACACCTATGAGAATGAAGACTTGGTGTCCTTTCCAGGTGATCACTTTGAAAGTAATATATCAAAAGGTTTAGACAGGCTCCCTTAACATTTTTCATCAAAGAAGCATTAACATTTCAAAGGTACTATACTTGCCTTGGTTTTAAGAAACCTCATTCTTTTATAATGATTATAGTGCTCAAAATGACATTTTTCACGATATTTATTTGTGGTAGTTTTATTTACTTTTTTATTCAGCAAAAACTAGTATTAAAAAGAGAAGCTAGAATAAACATAGAACATATTTCTCAGTGAGAAAGCACATGTAATTGTAATTTCTATTTAAAGGGCTTTGATAGGTCGAGTAACTGAGACTTCTGTCACTGCCAGTCAGAATAAACACACTGATCTATATGGACACAATGTCTAAATTGACCTAAGGATGCTTCTTAGGTTTCTAAAATTGGAATTAAAATCGTTATTCTGTTAAAAACTACTTCGTTATATTGTATAAACATCAAGTATTTTGTGAAGTTGACTGCAGTCATTTAGTTAACTGGCCCAAGGAAATATTATTGTGTTGTTGTGTTTTTGTTTCCTATTTGTCCTTTTAGCTCAGGGATGTCAAATTCCCAGCCCGCAGGCTGGATGCGTCACGCACTGGCCACGCCCATGGCCGGGAATGCCATGCTTAGCAAAGGGAGGGAAAGTCGTGATACATCACATGACGCCACTGTGACGACGTGAGTTTGACACCCCTGTTTTAGTTTCAGCAGGCATTCTTCAGCACTGAAATACTGTACAGCTCTCCATTAGCAATCTGAGTTTACAAGTAATGAACAAAATGCACTTTTGAATCAACATTCTGTTTTACCACATAGATTACTGAGTACATCAGAGTTTGGAATCAAGTTAATTGTACAGTACTGTGATCAAAAGTAAATCCTACTGAATTCAAAAGGCTGTGTACTCAGGTGGGTGCAGCATCTTAAAGTTACAGCATCCATTAACCTTGTGTCTCAACCATGAAGAGATACTAGAAAGAAGAAAAGTACTATATGAATAGCCAAACCATTCAAAAATAAATAAATAAATGCTTCAGTTGTAAATTCCAAGATGATGTTTGGATGCCTATATTGCATAAAAACATAGCTTAAACCTGGTTTATTGAATAAACCACAATAGACTTTTGAACAATATATTAGTCCATAAATTATTATTTAAACCATACATAACCACATATTAGCAGTAAACATATTAATATAAGCCAAGCAATAAATTGTGTAATCCCAATCAATGTGTCTCCATAATTTTAAAATGTTTTAGGAAAATTCATTCTGCATCTTTCTTTAGTGTAATAAAAGGAACAATTATAGGCATCAATGAATATTACACTTTTTCTAATATGCAGCAAGTGTTAAAACTATCATAATGCTATTCAATATGGATATTATTTGAACAAAAATGTATAATAAATTATAGCAGTTATATTTTGCTTAGAAAAATATTAAATAGCAATAGCACTTAGACTTTTATAGTGCTTTTAGTGCTTTTTACAGCCCACTCTTAAGTGGTTTACAGAGTCAGCCTATTGGCCCCAACAATCTGGATCTTCATTTTACCCACCTTGGAAGGGTGGAAAGCTGAGTCAACCTTGAGCCTGGTGGGATTTGAACTGCCAAATTGCAATCAGCTGGCAGTCAGCAGAAGTAGCCAGTAGTGCATTTTAACCGCTTTGCCACAGAAGCTCTTAAAAGAGGGAGGTACAGTGATATTTTACATATTGAAAGCCTGCCATCCCAGAAATTTAAATTAAAGTTTTGTCTTATGTTACTGCTACTGTGGCCAGTTAATATACATTAAAGTGGTTTAGATTCTAAACTGTTAATGATACTAAAACCTCAGGTATCCATGATGGGCATGGCATTCTATGTTTATGCAGATATAAGACCTGCTATATTGAATATGGTTACTCCCAGACAACGGCACAACTTCACATGTATCACCAATTTTCTGCCTCTTTGTGAAGTCTGGAATCCTGAAGGCATAATGAGATGTAAATCTTACTTAATGACTTTTTAGGTAAAACTTGGCACTTAGCTCACACTGTACAGGAGATAGTCCTCAACTTACAACCACAATTGAGCCCAAAATTTCTGTTGTTAAGTGAGATATTTGTTAAGCGAGTTTCCCCCCATTTTACGACCATTCCTGCCACAGTTCTTAAGTGAATTCCTGAAGCTGATAAATTAATGACCAATTTGTTAAATGAATCTGGCTTCTCCATTGACTTTGCTTGTCAGAAAATTACAAAAGGTGATCACATGACCTTGGGACCCAGCACCGGTCTACAAATATGAGTCAATTGCCAAGCATTTTAATTTTGATCATGTGAGCATGGAGCATGCAGCAGTTGTAAGTGTGAAAAGCAGTCATAAGTCACATTTTTCAATGCTGTTGTAACTTTGAATGTTCACTAAATAAACTGTTACAAGTCAAAGACTACCTGTACTGACTTCACAGCAATCTCCTCTGAGTTGATTATCATAGTACCATGTTTCTCCAACATAGTACCATGTTTCTTCCCCCAATAGGAAGTCCCAGCATGTTTTATAGGCATAAAATTAAATTAAGCCCCTCCCCCCGAATTAAGGCCTATATTAAACATGCGCAATGGGGGGGAATGGGGGGGGAGTTGCTTGCTGTTAGGAAGTACTTTTGTTGCATATCCGGATAGGGTGCTGCCTGCGTTGACTTCGGCGTTGGTGGGGCACTTCGTATCGGGAGACCTTCCGCCACCGTTGCTTTCCCTTCTCCCCATGCTGCCGCGGTGTTTAGAGCAACACCACGGCATTTGGCACAGCTACGCAGCATTTGGCACAGCCACACGCAGCCAGCCAGGGCTCCTCCCTGCAACCGGAGCCCGGTGGAGACACTCGGCTTCAAGCGCTCCTGTCGCCGCCTTTCCTTTGCCTTCGAAGGCAAAGCCAATTCTTTTAAAAACGATGCCCTACTACCGGTACGACAAAGCCTCCCCTGCCTGAGAGGGCAGCCCAACCCCACGTGGGGAGGTGAATCTTCTGGGGCCGCAGCGCAGGATCGGGCCACCCCGGGAGAAGCGCCCAGCCACCATCCCTGCCTGGCTCCGGGCAGAGCACGAAGAGAGCCTGGGACGCCTAGCGCAGCTGACAGGCGGGCCCTCCTGCCCGGTGGTGGAGCTCTCACCAAGGCAGCGAGGGCCTCCCCGCCGGGCCCTCCGCTCATCCTGCCAGGGACACGCCAGAGCCGTGCCGTCTGGGCAGAGCCAGGAAAGGAAGTCGCGGGTGCGCACCCACCTACCAAGCAAAAGAGCCGGGCTGCCCCAAGGTTGGCTTCCTTCCCAAGCCCCTCCAGCCCGAACCTGAAGGGGCCAACAGGAGACTCTGCCCAAGGCAGTGATAGTGCCCACCCATCTGCGGACAGGGAGGCAAGGCGACGGCAGCGCTGCTTCCCTGGCCTGCAGGTCTGGCGGAGAGAGACCAAAGCCTCCCGTCCTTTTCACCCCTCGCCCAGCCCGTCTCCATCCCCACGCATCTCCAAATGCACCGGCAACTCCAAACGCTGCAGTGGCACGGGCATCAGGCAGAGGCGCTCACTCGGCGGGGCTCAGCTCGGAGGAGGATGTGGCGCAGGCCGTCGCCTTGCCTCCCTGTCCACGGATGGGTAGGTGCTATCACTATTTCGGGCAGCCTCTCCCGGTAGCCCCTTTGGGTTTGGGCTGGAGGGACTTGGGAAGGAATCCAAGCTCGGGTCGGCCCAGCTCTTTCGCTTGGCAGGCGAGCGCGCACCCGCGGCTCGCTTTCCCGGCTCTGCCCAGCCCACACAGCTCTGGCACGGCCCTGGCAGGATGAGCAGAGGGCCTGGCGGGGAGGCACTCGCTGCTTTGGCAAGAGCTCCACCACCAGGCAGGAGGGTCCACCTGTCAGCTGCACTGGGCACCCCAGGTGAAGCTCTTCGCGCTCTGCCTGGTGCCAGGCAGGGATGGCGGCTGGGCACTTCTCCCGGGGTGGGCCGATCCTGTTGCGGCTCCGGGAGATTCGCCTCCCCTCGTGGGGTTGGGCTGCCCTCTTGGGCAGGGGAGGCTTTGTCGTACCGGTAGTAGGGCATCGTTTTTAAAAGAATTGGCTTTGCCTTCAAAGGCGAAGGAAAGGCAGTGACAGGAGCGCCTGAAGCTGAGTGTCTCCACCGGGCTCCAGTTGCAGGGAGGAGCCCTGGCTGGCCGTGCATGGCTGCGCCAAATGCGTGGCTGCGCCAAATGCTGCGTGGCTGCGCCAAATGCTGTGGCGTTACTCTAAATGCCACGGCAGCACGGGGAGAAGGGAAAGCAACGGTGGCGGAAGGTCTCCCGATATGAAGTGCCCCACCAATACCGAGGTCAACATCCAAGCCGTCGCCACCCACCCGAGGATGCAATTAAGTCACCCCTGAAAAGACGGCCTAGCTGTTTTTGGGGGGTCAAAAAAAAATAAGGCCCGGCCTTATTTTGTGAGAAACACAGTATATATAAAAATAGTATTGAAAGGTTTGAAGTTAATATACTCCTTTCCAAAATAACTCACCTATTGTTTACATCAATGTTTTTCAAACTGGGCAACTTTAAAATCAGTCTCCCAGAGAGAGTTTACAGTTTTTGAGAGCAATATTGAGTGTTTGAGAGGTAGAAGCAAAAATTAAAATAACATCTCAGTGTTGAATTATTATTGCTAAAGAATGGACCTAAAGTAGAGATCAAATATGAACAATGAAGGTTCTAACAATATTACCCTAATTTGTCAAGGTTATCTTCTACAATTTTAAAAAAATATTTATATTAAATCTTTTTTTATTTCAATTTCTCTTTTGCTTCATTTCTAGGTAAATTATCCCATCCATAGTTTGTTTAAGCTTTTATTATCTTGGGAAATTATACTAATATTTTCTGCAAATAAAATTGAAATTAGTTCACACCTGGTGAAAGCCAAGTTGTAAAGCACATTTGATATATAATTTTTATATCAGCAATTTTGGAATTGCTCTCAAGTGAGGCACAATAAAAATCAAAAATCAAAATAGGAAAGTACAAATTTAAATTATTAAAATTACACTATAATACAGGCATTTTGCAGTTAATTTAAAAAGCTAGTTGGAGATATTTTCTAAAACCAAAAATGAGGGCCAAATAAAACCCTAAAGGTAAAGATTCCCCTTGCACATACATGCTAATTGTTTCCGGCTCTAGGGGGCAGTGTTCATCTCCATTACAAAGCCGAAGAGCCAGTGCTGTCCAAAGACGTCTCAGTGGTCATGTGGCCATCATGACTAAATGTCAAAGGCACACGGAATGCTGTTACCTTTTCACCAAACTGGTCCCTATTTCTCTACTTGCATTTTTACATGCTTTCAAATTGCTAGGTTGGCAGAAGCTGGGACAAGTAACAGGAGCTCGCTCCATTATGCAGCGCTAGGGATTCGAACCGCCAAATTGCCGACCTTTCTGATCGACAAGCTCAGCATCTTAGCCACTGAGCCACTGTGTCCCATTTAAATGAAACCCTAAAGCAAATTGAAAACAACATGGGGAAAGGATCTTTTCTTACCCCACTTCCCTAGAGTATTAGACCTCCCATCTCACTTCACACTCTGTGATCTACTTGCATCATGGCATTGCACGTATGTTACGTGGCAATTGCCTTGCATTGACCCAATGCTACTTTTGTCATCTTGACATAAGTGCTAGGTCCTGTGGACATTTCTGCTCTCATCTCCCTTTGAAAAGAGCATCTGCCAGCATCTGACAGTATTTTTATCTTTATCTGCATTTCCACTAGAAATTCAAAGCTGTCAACTTGGATTTGTTAGAAACAATATATTTTACTCTGTACTGAAAGAGAATACTGAAATGGTTATAAATTAGTCCTGGCTGAATAGAGATTCCAAATTTCAGTTCAATTTCAAAATCCAGCAGTAACTATAAAAACACCCAGGAGTAGCCTGAAGTGTGTATTCCCTAAGTCAGAATGAATTTTCAGCTTTTTCCATCTTCTGTTGTCTTTTCTGATGTCCATTGTGCATCATTTTCTCCTCCCATAGCTGGTTGTTTCTGACTTGTATAGTTGACCCTAGGGAAATATTTGCTATCGCAAAAAGAATTTACATTTACAGTATTGTCTACAACTGATTTCGTGACAAAATTTTAAAATGCGAAAACAAACCACATTTAATTGATTGTAATATGATTTTGGTATGTGATTGAACAGGAAGTAAATTATGGTCAGTTATATGTCAATGATAATTAGAGTAATTACACATATGTATAATTTAGTTGTATAATTAATCTGAGATAAATTACTTTGAGGCATATATGAAAATAAAATCATTTTGTAAGTTTACTAATCCTTAACTGAAAGGACTTATACATAAAATTGCGTAAGCAGCATTAAAACAGTGATCTACTTTGCCCTAACTTTTCATCTAGACTACTCATTTCTAGACTATAACTTTAAGGTTTCAGAAAATGGAATGATTGCCCATTCTTGTTTTAAAATGCATTCTAAGCAGTGGTGCGTTTCAAAGAAGTTCACCACCGGTGCGGTGGGCGTGGCTTGGTGGGTATGCTTTGCATGCGTGCACACACTTTGCATGCACACACCAAACACACACTTTGTGCAGGCGCAGAGGCTTTCTGACTCACCTCCTGCAATCCTGCACTCTCCCTGTTGCTTCAGCAGCTGACGTGCGGCAATCTGCTGTGCCGCGCAAAGCAGCTGCGCTTCAAAAGCAGGGAATAAAGGTCAGTATGGGAGCCCGGGTGGGCCCAACAACAGAGCATGCTCTTTGGCACTACTGGTACACCAGAACCAGGCTGAACCGGTAGAATACCACCACTAATTCTAAGTAACAAACCTAACAAAATGCCACAGCCTGAGAGCGTTGAAACTTTTAGAAAGACACCAGAGGTGCTTCATATAAAGCATGAAGCTCTCAAGTCTATGAAGTCATAAATGATGGTAATCCCCAGCCATAATTAACATTTGGCCTTCCAAGTGCCACTGTAGAACCAGGAAAGGAATTCATAAATCTGTGGCTTCATGTGTTCTTCAACTAACAAGACAATCTGGCCTGTCACAATGACATGTTAAATCAGATATATAATTCAACTAAAACCCACACTGGGCTGATATACATTGTTCATGTGATTGTAAGCCTGGATTGTTTGCTGTCTATATTTGGCACAATGGCTTTCTTTTTTCTTCTAGGTGTCAGTGTTTTGAGATAAGCCAGGTCAAAGACAGTATAGGACTAGCTATCTAAAGGATTATTGAAACTAATCGTTATAGGGTATCGCAACAGTTCCTTACATTTTCTTCATGCCAGGACTGAAAGTTGTTTACTTATACAGCTAGCCCATGCTTATCAACAGTAACTGGAACCAAGAACGTCATTGCAAAGTGATGCAATCATAAGGCCTAATGTCACATGACTGCCCTGATTTACAATGGCATTTCAGGCAATCCCGTTTTCTGCTAAGTGAATCCTGCATGGGTGCAATGTTCTGTGGTCATGGGATCATCATTGGCAACCTCTTGCCAGCTTCCCTGTTCACTTTGCTTGTGGAGAGCTGGCAATGAAGGTTGACAATGGTCATTGTGTGACTATGGGGATGCTGAAATGATATAATTGCAACCCAGTTGCTAAACACACAAATTAAGATTACGTGACTGCAGGAAGGCTGTGACAGCCACACCTACAATGATTCTTTCTAAGTACCCCTTGTTTAGCACCTCATAAGTTGGAACAGTCATGACCAAGTGGGTGTTCAACGAGGACTACTTGTATTCCTTTCATTCCTTTCTTAATTATTCCAAGCTCCTCCGTACCAAATGAAAACTTAGTATGAAATTAACTGAATAATTAATTTGTGGTTACTTTGAATGGCAGTTCTGATCATATTAACATGATATAAGAAACCAGGCTTATACTTAGGGAGGTGGGTTGGTAGCATATTGTAAGAGCTCTCAGGTTTTAATTTGCACAACTGTGATCTACCTCTGTCTCTATAATTTGAGTTGTCTTAATAGGTCCTTATTAGAATAACACTTAATATCCGACTTCCGCACATGGAAGTGGAAAGGCTGAGTAATAATGTCTTTTTAGAAAAGGTGAGAAGGTGAGAGACAAGCAGTGAGATAACAAGAATGCAGTCTAAAGAGAAACCAGAATTAGAAATAAGACTCTGCAGGACTAGACAATAGGCCCAGGAACAGTTTTTGAATTACAATTTACACAATTAGCAGTGACACATATTTGCCCCTTTAAACATAACCAAACTGGCTTGGGAAATTCAGGTGTTTTCTTTGTCCATTTTTGATGCCATACATCACCTGGAGTTCAGGGCTGAGAAAGCTTTGAAAAAAATCCTCCATATTTTATCTGGTTTCATCATTGAAGGAATCACCATAGTGTCAATCAGTTCCAAATACTTTTTTAAAAGCAATAAAAATAATACTTGGCATTCCTCCATTTTAATTCTCCAATATTTGCACTCATGTTATATAAACATTTCATTAGGAAACTCAGTAGGAAAACGTTCATTAAAACAATTTTGATTTTCAGTGTAGCTCAGCAAGATAAGAGGAAAGCAGGAAGCAATGTGTTTGGTATGTGAAATGCTACACATCTTTCACACATATTGCTATTAGTTTTTTTAAAAAATTCAGATTTATTTTCACTTTTACTCTTCAATTTAAGGTCCTTTTCCCTAGTTATCTCCTCAATGAAATGTTTAATAGACTACAGTGGTACATGACAAATATGTAACACAGGTTTTCTGTAATTTTGCATTTGGATCACACATGTAAAACAGAAAAACATTGAAAATTAGCCATGTAGCAAATTAATCCTCTGTTTGAAATCTGATGAAAGCGAAATGAAGGGAAATAAGTTTGTATTAGAAAGTATAAGGAAAGTTCAAGGAAAGTGAAGTTGTCTACTGCATAGCAAGGAGAGGCAAACAGCAAAACATGTTGTAATGTCACAACACAAACCATATGACTAACATACTTGCATCATATGTTGGGACATAAGTAGAAATGGTCAGTGTTTACATTATAACATTGTTATGCAGGTTTTGTCATTTTCATGTCATTACAGATTGCACTGGATGTCTACAAAGAAAAGCAGTGGACAACTAAATTGCTAATGCAAATAAATATATATTTTGTTAAAACTTTACATTATCTAAATAAATATTTTGTCACTTTCTTAGAAATCCCAAGCATTTGTATTAGCCATCATTAGCTCCTTAGAGATCCCGGAAACATAGCATAGCCTGATTTTAAATAATGATAAAACATAACATAATTGCTTTTGGCTTAGTGTAACATGTGAATTGATCTCCTATGGCTCAGCATGATGTGTGAACTAGGCTACAAAATAATGAACTATGTTTTTAAAAAATCCCAACTATATATGAATACTATGGTTTTACTGACCTTTTGGATCTAGATGCATACCTGTTTTCTTAGATCTAATATGAAATTAATATTCTCCTTCGTACTACATTGCCCAATATGAAATTAATATTGCCCAATTGCCTAATATAAATTAATATTCTCCTTGGTAGTACATTCCCCAATAAAAATATATGGAACTGATATAGAAGCCTCATATTACAACAATTAAAGATAGGAAGTTTAGCCAAATATGGCTTCCTAGACTCATGACTTGACATGCATACTTTCCAATGAAACAGACCAAAATAGGAAGATCATTTTATTATAATTTATTCAGAACATTCTGACTAAAAAAGATTTATCTCACTCAAAGTGGGAACCTCGGGATCTAGCTTTCAGTCCCTTTTATAGTTAACACATCGAAGGAAATTACAAGAGAAAAGTTGATTGGACAGGACAAAAGTAATCCTTCCTTTGCACAGAAAATCAGTTACATGGAGCTAAACATATTACATGTGACAACACACATGTCCATTTAAATGAGGTCTGATGAAAGCAGGGGCGTAAAATTTAAGATGTTAATGTGGGGGGGAAAGTCATAATGTTATTTGGAGTTCGGAGAGAGATTAAGCAGATACAAATTAACACTTTTTCTTATCAGAATACCAGACTTCCATTCTATCCTGACCTGGGGAACAAAGACAGGTGTATATTGTGAAATTTAGGTGTGTTAGAAGTTATCAATAAAACCATTGACATCATTTAAAAAGAGAGAAAAATAAGTCAAATTAAAAAGCAAAATAACTATGTTAGTTAGCAAGTACAACAATGCTACAAAGTCCATGGTGTTGGTATTACAAAATCCATCCTCTGTGGGCCTCAGAGGGAAATATTTTTCCAGCAGACTTACTCTCTTTACCTATTCTAACATCCAAAGCACCATACTACAATTCAATATAAATGTATTGTATTTGTACTGAAAATGAGAACTTACGGATATTAAAGAAAAATAGGAATGGTGAAATATAAGGTCCTATCCATGGCAATCCCATCCATAGGGCTCCTACCAAATTAGTTTCCTTCAGATAACTTATGCCAAAAAGCACTGTGATGCATTTTAAACTAAGTTACTACTATTACTACTACTACTACTACTACTACCACTACTACTACTACTACTACTACTAATTATTATTATTATTATTATTATTATTATTATTATTATTATTATTATTATTATTATTATTATTATTAATGATGATAATAATAGTAATAATAATAATAATAATAATAAGCAGAAAGGAGAAGAATATATTATTTCTTTCACAGATGTACTATTATATTCCTTCTCAGAATATTAAACATTATATCCATGAAAGCTGTATGTATTCATTAAATATATTACAGCAGGCTGTTGAAAATGATGCATTAAATCTGCGTATAAAAGTATTTCAATAGGCATGCTGTCTTATTCAATCTTTAATGTGCTTTTTTCCAACAAAATTCTATTAAGGACATAGATTAAATATATTTATAGATAACAGTTCTATTACTTTGATTCTTTCAGTAACCAGATTTTTCAAAATAAATGTCTTCAAGTTTTCAAAAGCAATTTTGCAGTAAAAGCCTGTCATTCTTGAGAACTTCATATGAATATTGAAGTTTTAAAAGAAAATAGTGAAAGGTTTTGAGTGTTCCTGGTCCTAACTGGATAAATTTAAGTTACAGCTCTACAAGACATACTTAAATTAAAGAGATCCCTAGAAACAAGTGAATAGAACTAACTTTCTTAATTTTGATAGGTATTTTATTTATAAATGATTAGACTCTTTGGGGAAATTTTCAATTTAACTTCATAAAGGATACAATGAAATAATATAAGTCAACTAAAATTAAAGAGCATTTGGCAAAACAATAAAGATACACAATATTTTTGCAGAATGCTGTTCTTTCAGAAAGTCAGGTACAATTATTATGATGGGGAATGGTATTATTTGTTAAGCTATCTCATGTGTCTGCTGGGGTTCCTATCTCACTCTAGGCTATACCCTGGACAGATTCATCCAACAAAAATATCGACATTTCATGTTACGTGTTTACAATTTACACACATGACTGCATCAGCTAGTCCTTGTTAAAAGTTCAAGTATCCTTCTAAGTCAGAAGGAAGCTAGAAGTGTAAAATTAAATTTAACTCAACAACAATTAGTAAAAGCAAGTATTGTTTTCCCCAAGGTCATATCTTGGTGATTTCATTGATTATATCAGTGTTTCTCAGCCTTAGCAACTTTAAGATGCATGGACTTCAACTCCCAGAATTCTCCACCCAGCATTCTGGTTTCTGGGAGTTGAATCGATACATCTTAAAATTGCTAAGGTAAAGAATTACTGATATTAATGCAATCTTCTTGGCAGTGATACAAGAGTGAACTCTCATTGTCTTATTCTTGGGTATTGTTCAACTTCTTGGTCTAGTGTCTAGTCTGGGCATTTCCATGTAGTCTCTCAAATATTAACCAAGCTCAACTCTACTCTAAGCCCATCATGGTCAGCTAGGAACTGTCACCTGCTGAAGTACTGAAATACAATCACTAAATAACATTTTATCTGAAGATCTTCAACACAGCGATGCTAATAGTGCAAAGCTATTATCTAAGCTATTAGTGTCATCTTCCACAAGTATTTCTACATGAAAACATGAGCAGTATTTCAGTGATCATGTTAATCACTCTGAAAATTTCATAACACTCAGTTTTCAATTGTGAGATTAACAGCAAAGCCCTCAGTGAGTATAATAATCTTGAAAGATAAAGCAATAGTATGTGCAGCACAAGAAACAAAACTAGCCTTGCACTGGATGAAAAATGTGATTATCCCAACCCAGCTTTATGACTGAAATCACAAAGGTTTAGTGCAATACAAGATTTGTTCAGAATTGCTGAGTACATAATAAACAGAATTTATTTTAAGCTAAAAGATGAAGAGATAATTACAGATAAATTAATCTGTGCATATCTACATACAGCGAAAGTGAATTAAAAACAAAGTTGCCAGAATTCACTCACCTAATGATTGAGAAACCATCAGTCTTTCTATAGGTTGTAATAAGAAAGCTGTCAAATAAATTTAGTTTAACCCAAGCTTCAAACATACAACTAATGTATAATATACTATTGACACTTCATTCTGGCCATTCTGCAGTTACTCTTTATAGTACATAGTAATGCCTTTGTGGAAATTCCTTACTTCACCTGCTTCCTGGTTATTTCCTTTAGAAACTTTCTCCCAGATTTTGAATGCAAAGAAGTATGTTTATATATGCAGTCCTATGAGTTTTTAAAATCTTGTATTATAAGCAAAGTTTATTATACCCATTAATTAGTCAATTAAATATATTCAGCTATATAGTCAACCTAGTATTGATCATACCTAAATACTGTACATAATAGTTAGCGAAGAACACCCTGGTCTATTTACATTGTAATTGCCTCATACTATCACCTACAATAGGGTACCCGTTTTGTATTATTTGGTATGATTTTTCAAATTAAAGGGATACTTCTTGCTACTAATTTTTAACAGCAGTTTAATGTATGGGCAATAGGAAGCTGTAATAACTACCCATAGAGATTTGACATCAAGGTTACCAAAGAACATGCTACTGAGTGTCAGATATGCCTTTCACATAAATTCTGAAGTTCAAATCCCAGCATCTTCAAGTACTTAATCTGAACTCTCTCAGAGAATTTTTCAGTCTTCTCAAAGCTTGGATTAATTCTGAATGAGGATTATTATAAAACTATTGTTATAAAAAAGAAGTAATTTGTTACACAGTAATGTAATTAGTAAATTACTGAATTATCCTTATAGACACAGTCTAAACCAGGGATGTCAAACTTGCAGCATCATGTCATCACATGATGCATCACAATTTCATTAAACTGGGGGTGGCCAGCACATTATACATCTGGCCCATGGGCAGCGAGTTTGACACCTCTAGTCTAGAACATGTTTTTCAGGCAAATCTAAGTTATGTGAACTTCAATTCCCAGAATTTTCCAGCCAGCTGTTGAGCTTCTTCAATGTCTTAAAAGTTGCCAAGGTTGAGAAACATTGATCTAAACCAGGGCTGTCAAACTCCCGGCCCATGGGCCAGATGCGTCAGACACTGGCCACACCCACGCCCAGTTAGCAAAGGGAGAAAAAGTCCCAGGATGTCACATGATGACTCCTTGACACCATGAGTTTGACACCCCTGATCTAGACATATATAATGTTTGTTTGTCTTTATAGCTGTGTAGCAGTGTAAGAAACAGCATGTCAACACAGCACACTATAAAGCAGGAGTAGGCAATCTGGTAGTTACAGAAAGCACCTGGAAATCACCCTACTTTTTACAATAATTTCAATTTAAAAAATAAAATGGCTGGTAAAATGCCAGTCTCTTGAACTAACATTATTTATACGAATGGCACAGAGCCTACATACAACCCCACAGGCATTCTTACGAATAAGGATGGCAAGCTACAACACAGAGCTGTGTTGAGAAATGTGTCCCAACACTTACCTACTCATGACAATAGAAAGCTAAGTTAGAAATAAACAAATTTACTAATTGGCTTTCTGACATATGAGTGTTTTGTGATTTCTGTACTCACCATGGCAGATGTTTTGTGAAAGCATTCCTGTCACCCCTCCTTATATTCAGCATATATACAAAAAGAACATTTTAAAAAATAGCTTTTCCCCCCAATGGTATTCAGAGCTTAGTTTATAAAGTCTTAAAAATTCTGATTTTGGTTTTATGAGGATGGTGGCATGGACAAGATTTGATGTTTTTTCATTGTTTGTGAAGTGTAAGCTACAGTATGAGGCCTGGTGACACAGCTAGTACCAAATAATACAATAAATAAAACCTTTTAAAATGTTTAAAAAACAGGTTCCTTTAGAAATTATCTACATCAAATATTGGATTTCAGAAACTGATTTTGAATAAAAGGAATTGTATTATATTGAATCTTGAAATAAATTTCAGTGATGTTTGGAGATCTGAATTCCCAACCCTGGAATCTAGGAAAAACTATTAGAGTTGTATGTGCCTCAGTTATACGTTGGCTAACCATAAACTGTGGGTTTTCCCTATTTAGTCACATTCCTTTGTTCCATACCTACCCAACAGTTAGGCAAGTAAGATGAAGAAAGAAAGATTTAATTAACAAGAATTTTTGGAGCTGAGCCCAGAATTATCCACACTCTGTATATGGTTCTTTCTAATTAGAAGAATGTGGTGGGAGGGAGATCAAGCCATTTCTTTGTTTCTTATAGGATCTCATACAACAACAAATATACATACATAGAAAATACACTCAAAAAGCATACTCTAAAGAGTATTGGCATAAGTAACCTTTGTCTACTTGTCCTTTTTGTAAGAATTTTAGGAGCCACTGAGAGCTACTCCAATAACAGTATATAGATTTGATCTGGATTAGAAAGTCAGAGTTGATATTCTTAGGGCAAGCAAAGTTATTAGTTCAAAGCATCTGTTACCAGATGTTTTGAGCTCTTTGAAAACCTTTCAGTTTGTGAACCCAGGCTTTGGATAATTCAGACAAATTTGGATAATTCAGACAAATTTAGATATTTTAATGGACCTACAACAACATATCTAATTTCAGTTCAATTGTATATTAAAATTAAATGTTTCCTATTTTAGCAACTAATAATACTGTTTCTTATTTCAGCAAAACCAATGTTGCCCAGGAAATCATTCTTTGAGAACCACCTCTTCAAAACTCTAAATAAAGAAAATAATGGAAGTGCATTCTGAAACCATCTGCACTAAAGTAGGCCATTTATTTTAATTGGGCTCTTCAGAATAACTCAACTGATCCAGAAAGAAGGAAGAGAGAAAGAAAAGAAAAGAAGAGAAAAGAAGAAAATTAAAGGACTTAAGGACTTAAGATCTAAAAAAACATTTAAGAAAGGGAAAAATAAGGTGCAAAACCAATATGATGATAGTAAACAAAAGGGAAAAGGAATACGACAGAGAAGGGAAGCTGGCAAGGCAGAGGCTAGAAGAAGGGGGTAGAAAGGTTTGTTGGGAGAAGAAAGAAAGGGAAAAGGTGGAGAAAAGCTACAATGTCTTGAAATTAAATGAAAAAAAAGAAACTTTTTTTGGATAATGGATAAAGTATAATTTAAAAAAAAAAAAAAGATTTTGCAAGGTACATAAGATGAGATGGTAGTATTGTAATGATTTAAGAGTTGATAAGAGATTAAAATGTTAAAATGTTTAAAAATGATTGGCTTTAAAACTTAATAATAGGGAGGTTTAGAATATTGTTTTAATTAAAGAGTTTAATAAGACTATGGTATTGATGTTATTATAAAATTTTTATTATAGTATCTTTTTTTAATATTTGGATTTATTGTCTAATTATGTACTTAATTATGTTGGATGTATTAGTTAGATAGAATGTACCAAGCAAAATCGGATTGGGTATTAGATATTATTTTAAAGATTAATTTGATTAACTTAGGGGGAGATAGAAAGGCATCATACTCTGATTAATGATTTCAGGAGAAACTTATTTTCTTTTTTTTTTTTAATAAGGAATGAGACAAAGGGATGATAAAAAATGGACAAAAGATATAAATATAATGATTCAAATTAAGATGATTAATTAAGATAGAAGTAAGAAGTGTGAAACATGTGGGGAAGTTAATATAGAAGGCTTAGAATGGTAAATAAAATAAGTAATGATATGTAAGATGAGCATGAATATAATTGAAGTCCATGAAGAGAGAGACACCTGGGTCCAAGTTACTTTCCAAAAAGATTTTTTATGTTTTGTGTGTTGTGTGTATATGTCTTTTTGGGGGAGAATTAGTTAAAAATTGTAGAAATATAGATTGAGAATAATGGTAATTAAGTCAGAAAGAAACAGATGAAATAATAATAATGATATTGAATAAGAGTAAAGAGAAGTAAAGAGAAATTGAATAAGAGGTTTTGGTATGTTGTATGGAAATGGTTTAAAACAGAATTATAATTTATCTGACTTGTTAAATTGACAATGAAAAAGGTTTAAACATGTAATGAATAATGACAATTTGTGTGTTTTAAAAATTAATAAAACTTGTTTAAAAAAAAAAAAGAATAACTCAACTAAAGTACAAATTACAGCCAACATGCTACTACTTAGAAGTTAAAACTCAGGTGATAATACATTTTCATCTCCTTTAATGCATCTTGTTGAAATGAAGACAATGACAGTCAGGTTCAATGGCCTTCTTTTTATATTGTGTAAAAAATAGATTATATTAGAAACTATAGTTGCTGCAGGTTATAAAAAATAGTTTTTTAAAAAATGGCTCTGCATTTACAGATTTGAATTCTGGTTATGTGCTCCTTTCCATAATAGTTGTAATTCCACTTTAGAGATGAAGCGTACAAATAGTTCTGTACAGACTGATCGTCTTTTGATATTTAAATCTTAGGGCTATGCACTGCACAGAGATCACACTAATAACATAGGTACCATATTAGTCTCCAAAGTGTCTTCACTCAGTTGAAAAATTAATCTGAATGAAAGGACATGGTACTAATTTATTATGTAAAGGCCTTTAAAATTTAATGGCTCTTTTGATTACTGTGCTACAATAAAAGTACATAATCCTTATTATATGCCAAGATTGCCAAATGCGAGACAAATCTTGCTAGGAAGCATTCAGTGTTGCTAGGGGAAGTGCAAGCTTTTTGCAGAAACCTTTCTGTTATGCTTTTCAGAAATCCCACAAGCTCATAAGCAGATACAAGATTTGATTCACCAATTTCTCATATTTGTAACCTGAACATTTTATGTCATTTGTTCATTGTTCAGTAAAGGTGCACAAAGTAGCATGAAACATCTTCCCTACAAAACAGTATCATTCAACAGTATCACCATGAATCAAGATGGGCTGTGAACTAATTGAATGAACAAACAAAAATAAACAAATGAACAAATAAATAAATAAATAAATATTACAATTAGAGAGCCTGTTCGGTCTAGGGATTAAGGCACCAGGATATAAACCAAGAGATTGTGAATTCTAGGCCTGCCTAAGGCATAAAAGCCAGCTGGGTGACTTTGGCCTTCCTCAGCCCAACCCACTCCACAGGAATGTTATTGTGATGAAAATAAGAAGAGAAAGTAGAATTGGTATGTTCACCATCCTGAATTATTTGTTAAAATATTAAAGGCAGGATATAAATTACATGAATAAAATAAAAAGTATGGTAGGTTGAATGGACTGTGAGTAACCAACCCAATGTCACCAAGGGAAATTCTATGGCCAAGGCTAGGTTTCCCTTTGACCTAAACTAGGACCTTAACCATCACATCACCATTATAGCCTGCAATTACTTTCTGGTACTCAAATTTGTCACATTAGTTGGCAGCAGTGTTAATACAAAAATAAAATCTATAATTTTTGACTGAGGGAACTTTCACTGAATCTTACTGCTGGTTAAAATTCTCTCCTTGTCCCAGGACTGTCTGAAACTCCTGCTTTTTCTGCCATGCCAGCTCTACAATTTATGTTATCTCTTTCACATAACATTGATACCAACCAATATATCAAATAATAATTTATCCCTGATATACTGAGGCTCATTGCTATTATCAAGGATAATATTTTTTTTCCTATTGCAAGTTTCAGCACGAGCTCATCAAGACAGACAATAATTCATCTACAGTCCCAGGTAAAACAGGCAATTTTTCTTACACCTTAATTATACTAAAAGTTTTCAATGCCATTGAAAGTTTGCAATGCCATGGTCTGTAAACCATCATGCCATGATGGTATTTTGTTCCCAGTTTAACTTGGAACCTATATGGAATGAAGGCTCTTGTTTAACCTCTGTAGCACACAACCAATCATGCCACTCACGTCATATTATTTTGAATAACAACAACACAAAATATCTTATTCTAAAAATCTAAATCATGCCAGTTATTGAATTCACTGCATTTTCCTATGAAAACTTTATTAATCTTTCCTGTTTATGCCTGGCTACTGTGAATACTTGATACCCACCAGCCCTTGTTCAGATTATGAGCTATTTCCTATGTAGTAAATTGCACAGCTAGCCAGCAGTGCAAATGTTGAGAGTAATTAAAAGTCAGTTTTGGACTATGACTCTGTTCAGCAGCACACTGAGTCAAGATTTTCTTGATCACATAGATCATAATTTTCAGGGTTCACAAAATATATTAAGCTATGCATCATAACTGGATTAACCCGACTGACAAATAGATATGCTTGCATCAATCCAGTTCATTTATTTATTATACCCCACCTTTATTATTTTTATAAATAAAGTGGCAAATATACCTAATCATACAGCAAGGTAATTTGTATTCAGTGGGAATAGTTTTAATGAGCAGAATAAAATTGCTGCATTGCAGGTTTCCTTTGTTTTTTCTTTCTTTTTTTGTTTTTTCTTTTGGTTAAAGCCTAAGAATTTAAAGATATTGTAGAACAGAGTTAAATATATAGCTTTAAAGAACTAGGACAACTTTTCATGCCTTATTCTTCCACAACCTGCCACCTTTCAAATGTGTTAGGATCCTCTTCACATCAATTCTGCCAGAAAGCTATGGCTTATGAGAGTTTTAACCTTGTTAAAACAAGTTGAGATTATGGAAGTTCAAAAGAATCAATCTTTCCAAAGTGATTTTTCGTTTCAGTTATTACAAGTGTGTTACAGATTGTGTTAACTTTGTTCATGCTAACTCACAGAAAGGATATTGACTAAAACATAATAGACACTGCATGTCTATATTTCTATATTCGAAATGGTAAATTTCTTCATAGGCAGAGTTGAATCCCCAGTTAGCTCTTGCTGCTCTTTAGAATTTGTGTTTGCTTATTTGCATTTGTATAAAATATTTTTATTTTTTAATAAAAGTGATTGACAATAGTAAGTCAAAACATAATAAAATAAAATTATTAAAGGGGCAGGAGGAATAAAAATATTTTTTTAAAATCCACAAAACAGAAATGTGTAACTTTTTTCAAACAGGGACACGCTTGACCTTTGACTGGTTTATAATATGACCTCACCCTAAGAGTTGAGAATAGCCTTTTTGAGAGAACATAAAGGTGGATGAAATTAGGACAAAAATAAATTTTAACTGACGTCAAGATTAAATTAATTGAAGGCTCTTAACTATTTCCATTAATTTCAAACTGTCCTCTCACAATAAAAATTACAGTTAGGCAACAAATTTTAAAGAAATGCTGGATGCTACACTTAAGTCTTGATTTAAACTTTGTATTAAAGTAGCTGGACAATAAAAGGAATTCTATAGAAAAATATTTGCATACATTATAGAGGTTTAACAGCACAATATATATATATATTAATGAATCCTTGGATGTCAGAGGAACTTCTAGTAAATAGGCAGTTTGGATGACATGAATTAATTATTTTTTGCATCTGTATTTACTGAATAATCTGTCATAAATAATTTGATTCTTATATTTTAATTGTAATAATTAAATAATTACATTTTAATTGTAATAATAAAAATAATTCCAACCCACACAGATGTTAAAAGCACACACATTCTTGCTGTGCTTTAACATTCACCAAAAGGAAATAAGGGATTTGGAGACCTCCCAAATATGAACTCTTAACATTCATCAGAATATTCTCATCCTATTTTTTTTTATTGAAGCTATTTTTATAGAATCTGTTCTTTCCGATTATGTAAGCGAATATGTGAGTGAATATAAAAACATAAAAGCTTTAGACAGATCTTTGATCAAAGATACATACTGCATTTATTTTTAAGGCCAATCTGCTGACTTCCCTTGGGATACATTGGTCTTTCACTCTCATCATTTCCACATAGCTAGTTAGAGTTGAAAAGTGTAGAATGTCCATACATCTAAACAATACACACACACACACACACACACACACACACACACACTTTTAATAATAATCTTCTTGGCTCTATACTTATTTCAAAAGCTTTTTATCTATGTTTAAAAGGGCGACCTGTTCTCAGGGTATGTAAGAAATGGGATCCTGTTACTTTAAAAAGTTTCTTTCTAATCCACTGTGCAAGAATATCTGAACAACGGCTTGTGACGAAGATCTGATTTGGGAAATATTGAAAGAAACTCTCCTTGCCTCCCCACTAAAAAATTGAAAGCTTCATAATTTACTTCACTTTGAGTTGGGCTCAAAAGCATGCTAGAAGTCAGTTCAGCCATAAAGTGACTTAGATTGTGTTTAAGTTGCTCCCTTATCACCTCATTTCCTCTTCTTTGTCTGTAATCTGAGCCCCAGTTGGGCTAAATCATAAATGAAGTGATATTAGAAAAAATAAAAGGATGCCCTTTCCAAGCAGACATGACCTAAGATTGTTCAAACATCCTCTAAGCCTTCCTTATTTGTATAGCTGATTGACAAATTTTAACAAGTCAGTGGCAGATTTAGCATAAAGATAATTGCAGTAAATATTCAGGCAGCTCCTCTGACAAAAAGTAAAATATCCATCTCGACCCCTGATGTCTTCATGCAGTTTTATTAACAATAATACCAAAATATTTTGCTATTGCTTTCCTTTAAGGTGGCCTTCAACTTTCCCATTTACCGAATCCCTGATATTTCCTGGAGGTTTCTGATTCAAAAGAATAGAGAGAGAAAAGAAATTGGGAAAAGAAGAGAAGAAAGAGAAAAGTAAGATTATAAATAAAGAAAAAAGAAATATATACAGAAGTAGTCTCCAACCAGTGGTGGGATTCAAAATTTTTTACTACCAGTTCTGTGGGCATGGCTTGGTAAGCATGGCAGAGGAAGGATACTGCAAAATCTCCATTCCCACCCCATTCCAGGGGAAGGTTACTGCAAAATCCCATTCCCTTCCCACCTACTAACCTGCTTTCCAGCTCCATTTTCCTGTGCAAGGCAACAAAAGAAGACCCAGCCAATCAGCTGGGACTCGGGAGACACAGAATAGATGGGGGTGGGGCCAGTCAGAGGTGGTGTTTGCCAGTTCTCCGAACTACTCAAAATTTCCGCTACCAGTTCTCTAGAACTGGTCAGAACCTGCTGAATATCATCTCTGTATTCAACCTTAATCACAAGAAGTGTAAACAAATTTAGAAATTATTCACCCTCTCTAACACTACCTCTTCATCCCATATCACATCTCTTATCTATAAACAAATCAATAAAAGATTATCTTTTCGGTCCTGTTGCCAGCAGAATGTACATAAAGCTTAACCAGAAGGAACAACATATTTTATTTAACTTTAACCAAATAAACCAACTTTATATTCCTTCATTTTACTTCTAATAATCTTTAGTTCATTCAAATATTGTTACAGTTTCTGCTTCCTTTTCTTCTTTGTCCCATTGCAAAGTTCTTCAAGGCTTTAACAAGCCTCTTTTGTAAATCCAGTAGGAAAAAATTATCCAAACCACTCTTTTAGTTTATAATTTGTCTTTCCATTTTTAATGTTAAAACCTCTACCAGTTTCTTTTCTAAATCCAATGAAATATCCTTTTTTAAATCATTCTCTTGGCCTGTCATTTATAAATCTACTTTTGATACTATTTCTACCTGGCCAGATGAAATGTATTCTATATCTGAGATTACTTCAGCAAAATATTTTGGGTTAATCTATCCAAAGAAGCAGAAATTACTACTGAGATTCTTAATATTATGACTAGCATTTCTGATTGCTTTCTTCAAAAGTCTCCTTTTTGTTCTTGAATGTTTTGTACTATTTTCCTGGCCTTTACATCTTTTCTCTGTCTAAAGTCATTCAACACCTCTATCGTCCAGTTTTTGAAATTATTAAATATTTTAATTGAAATTATTCATTTTTATGACTTATAAAAACCAAAACAGGTTTCCATGAGAAACTGTTTGTTCCTTATAATTACTCTAATTCAATATTGCAATTATATTTAGACCTTTCATCCATTTAAAACTTTATAAGTTCAAAATCTTATTTAGTTTTTTGATGTTTATTTCAGATTCTTATATTCTTAAGTTTATGATTAAAATTTTCTCTTGTTCAGCATTTATTGCGTCCTTCATGGCTCAGTTTAATTAATTGTTATTCTATATATTCTGTCTTTTGAAACCTATACTCTCCTAAATTTCACATACAGTATCACTTTCTTACATTTCCCTCTTCCTCATCCCATTTCCTACCTCCAAAAATTTATATTCAGGAATCTTTGCAACTCAAATTATTGTATATAAGCTATCATAATTAAAGCTACAGTTGATTTCATCATAAAAACAGCATGCTCTATTATCTATTCAGCTCTTAAAATTTTCTTTCTCTGAAGCATTTATTCTCATCAGTTATTGTTTCCCAATTCTGCATATTCACTTTTGCTTTTCCATAGCTATGTTTTAATGTTTTATGAGTAGATTAAAAAAGAAATAATTTGAAGATAAAATCAGTTTTTGTACTTCTTGAATATGTGTGTGCGTTAGTATACATACACACACAAACACACACACATATACACAGATACATAAAGTATTTTTCTTAGATTTCTTAGATTGCTGACTTTGGCTATACATAATTCTTGTTTTTTCCTTCCATGTTTTAAACATTTCAACCTTTTCCCAGTAAGTCTCGTTTCCCAGTAATTGCTACAATGGAGTACAGACACTATTCAAGCAAAGTCATTTCCCATGACAACTCTATTTTCCATGCTATTCAAAGCTCACTTACCAGCATACAGCTTGGGATGTCACAAAACTCTTAATCACTTATTTGCCTGAGCATAATGTAAAGAAGAGCCAAGCTGTCAATTTTCCAAAACATCAGTTGCAACTCTTGAAGACACCTGCCACAACTGTGGCAAAAAATGTCATAAAATGGGGCAAAACTCACTTTACAATTATCTTGCTTAGCAAAAGAAATTTTGGGCTCAATTGTCATAAGTTGAGGACAACATGTAGTATTCTGCCCATTGTTAATGACAATTTGTAAGGAAAATAACCTACATATTGAAACAGTATTCTGCCCATTGTTAATGACAATTTGTAAGGAAAATAACCTACATATTGAAACAGCTAGAGTGACACAATGACTAAGATTTAAGCTATGTCTGGAGAGACCCATTTTATTTCCCTACAGAACTGTAATGTGTTTACTGGTATGTGCTGCACAGTCATTATGAGCCAAACATACCTTGTAAAGTTGTAATTATAAGAATAAAATTAGGCAAAATGCCCTCATTTAAACTAATTAGAACACCCAAGAATCAGGGTGAAAAGATACAGACACTGTATAGCTAGAACGAACATACAAACACTTTTTGCCCATTCATTCATATAACATTTGAATGTCATTATTATTGATTGTAAGCATGCTGAGGCAGGCAAGTAAATGGCATTCTTCAATTCCTGCAAGACTTAATACATATTTTCTGTTACAACCCTGACAAGGAAAAAATAGACTAAGGAAGGATGTATTTTTCCCTAGTACATTGTTAGGGAATGTCAAAAAATTCCCAGGAGCAGAAATTAATAGCTAAAAATTCTAAAGATAAAGGTGCAAAACCATCATACATATGACTGCAGGTTGTATTTCTGTGTTGTGAAATGACTTCATTGCTTTTCCTCTCTTTAATGAAAAGTAAAAGCAAAAGATTATATAAATGGTTCTTGAATTTCTAGAGTACTGTGGAGAGTTTAGCCTTCTTCATGACATGCCCAATCCATATTGTCAGGCCTCTCTTCACTGGAAGAGAGCAACACACTGCTCATTTTAAAACTAGGGAAGAATTCCAGAAGATATAAACGAAGAATGGAAAAAGCATAGGATGAAGATTGTTCCTTCTAATCTCTGATAAGTTTAGGATTTCTGCAAAACTTAGAAATTCAACTGAGTGTACAGAGAACACATCAAAAGTTTCTTTCTTCATAAGAAATGAACAAATTTACATTAGGCATTCATATTTCTGTGCAGAGCTAAGCCCATGTTTCTGAATGTCTTCATACAAAATAGGAAAGCACTTTTATTCATATTTTACATTGGGTTCCTGACTTTCTTTGTAGAATCAGCTTATAATTAATAACATTAATTTAAAACTGTCCATCTCCTCTCATTAGATGATATCATGATATCATCTACCCAGAGCATTTTCTCTTGGGATTGTCTCTTTTAAGTCAAATTGTTTTACTGAATGGGCACCCGATTGGAATGGAAAATGCAAAGTCCTGATCTGAAAACAAGATAAAGATCCTTGTAGAGAAGAATCAAGACTTCCTGGAAGTTCAGCCATAAACTACAGTCACAATTAAGTTATCAATGCAGTATAACAATGTTAGCTATGAAAGAACCTATCAATCTAGAAACAATTTAATTCAGATTTTTGTTGCAATACACTAAAAAAAGTGGTTATTACTTTCAAAAGCATCAGAACAATAAAACCAGCTACAGGAAAAACAGGGAGATAAGACCTGTGCTTTTAAAATAAAATAAAATATAGCATTACAGCTGAACAGTGGATTTACAAATACAAAGCAGATTTTTTTAAAAAAATAAATAAAGATCAAGCTTTACTTTTTCTACACTTGCTGTCACTAAGCATTAGAGCACAAGATTCACAATCATTGATTAAGTCAGTGGTCTGAATGACACATCAAGGACAGCCAGTAGGGAGCCTTCAAATCTTGCACATTAAAAGACAAAACCCTTTCAACAAAGAACATTTCTATGTTAATATATCATTAAGTCAATCAGTAAGTGATTGAACATTTAAACCCTGTGCATTCCTTTAAAAGAAACCGATTTTCAATCATCATATCATGTTTCATCTCTAAACGTTAGGTCACCTTTTTACTATGTAAGTCAGATTTCTGTGTTCAGCCTTCTCTACATATACTGGAGAAAGATGTGTATTGATTGTTTGTTAATGACTGAACAGGAAAGGTAACCAGTAATCAAAATGCAGGACCCAGGCCGAATTATAGCCTTTTAAAACATGTTTGCATTTTTCAGCTGAAGCAGAGTTGAACCGCCTGACCTTTCCTTTCATTCTTCTGTTTAAATTAGGCTATATCTATTTTATTCAAATATATGTTCTTCTCAACCTCTATTTTTTACCCTGCATAAGTGATCCACCATTCTATTTAGAGGGCAAGCAAATGATTTTAACAGCATCTTAGGTTGAAGGCATAAGAAGAACATTAACAATGTAAGAAAAACTGCACTGAAACAGGCCAAAGGACAGCATCCTGTTGAATACAATAGCCAATCATATGCCTAAGGGAAGACCACAAAAAGGAGAGCAATGATACACACACACAGTTGTTCTCCAACAATTGATATTCTCTGTGGAATATTATCTCTGAACCTGCAGGCTATGTATGCCCATCTAATTAGGACCCATTAGTAAGATTCCTGGTCATTAATTTATCTAATCCTCTTTTTTAAAGTTCTGTATGCTAATGGTCTTGTTCTATCCTATAAAGAGAATTCAGTCGCATTGATTAGTATTAATGTTGTAGGCAAAGACAAATATTTTTAAAAGCCGAAAGCTGTAGCCTTTCTTCAGAATAGATTTGTTCTAGTCCTCCAATAGTTTTGTCCTTTTCTGTATCTTTTCCAGCTCAACAATAACCTATTTGAAATGTGGGTCCTGCACTCATTCTTTTAAATGTAGTATGTCATGAGCGTAGATTAAAGGTATTATTTTTAATTTCTTTTGTTCTGTACTTTCTTAAAATTGTGTTAGCTTTTATTCATGTGAATAGTGTGTGTGTGTGTGTGTGTGTGTGTGTGTGTGTGTGTGAATTTCAGACAAAAACTGAATTCTGATCAACTGTCTTGTTGGAAGAAAGAGTTACACATCCACTAATGAAAGGCAGCATATGCCAGGACAATGTTTAATGTGTATGCCAGTATTATTTCTTTTTGAAGGTAAAACAATTTCACTAAAAATAAGTTAGTCCTCTCCACCTAGGATATCAGCATTGATCATAGAAGTGAAACCTTTTTGATTATAGATAACAGATGAGACTTAATTAGTACAGGCATCTGGCTCTCCCACTGAAATAACATGATTGGAGAAGCCTGCAATCTTAATTAGAAATAGCTGTTAACCCTTCTTTCATCAGTCTGAATTAATTGAAGGAGATTCAGAATCCATTACTTATTTTTGCCACACTATGAATACATCATCAGCACAACACAGTTAACCATGGAAGATAAAAGCTGGCAACCTATTGCAGTGTATTAGTTTTAAACCATAGTTCTTGAGTGGTGTTTAAGCAGTTTCAGTAAAGCCATTGCTAGAGGCATTGCAGTAGATTTCAGGAAGAATTTTTTAAAAAAAAGACTCCAAACATCATGAATGACTTCTAAAAGTCTGCTTTAGGCATGCCTATGGATTGGAGTAAGCCAGTGAAGTGTTTGACACATTTTTCTGTGAGCAACATACAAATAGTATGTTGCACAGTGGGAGGGATGCTCTTCAGAGGGGTTAATCAATACTTTCCTTGGACAAGCAAAGTTATTGTATATCAGACCCATATTTTATAGCAAGTTTTGAATTTCAAGTACATGGGCCTGTTACAGATGTTCAAAAGGACTGAAATGAACATAGGCCAGCTTTGCCTCCAATTTCCAAATAAAAAAACCTTCTATTTTCCCTTAGCATGGAAAGCCCAAGTGTCCAGAAGGGTCTGTTATATTGCTGAATTTCACTGTCCAAATGCTCAATTTGCATACTGCTCGATTTCTGTCTATTAATAGGCAATAATAATGTCCAGGGGGCTCATAGATATTCCTGCTATTACCTGCAAAATTTCTGCCTCTTCCTGTCTTTACTCTTTCTAGACACTTTTAATTGAAAACAATTGCCTAGGAAAATAACTATGGAGCTTTTCAATCATCCAGGTCATGGTTGTTCCAAAGGTGCTTTTTCCAAAAGGGAACTGGACTTGTTTTGTTCTGTTTTTTGTTTTGTTTTCTTTGGAAAACATTTCACTTCTCATCCAAGAAACTGGAACTGGAACTGAAGGTACTGAAAAAGTTTCTTGGATGAGAAGTGAAATGTTTTCAAATGTTTTGGGACAATTACATGGGAAGGAAATTAGCCTACTACTACAAGGCAAAGGATTAGCATCTGAAGTCATGATAAAACAGGGGTCTTCAAACCTGACAGCTTGAAGACTTGTGGACTTCAACTCCCAGAATTCCTCCTCCAGTCATGTTAGCTCAGGAATTCTGGGAGTTGAAGCCCCTAAGTCTTAAACTTGCCAAGTTTGAAGACCCTTGTCCTAAAAGAAATAGCCGTTAACTTTAGCCACAGTTTGTATTCTGGCAGAGTGATTTTCTGTGACTTGGACATTTCTATGATAGCACCCATGTTATAGATAAATAAGCAACACTGATATTGTTCACAACATATTCTTAAACTTTTAAAGGTGCCCACCAGCAAAAAAAAAAGGGGGGGGTTGCCTGAAAGTGGCTTATCTCCCATGAATATGTGAAAAGAGAAAAATATTTTCCTTTCTTAAATAATGTGATAAGAAACAAAATATATATGACATATACTACAGTAATTATAGGGAACACAACATATTATATCACATTTATACTTCTTTTAAACCATGATGTAGTGACTGATTCAGGTGTTGAAATCTGAATGGGGAAAAAAAACCATCTTTTTTGAATGTCCTCCATCCACAAACCTCTTTTCTCCTTAAATCCATATTCTGATGAAGGAGATATTTTCAGTGAAATGTCAGCTGCTTGTTAGTGCTGAGGTAGCTGTTTCAAAGAAGCAGAAAGCCACATCCAAATCTCTCTGTCTTAGGTGTGTAAAACTGAATATGCCAAAGGTCTTCCTCACTATAAAAGAGAATAGTGCAATTGAATGAAAGAGGCAGATTTTCTTCCTGTTTGTCATTACTGATGTGTGCAGCTTAAAAAGTATGCTATACTCTGAAGGACAATTAGGTTCATCCTCACTTCAATTTCAAAAGATGCAATGAGAAAAATTGTACTTTCTTTCTTCTTCAAATGTTTATTTAATATGACATTTTAGAATTTAAAGAGTCATGGTTGCAGGGTGAATGTACTATTTTATTGTCTTATATATTTATGTAGCATGATTTTTTTTTAACTAGCTAATCTTAGGGAAGCGTGTGGACAAAGACTCCATACACTGTCAGATTTCCCTAGTACTTCTGTGACCTTGCTGTCTAGAATGTTAAAATATTAACGAAAAGCCACACAGCAAAATTCTTTGAAAACCTGATAACATAGTCTATGGCCAGTAATAAATATATCAAAAGTGGCCTTCTAAGAAAAAGACTAAAATGCTTTTTAGTGAAGCCAGAAGGGTATTCTAACAGTTATTATTTAAGGACAAGGAGTCAGGAATATAAAAAAGGCATTGCTTGAAAAGAAACCAAAGCCTCTTGTGACTCCAGAGCAGAGCTGCCTTTGATGTTAGCAAGAGCTATATCAAAACTTTTCAATAGTCAGGCCACAAGGTCAAATTTTGTCCTAGAAAAGATACAAAAACTCAGTCCTACTTTATAAATGTACTATTTGGCCTGTTACATCCATATATACAGTATGACTAATGAAGAGGGGGGGAAATGTTAACCTTCCTGCCAGGTTAGTGGTACTAAGAGACATCCTTAATCAGGATCTAATTGGCAAACCAAGATCCTTTACCAAGCACACTAAAACAATTGTTATCCAGAAACCTCAGGAAACATCTTCAGTAATGAAATCGTTGAAACAGGAAAGAGTATAAATTCCATGTGTAGAAGGAAGGCAGTTCAGATAAAGAGTTAGTGAATATCTTTCCAGAAGGAGCAGCCAATTTCAATAAACAAAGCAGCCATGCTGAAGTAAGTTTGAGTTTTGAAACAATAATATTTTCCCCAAAAAAGAGAGGGAACCAACAATTATTTTGTTTAGTCTTGCTTTACAGCAAGTTTTGGAAAAAAAATTATTACCTGATAATGATTTAATTGCCATGGCTGGAAGCCACGCAGGCCAAGTTTTGATATGGTTTGACCCCTTTCAGATTTTTAACCATTTTACCTGATGAACAGATACTTAAAAAGTGTTATCTGGGCCTAATTAAGTTATTGCCTTACTATGGATGAGGGCTGCTTCTAATTTAAATTATCACGTCCATATTTAGCATGAACAAATATTATAAGATGATGATTATTAAAAGTCACTTTAGATCAGGCGTGTCCAACCTTGGCAACTTTAAGACTTGTGGCTGGCTGAGGAATTCTGGGAGTTGAAGTCCACAAGTCTTAAAGTTGCCAAGGTTGGACACCCCTGCTTTAGATGCTTAAATCTGAAATATTATTGGGGAAAGTAGAAGCAGGAAGAAGCAAAGGGGAAGTAAATGCAGGAACCAATCTGGGTCAGTCCCTGGAACAAAGAAGTTTAGTCTTCGGAGTTTTCCGACTCATGCTGGAGCTCATAGTCAGGGAACTTCTCTCACACACATTCCTCTCAGAAGACAAAAAAACCTCTGGTTCCAGTGACTGACTGACACTGCATCCTGCAACATTATCCTGGAAACGTATATTTACCTTCATTCGTCAGGAAGTGTGTGCTTTCCTTGTTCACCCAACAGCAGCAAGCAGAAATCACTGCCCTGGATTTCTTTTTGAAGTGTGGTTAACAGCCACTTTCTGTTTTCTTCCCAATTCAAGTACAGAAGCAAAACACATCACCACCAGTGGTGGGATTCAAAACTTTTTACTACCAGTTCTGTAGGTGTGGCTTGGTGGGCGTGGCAGGGGAAGGATACTGTAAAATCCCCATTCCCTCTCCACCCCACTAACCTGCTTTCCAGCTCCATTCTCCTGTGCAGGGCAACAAAAGAAGACCCAGCCAATCAGCTGGGACTCGGGAGGCAGAGAATAGACGGGGGAGGGGCCAGTCAGAGGTGATATTCGCCGGTTCTCCAAACTATTCAAAATTTCCGCATCCAGTTCTCCAGAACTGGTCAGAACTTGCTGAATACCATCTCTGATCACCACAGCTGTAGAGAAGCATCCTCCATCTGACTGAAATAGTGTAAATGTCTATAAAAATGAAAGTACAAAATAAATGAATAAACAAACTCAACTCCTCTGGTGAGAACAGCGTGAATGGAACTCCTCATGCCTTGACCTCTTGACTTCCCCTAGAGAAAAGTAGGACATAAAATCTAGCAAATAAATAAAATTGCAGTAATGGGCAAATATATAAATGGTCACTACACTCTTCCTTAAATATTTTAAGTCAGGAGTATACAACTTTGGCAACTTTAAGACTTTTGGACTTAGAAGATGAGAATTTTCCAGCCAGCCATGCAATACAATTACAGTAACAATCACATTCTGGCAATGCCAGATATTATTTAATATACTTTCAGCATCTCCAAATAAGGATTCAGATAACAAAACTGGCTTCTCCAGAACTTGCTCCACTTTAGTATTACTGCTAGTCACAAAATATATTAGGATATTGTCATTCTATGCAATAATTTAATTTTTTTAAAAAGGGACAGACAGATTTTTAAAAATCAGAGTAGATAAACATATCTTCCCACCCCCACTGGCTGCCTAGTCAGAATTAATCAGAATTAATTTTTTAGCATCATTATCCAATCCTTTGTGATTCTTCTAGAAAAGCTATTTCAGGTTTGATTGCCTTCCCAGTCACTGGTGAAGGACATAGCACTCAGTTTTCCTTATAAAAGCTAAGCCAAAAGGGAGGTCTGTCGTCCACATTACTAGTGGCACTAATAGCAATACAAAGTAGACCACTCCATCTTCATCAAGGATCTGTACCAATTGAGACACCTTGTTGATGATAACCTGACTCAGCTCTAAGACAGATTCTTTATTATATAGGTCACCATCTGAGTTCACGGCTACCAGTTCCAACAAATCACATCTTGCCATAGCTGGGAGAGAATGGAAATTTCTAAATATCCAATCTCGTTTAAGAGAAATGCTGCATAAAAGGCAGCCACAAAATAAGGTGTAATTGGCAGGATTTTATAGTACCCCCCAAGAAACTCCTGGTGTTGATTATTTTGAATGCACCCCCCCCCCCCAAAAAAAAATCAGCATTCAAATACCTTGTTACCAAGACTTGCCACTTGCTACTTATTGGAAGGCTAAAACATGTTCAGAATGACAGTGCATCAGAACATGAGCTGAATAAATCTTGTGCAATGCATGCAAGCAGCTAGGACAATGTATCCTAAGTCCTTGTTCAGAGTGCAAAATGCAGATATATTCAAAATAAATATTCCCATCTGCTTGGGGAAAACAAGGCTGGAAGAAATAAAAAGATGAGAAATTCCATTATTCATAATCTATAAAAACCTAGCACTTTTATTTCTCTATCTCTTGATAATTACTTTTCAGTTAGGTTTTTTTTTATTTTAAAAAACTTAATGCTTTCATTTTTGTAAATATATCTTGCCATATGGCCAGAGCTGGCTCAGCTGTACAATTAATATAAGTGATGTTTTATAACATCAGTAACCTTCAAGGATATCAATAAAGGACGAATCAGTTGTGTGTCAACATCCTCAGAAACACTGCAATTAATTGTTGGACATATATTTCAGATTATACAATGCATATTGCTTATTGTTATTTATTATTGTATTAATATCCCACCTTTCTGTTATTCCAACAATCTTCCTAAATACTGGGAGCCTCACCTGAATGGGAGCCTCACCTGTCTCATTAGGAAGATCATTCCATATCCTGGCTGGTACCCAGAAGAAGGCCTTCTTCTATACACATGATGATCAAGTTACTGACAGCTGGCATCTTCAGAAAGGTTTCTCCTAATTTGAATAATTGGGCAGATTCATGATAGGAAAGTTGGTCCCACAAATCTTTGTATTTTGCCCTAGTCAACAACCAGCTGCCATTTTGATACATTTTTCAATATTCACGTAAAGTAAAGCACACTGTGGCAGTTTTGATAGGTAGTTCCTTCCTGCTGTTCCTTTCTTTCTTTTTCCCTTCCTTTCGCTCTTCCTTCCTTTTTCCTTCCTTCCTGCTCCCCTTCCTTCTCTGTCCTTCCTCCTCCCTCCCTGCCCTCTCTCGTCCTTCCTTCCTCTTTCTTCTTTCTCCCTTCCTTCCTCTTTTTTCCACTTCCTTCCTTCTCCATTTTTTCCCACTTCCCTCCCTCCTTGTTCCTTCCTTCCACCCTTCCTTCCTTCCCTTCTTTACCCTTCCCTCTCTATTCTTCCTCCCTTCCCTTCTCTTGCCCTCTCTTCCATTCCAGTAAGTGAATGGCTGTTGCTGAGCTGAGTAAAGGAGGAAGCATGTTTATAGGAAGAAGCTATAAGGTTTTTATTGAAAAAAAAACTGCCCTTTTGTCAGAAACTTCACACATGGTGTGAATATCCAGGAAGCTTGATAATGAGGATCAGGGGACAGTAACAGTATAGCAGCAACACTAATGCCGTAGCAGCAGTCCAGCAACTCTGAAATAGCTATACTTTTCCTAAATTTAAATCCCATAGAAGTCATGAGGTCTGGATTTTGCACACACACTCTAGGTTAGCCCATTTGACATATCTTGGATGAAAAAGTTTTGCCCTCTGATGTACCAATTAGAGACACATGACACGAGTTTTAGTAGTGCTTTATATAGACAGTAACAAAAGCTGCTACAGTTCCATCCAAGGTCACATTCCCTCTATCTACCAAAGCCACAAACTCATACAAATATCCTATCCTGGACAAAACCCTAACTGAAGTGGGTCTAGAAAGTCAGTTTCATCCATCATTTTCCAAAGCACCAGAAGGCAAGATAAGAAGGTAAGAGATGGAATCTAATCAAGGAGAGAAGCAACTTAGAACTAAGGAGAAATTTTCTAACAGTGAGAACAATTAACCTGTAGAAATAGGATTTCCTGATTGAGCAGTAGGTTCAGAGGTGGCATTCAGCAGGTTCTGACCAGTTCTGGAGAACCAGGAGCGGAAATTTTGAGTAGTTCAGAGAATCGGCAAATACTAGGTCTGACTAGCCCCACCCCCATCTATTCTCTGCCTCCCAAGTCCCAGCTGATGGGGATTTTGTTGCCCTGCACAGGAGAACTGAGTTGGAAAGCAGGTTAGTGGGGTGGGGAGGGAATGGGGATTTTGCCATAACCTTCCCCTTGAAGTGGGATGGGAATGGAGATTTTTGCAGTATCCTTCCCCTGCCATGCCCACCAAGCCACACCCACAGAACTGGTAGTAAAAAAAAATGAATCCCACCACTGAACTGCGGGTTAGATCAGAAGACCTCCAAGGTCCCTTCTAACTTTGTTATTCTGTTAGTCTATTATCACTTTCTTAGTCATCTTACTCAAGAATATAATGTCTGAAAGCAGGCTATAATGGAAAGATGTTTCAGACAAAAGGACAACCTTCTTGAATAAAACCTTTTAGCTGGTTCCTATAAACATGCAGGAAAACATCCCTCGCTCTAGAAGGCATTGATCACTTTCCATAACCATGGGGCTGGCCAGTCTCAGCCTATCGAATCTTATTAGCCAGGAAAACCCAAGATTGAGCATGCAAGATTTTGACCAATCTAAGACTGGAATTGAAGCAATGCGTTGCCACTGGGATATAAAGCTCATTTTTTGCGCTTACATTGGTCAGCCACCAATTCCAGAGTCTTTTTCTTGCCTAAATCTCCTGAGGTAATTTTTAATATACAATTATGATTGGTTATTTAGACTATTGTCATCCACAGAACTGTGTGCACAGGCATACTGATATATTTGCAAGTGTATAGAGTTTGTAGAAAATCACCAACCAATCAGCACTCTCCATTCTTGGTCAATAATTACCCACATTTTGCTCTCGGTCAAACTGTCTCAGCCAGCCTTATCTTTGTGTGAAAATGTGCCACCTTTTCCTGTCTGTAGAAAATAAAATAAGAGATCAAACTGCTGCCATTACTGAGCTTGTCATCCATTTCAAGCAAAGTTCTTAAACTGACATGACTGCTCTGTGGTCTTTAGAGCTTTTTATACAGAGATGATATGTAGCTACAATGTTGGGCTCTCAGGAGTTTGCCAGTGAGAAACTAAGCATCCCTGAAGGATACAGACTACTCTTTGAAATGCAGTCCCTAAAAATTGATTGATTGATTGATTGATTCAATTTGTATGTCCATATATGTTCCCTTCTTGTGGAACTGACACTAGACACTTGTTGCTATGGATAGCATCCAACTATAGCATGGGGTCCCCAAACTTGGCAACTTTAAGACTTGTGGACTTCAACTCCTAGAATTCTCCAGCATAGCATAGGAGTTGAAGTCCACAAGTCTTAAAGTTGCCAAGTTTGGAGACCTCTGAACTGTAGCATCATCTAATCAATGTGGATTATTTGATACACTATCATACAGACACACAACTCATGGAAGAAACCACTATCTTATAGTTAGTCAAATTCACCTTGCAGGATTACAATGGGAGAAATATGCATATTAAGCTATCTTCGTATTGTTGGTTATAAATGCATTACATTAATAGGGAAAATGCATTCATTTATTAATTCATTCATTCTGTATCTCTCTTTCTTATGAGAGCATTAGGAGGCAAATATGGCTCTGCTCCAATTTTTCCTCACAACTACAGTCCCATGAAGTAAATTGTGCTGAAAGATAATAAATGAACCATAGTCGCTATGTCTAAGTACACTTAAACCAGATTGTTGCCTATTCTAAGCCATCATCTTAATCATTGCATCACCCTAGTTCTTCAATATACAGGTAGCACCAGAGGTAGTGGTATTCAGCAGATTCTGACCAGTTCTGGAGAACCGGTAGCAGAAATTTTGAATAGTTCAGAGAACCGGCAAATACCACCTCTGACTGGCTCCGCTTACATCTATTCTCTTCCTCCTGAGTCCCAGATGATCGGCTGGGTCTTCTTTTGTTGCCCTGCACAGGACAACAGACCTTGAAAGCAGGTTAGTGGGGCGGGGTGAGGAGAGAATGGGATTTTGCAATAACCTTCCCCCAATAGTGGGGAGGGAATGGAGATTTTAGAGTATCCATCCCCTGCCCCTGGAGTTTACTTCCATTTTTCACAAAAATACCCATAGCAAACACTGAGGAATCACTTAGTACCCATGGTGATTTGCTTAATGGCTGCTGCAAAACAAGGTTGTAAAATCAGATCAGTCACATGATAACCCCCTTGATGACCATCACAACTTATGACCACTATGAGCAACTTTCATTACAGCTGTAAGTCAAGGACTACTTGTATATCATTGATAGGGATGGGAGGTGCCAATCTGATCATTTATGTACTGGAGCAACCTGGAAAAAGCGGTTGCGACTTAAACTGCATTTTCTATTTCTGAGTTTTCTCACTATATATTTGGAGTTTCACTCCTCTTATTTTTCATAGTGTAATATGAAGAAAATAATTCCTCACGCTAGGCAACATTTCAACAAATGAGCGGCTACAATTTGATTTAGCATCTTATTAGTGCTGCCCATGATTCATGATTACATACTCTGATACATTCTGCTTCAGGTCAGAGTGGGCACCCCATGACTAATCTGTGACTGATTTGGCGACTGGCACAGCTGTAGCGTTTGCATACGTCTTCAAACACTGGGAAAGGGTGGAGGCATAAAGAAAGCATTCTCCAACAGCCAGGCAAGTTGAGGTGAAGGTTTCTGGATGCTGCAGAGGTAATCGGGCCTCTTTCAAAATGAAAGTTGTAGCTGAAAGACAAACAAAATTGCTTACAAGAACAAAGAGGAGAGGTGAAAAACAACAAGGATTGAGGAAACAGGGAGAAGAAAAGGAGCTGAGGTGGGAGGGAAGGTAGAAAAAGAAAGGAGAAAGGAAGGTGAGGTGAGGTAATCTCATTGAAAAATGATGTTTCAGAGAAAGAGATGGCAGACTGGTTGCAATCTGATACATTTAAGTAACCAGATGCCTGTAACTGTGTTTAGTTTTTGAAAGAAATAGATCCCTTAAATGCTGAACCCACATACATTTCTTCAAACTTGGTAAAAGTGCTGATTTTATATAATAGCAACATAATGGTTACTATTAAGGTAACCCTAAGCATCTTCATAGGAATTTGTACATAAATATCAAAGTATCATCCAAACTTCCCCTTTAGTGATACCATGTAGATTTTGGCTTTACACTCACCATTTTTTTTTGAAGATCAATAACATATTTAACTAAGGGCCTTTTTCCGTGTCAAATTTGTAGGATTCAAGAAGGTTTATTCCATGGTTTTGTCAAATGATGTGATTATAGCAGGGTAAGTTACTCAAGATAACATCCAATAATTTAAGCTTAGAACTACATACAAAACCAATTAAACGTCATGTTTGGTGTAATAGTTCTTTCATTTCTAAATATATCTAAATAAGCTTTATAGTCTACATGTATTCACTATAATTCCCCCAGGCATCCTCCCCCCATTTTCTTGACAGCTGCTGGAACTTCTAAATTATGCATGAAATTTGGTATCAAATCAATGAATAAATCTATGTTACTTTTTAAAAATTGAGAAAGGAGCCTAAAAATGTAGGTCGTGTATACTTTAACAATATCAGTACAGATATATGGCAGCATTAATCTTAGGGGGGAAAAACAATATAAATTAAATGATCACCGTTCCCAAGTGTAAAAAAATTTCCCACTTTGGGTTTGCATTTTAACCTACTTTTCCCTAGTCTGGTATCTTACAGAGGCACTGATTTTCAACTTCCAGAATTTGCATAAAAACACATAAGAGAATATGCCAGGGGGAGAAAACAAGACAAACTCTTTCCTTTAATATGATTGCTTTGCTTGAAAAGGGTTGTAAAAAGAAACCGGGCAAAAGTTTACTAGGTTGCAAGGAAGCATTTTTGGTTCTACTCATTTGTAATCTGAAAGTGTGTAATCCGAAAAATTCTTTGCTACTTGATTTTCTAAATCTATAAACCATTTATTTTCCCACATAAAATCAATAATACCTATTTAGAAATAGGCACATCTCTCTATATGTCCATTTATATCTCAATAAGGGTGTGACACAGCTTTTGCAATAAGGAATTTGTTCAATATATTAACCATTCAGGCACATTCTCTATCTCTTACAAGCAATTTCAAGCAAAATATGACACCTGTTACCATGCGTGTTGCTAGTGCTCCCTACCTCTGTAAGTGTAGAAATAATGGAATCAAATAAATATAAACAATGTTCAGACACTGTCCTCTATCACAACCTAATTCTTTTTCTTTGGGGAACCCATAACTTCTTTTTATTAGAACATGCAGTGATTTTATTCAATTTGCTTCTGGCTTTCAGTGGGTTTCAATTCTCTCTCCTTCTCCATGGAAGCAGCCATTTATGTTAATTCCATGGGCTATGAGGAGACATCTTAATAGCATTACAGTGACCATGGCTAGAGTCTCCGGCACCAACAAACTAGCAGGAGAGGCTTTCTTACAGCCTTGCCCTCTTTCTCAGATTAATAGAAAAATTTCTGAACCAATTTGCTTTCTCTCAGCATGCTCCTTTAAATCACAGAATTGATGATAGTAGATATTCACATTTCACTTCTTTCTTTCTAAGTGTGCTTATGCATTTTTCTAAACCCATCAAGCCTCATCAGCTCTAATGAAGCATTTGTTTGCAATTCAGCTATTATTATTATTTTTAAAGAAAGCTGAGCATGATAGAAAAAGTTATATGAAATTCTACCATTTCCAAACGCAGTATTTGAACTGAATTGAAACTGACATGTATGAATTGCTTTGGGGGACACCATCCACTTATCCAAAATAAGAAAATGGGATGTTTGATGGGTGATTTTTCTCTTTAGTATTTTTAGCATACAATGCTGTTTAATTAGTGAAGCCATCCCAATAAATAAAACATAATATCTCATTAACATTTGCTTCAATTCAGCATTAAAAGGTATATCACGTATTTAAATGTTGGTCATGGTCAGGAAATGCATTTTGTATTTACCCTTGAACAAATAAAAATCCTGTTAGGTTAGGCTTAGTGTGACATGGGAACTTTGATCACAAATTAAATTGAGGTTAAGCCTGGTTTTAATAGGTTTATTTACTTCAATCATCTAAGCCTGGACAATGGGGTTTAATGTATGCTTGAGCATAATTCTCTGTCTGTTGAGGAGAGTGATCAGGGAATATTCTCCTATGTAACTAGTGAGAGCTGGTAGGAAGAAAGGAAAATCCAGGAATCCAGGAATAGCAAGGGAAAAGTAGAGTAGTGGTACCAGGAGGATGGAAGATGTATGGTTTTCTTACTTTTCAAGGCAAAAAGAGACTAGAGTAGACATCCTCCAATTCATATGGATTTCTAAAGCTAAGAGATGTGGAACACTTTGCAAGCAAGATTTGCTCTTTGTAAATTGTTGCTTTCCATCCACAATAAGCCTTGCAATTTGTTTACGGATAGTAAAAATAACTGTATTTCCTTCTGACCTTTTGATCTTAAATAACTGGGAAATTAATTCAGGCTCAGAAATCAGCAGCTTTTTGTCTGGCTTTACTATGGTAATGGAAAGGTCAAAAACAGATAGGGCAGAAAAGCCAAAAAACAACAACAACCCAAACCAACCCTCTTGTGGGAAATAAAGCCTAGGAGAAAACAATCTGAAATTTGATAAGAACCAAAGCCTGGACATACTAAAAATTGTGTAAGTGAATATTTCTAACTACATTTATATCATGTTACAAGGACTTTATTCTTAAAAGGTAGAAGTTATTTTATTTTTTAATTCAGTATGCAACTGTATTCTCCAATAGTACAATCATACTGTTTTATTTCTAACAGTCTTATTTTTTCAAAAGAATATGTGCAATTTAAGCCATACATTATTAGAGAATCTCCTTACTAAATTGATCTGCATTCCCCAATGTACATACACATGCATTCATCGAACTAATTCCATATTGTTCATACATATTGTTCATATTATGTTGAGCCAATATATATTATAGGATTGCTTTGTAAATGTCATAAATATTTCATAAAGAATTTTGTATTCCAACTGAAGTGTAAATAATTAATTCTATATTGTTAAAACAGGAACAGAATTCAGATTGAATAGAAACATACATATCGCATATATTTCCTAAAATTGGTCCAAAACACATTTTAAAAACACAGAGGAAAAACTAATATCTTAACTTCTTCAATGTTTCAAGAAATGGTATTTCTCAAATATAGCTGGTGAAAAAATAATCTTAGTGTGTAATAGCAATAGAAAAGAAAATCCAGTGATAGAAAGGTTAAATAAAAGGCTTAAAATAGAAACATGCAAAAGATTCTGTACATAGAACATAGAACATTAGATGCTTATGTCAAGCCACAAACACAGGTTTCAGCTGTGCATAGATAACAGTACATATATTTGGTGCAGACAAACTTACAACATACATTTTCAAGGCAGAGGTGTTTGGGTGAAAGTAATCATGGAGAAAACCTAAGGCCCTGGCTGTGTTGTAAAGCAACTGTTAAGCAGAGCAAAAAGGAAAAGAAAGTCCTGGGAATATGGGGGAAGGACAGGTGAGACAGGTGTTGCTCTTTCAAGAATGGTTCATGGGCTGCAGATACTGGGGAAAATGTGGGAGAGAAGCAATGGGGTTGGTCAGTAATGGACCATTTGGATATGGACCCCTCAAACTTAATGATAGCTAATGGGGGGTGGAAAAGACACTAGAGAGATTAAGAAGGGTGTATGAACCAGCTGCATATGTCACACTTGCACTCAACTGCACTGAAATGCAGAGAAACAGTGGGGAGATAGACTAGCACACAGCCACGAAGGGAAGACGAGAAAGCCTTGTTCCACCTGTCCTTAAAACACTTCTAGATTTTTCTCAGATTAATCCTAGAACAAGCAACATGTTTTGACCCTAAAGTGCTTTTTCCAAAGGACAACTGGGCTTTCTTGATTTTTTTTTCTTTGAAAATGTTTCACTTCTTATCCAGGAAACTTCTTCAGAACTGAAGAAACTTCTTGGATGAAAGGCAAAATGTTTTCAAAGAAAAAAAGAAAGAAAGAATCTTTTTGGAAAAAGCACTTTTGGGACAACTATGAGCAGGATGATTGAGAATATCCGTAGACAACATATTCTGGGTTTGCATTCAAGCAGATTGTGGCTTCCCTGGAATAGTCTGGTTGAAGGTCCTAATCTGTGCATATCTCTACTTCAACAGCAAAGCAAAGTTACTTTGATTTCAAGAGAAAAACTGGAGTCAAGATCAAGACCAACACTTTGTCTTCCTCACCACCACTACATAACAATAGGGCACAAGCATCAATTTGGCTAAGGAAGAACGCCTTGGAGAGGTTGATTGTGACTAAAATGTGGTACTGTAAATGTCTAGATGCTAAGCTATAAGCCATTTTATAAGTTTTATTATTTAAGGTATTTTTATATGTTTCTATGAGTTTTTATTAGTATGTGAATATCAATACAGGTAGTCTTTGACTTGCAATCACAATTGAGCCCAAAATTTCCATTGCTTAGCAAAGCAGTTGTTAAATAAGTTTTGCCCGATTTTAATACCCTTTTTTGCCATAGTTCTTAGGCAAGGTAATGCAGTTGTTGTGTGAATCATATAATTGTTAAGCAACTCTTGCTTTCCCCCTACTTTGCTTATCAGATGCCAGCTGAGAAGGTTACAAATAGTGATTGCATGCAACTGTAATAAATACTAGCCAGGTTGCCAAGGGCCTGACTATGCACATGTTCTTAAGTGTGAAAACTGGTCATAAGTCATTTTTTTCAGTGCTGTTGTAACTTTGATCAGTACATGAACGGTTGTAAGTGAAGAACTACCTGTAATATAATAATTTTATAATTCTATGTGAAAGAACCCATTGTAGTTTATTCAAATCAGTTTCGCATTCTATGTGAACTGTGTGCCTGAGACATGTTAAAAGGCAGGGGTTTAATAAAGTTGGAATGGGTTTGGGTTACAAGATTTCAAAGCATTGTTAGGTGAACTCTATATTAAAAAAGCCAATACTAAATTGAGAGAACCTTATAGTAAAAACACAAGATAAAAATCAGCAGATAAATGTTGATTATGGACCAGAATAGCTAAAAGGAATAAGACCCAGACAACTATAAACTTTTCCTCATTCCAGTCCTTTTCTGCACCAATAAACCCAAACTGTCACCACCAGGTGGCATTTGTCTTTTCAGGAGGTCTAGATCTAGATGATGGCTGAACATGTTTATAATTAAACAGATCTTAGATTAAAAAGTGGGGGAAGATCCCTTCTTTTCCCCTGGCATTTTCAGTTCCTGAAGAGTTATGGTCAATACTCTAAAATTCTTGTTTCAGGCTGACTAGGAGACCTGAAGAGAAATATGTTGTTGTATGCTGCTTAGAGCCACTTTCTGTGAAATGGGCAGCCAATGAAGTCTGAATAATAAATAAACTTTACAGGCAGCAGTCTTTAAAAATTCTTCTGTAAGAACCATGATGGCGCAGAGGTTAGAATGCAATATTGCAGGCTAATTCTGCTGACTGCCAGAAGTTCAATTCTGACCAGCTTAAGGTTGACTCAGCTTTCCATCCTTCCGAGGTCAGTAAAATGAGGACCCAGCTTGTTGGGGGTTGACTCTGTAAACCACTTAGACAGAGCTGTAAAGCACTGTGAAGCGATATATAGGTCTAAGTGCTTTTGCTATTGCTATTGTATCTTGCTTTCAGTACAAAAGTGTGGCCAGTCTAATTTTAGAACAACTAGATTAAACAGGGGCAACTATTGTAGGATTTATATTATAATTATTACAACTACGGAAGTAGAAGGCTGTGAAAACTAAGTGAACCTTTCCTGATTTTAGCTATAATTAATTTGTTTAGTAAGAAAAAAATGAATTATTTAGCCAGAAGTTATTTCCATATTGGCCTATTTATTTCTGTATTAAATGATAGTGTTGAAATTGTTACCATTCAGGGATTACTTCCTTTCAGTTTGGCTTTGCAATCCACTCCATTCAAAACAGGCAGTACCAAACTGATCTGGCAACCCTTGAAACTAATTATATGTATCATATGGCAGATCTGTACAAATATTTAATAGTATTGCCATAATGATTACTTTGCTCATGAGGCACATGACGCTTCCTTATAACCTATTGTCCTAATTCCCTGATTGTTATGGCACGCCTTTCAGGTAATCATAACTCTCCTATATTGTCAACTACAATATAGAGTTGAAGTAATATTAGTTCTATTTGTGAAGCAGGAGATCAAGCCAGGAAATCAGGCCCAGAAACTTTCTGTCAACATTGTGAAACTGACTAGAAGAGACTAGGAAAGAATGGCTTTCTCAGGAAAACTTAATGAAATTTACAATAAACCTAGTATATGGTTAAATGGGAAAAGGGCATAGCCTCCTTCTCTGTCATAGGGCTTGGCTGTTGTGTGAGCACCCAACTAATGTTAAGAGTTTTTTGATGCATAAATCCGCACTACTAATTAATGTTAAAAAGAAAAACGCAACAGGAATTACAGCAATTACATCTCCCTACCCTTTACTTCTCTTGCATTGGCCATGTCATGTGTTAGTGTACGCTGTGCTAATTTGTTTACTGCAGAGAAATTGAGTTGATGACTCTCATCCAGAAGCTGCTGCACCACAGAGAATCAGAAACTAAGGAAGAATATAAAAAACTACTCTGAATTACTTCAAGCTTCTTTATCCTTAGAGTAGGAAATGCTTCCACTGAAACATTTCAGGAAAACTCTTTTTTCCAGTGCTAGGAGGATTTGGTCATTGTTATCTTCCCTCCCAAAAAAAGCAAGATCACCAAGGTATAAGTATAAGGATAGCAAGATTATTTAAAAACAGCAAGATAATCTAAGAGTGTCTTTAATTTTATGTCGTGTGTATGTGTTAGAGTCCTTGAGTGACCTCAGAAGCTATATAGAGTTAGTTCTGTTTACAACTTGGAGGATGAACACCAGGAAATTCAAGGGTTCTATGCTACAAAGGAAGGTTTTTTGTTTTGTTTTTTAAATCCTGGAAAAAGGTAATGGAAAATCTCTTTGTATAACCACCAGGGTTCAGCTCAATTCAATTTTGGCTGATCTTGGAAAAGATAGATTGGGAAGTAAAATAATGCTTCAGAAAAGGACACTGGAAAACCACCTCCATCATGCTGCCAAGAAAAATTACATGATTCAGTAAGGTGGTGGATTCAGTTCAATTCCAAAGGGACACTTCAGAAAATGTGCAAGTATTAATGTAACCCTGTCTGTGAGGCATTAAAAACGGAACCATCTGTTTCTAGGATTGCATAGTTATTCTTAATTTCAGCAATTCTTCTGAATCATATTCCAAGCATTATTTATTTTATTTAACGTATTTACATAATTGTCTATCTTGCTAAACCTGGGCAATGTACAACCCATAGTTAAAACAATGTCACAATTATGAAAACACTTTAAAAGAGAAATAAAACAAGTTAAATAAGATAATTAAAAATAAGGTTGTGAGAGACAGCCATCTAAATCATTGCACAGGCTCCCCACAGAATCCCCAAGTTTGCTGGGAGAAGCCCATTTTTAGATACTTTTGAAAAGCCATCAGGGAAAGGAACTGAATTGTGAAATTGCTCCCATGACTCAAACATCCCAGAAGTTAATGCACAGCGCATCAACTCCCCATGAATTCTAAAACAAAACAGTTGCTCCTTTTGCCACTTAATGGTCATCCAGATTTATGCAATCCAGGTTTGGGCACTCTAATTTAAATTTTTGATGTATATTAAATAATTTCACTTAAAGGTTTTTTTTTAAAAAATGACTTAGCAGCAGATCTGTGTATGATACGTGGGATGAATCGAGACTTGTTTGTTTTTTGTCACAATATTTATTTGAGTTCAATCACTGTTTAAAATCATTTCTTGTATGTCAAATTAAGGGAACCGCCTTCTCATTACACAGCCATAGGATCATAGACAGCAACAGCTTGCCCAAATGATGCCAAAATGATGAAATGTGCATTGTGGCACCACAATGTTAAGCTCCACCTTTTTCTACTTCTGCTGTAATGTTGAATACAAGTGAGTAAGGTGCAGAATTTGCATCATTACATAGAAATATGTGCTTCATTATTTGACCTCCATCCATCCCTCTTCAACAAAATGAAGGTGGACATAAGCTAAACTAACGAAACTAAAAATTATACTCTTCTGGAGAGGCAAATGATAGTATTAGCATGAAACAAAATAAGTGCCTAGCACAGCTGGAAGCCTTTAAGCTGGCCAAGTAACCAAACATGTTGCAAGGTCACTGAACTTTGTGAGTTCAATCTGAATATTTTTTTTGTTTCATAAACAGAAGCCAATATGATATCAGAATAAGCAAACTTAGCCATATTCATCAGAAAGTGAACTGTAATTCAAAGTTCCCAGCCAGACATTTCCAAATTTATCCATAAGGGGGCACTCTGGAGCAGTTGCTACTAAATCAGATTTAGTGACAAGTGAAGGGATTAAGTGAACCTTCAGCCACTGGGTTTCTTCATAGATTCTTCTATGTAACAACAGAGTGCATAAAATGTGTGCAAGGCTCCTTACATGCTCACCAATAATATTTAAAATGGTTGAGGAAAACTGCTCTAACAAAAAAAAAAAAAAAGCATTTGCAGATTCAAGGTTACAAGAACATTTTTAAGGTTTAATGCCATCCCAAATTGGAATTTGTCGTTTAATACAAATTCAAACCGAATCCCGCTGATCATCTGCTAAAACAAAAGACCTATATGCCCAAAATTTGGCTACAATTAATATGAAGGTCCCCAGTTAGTTTAATGTCATTGTCAGTGACAAAACATTTGAAAAGAACATTCTCAGTCCATTATTAAATAAATAAATGTGTGGTTAGGGGTGTGATGGCTCAGAGGTTAAGACAAACTGAGCTTGCTGTGTGACGAAGTGAGGTCCTGTTACATTTCCCCAAGTTATAAGTTCGAAAGCATACAAATGCAAGTAGATAAATAGGTGCCACTTTGGCAGGAAAGGTTACTGCATTCCATATTTTCATGCTGGCCACATGATGACAGAAACATCTCTCAGACCATGCAGGATGCCTCGGCCGAGAGAGAGTCAGTACCCTTGAATCGGTATGTTTTAAAAAAGGAATTGCTGGTAACATCACCATCGCCTGAGAGATGCCCAGCTGGAGGCTCCTTTCATGTCTCTGTGAAGCAGTGGTGGGATTTAAAAAAATGGACTACCGGTTCTGTGGGCGTGGGCTGGTGGGCATGATGTGGCTTGGTAAATGTGGCTTGGTGGGCATGGCAGGGGAAGGTTACTGTAAAATCTCCATTCCCTTCCCACCCCACTGACCTGCTTTCCAGCTCTGTTCTCCTGTGCAGGGCAACAAAAGAAGACCCATTCGATCAGCTGGACTCAGGAGGCAGGGCCAGTCAGAAGTGGTATTGCCGGTTCTCCAAGCTACTCAGAATTTCCGCTACCGGTTCTCCAGAACTGGTCAGAACCTGCTGAATACCACCTCTGCCTTGAAGTTTCCTATTGAAGTGGTGTCCATTAATCTACCTGTAGTTGCCTGCTTGGTCGGTAGGAACTGGAGTGATGAGAGCTCACCCCAAACCACGGCAGCAATGGGTCTCAAACACGAGCCTGTCGATTGTCAGCCCAGCATTCTCACGTTGTGAATCACCACTCTCCTTGTTTTGTAAGTAAATAAATGTAAAAAAATTATAATATGTTTCCCTCCTATGCCTTGCAGTACAAGCCACCACCCTGATTATCAATTATAAGTTGTTATAAAGATGCCTCACACAACCTGGTATAAATTGAAGGCACAAGTTAGCATTTCAGAATTAGTCTTTCTATACATACACGCACATTTGTTTATTCTTGTATTTCTTTTATTTATTTTTCACTAATATTTTTAATCCTCTGTAAGCTGCCCAGACTCAATTAGCAAGTATGTGGTTATAGAAATTGAACAAACACATTTCTTTACTTCTTCACAAACAGGATGGAAATATTCTAGAAGAGGTTTTCAATCTAGGTAACCCCAACATGGCTGGGGAATTCTGGGAGTTGTAGTCCACATATATTAAAATTGCTGAGGTTGAGAAACCCCATTCATGATGATTAAACTGTTATGTGCAAAAGTAGGCCAGTCCTGCTGTTTCCCAAATAAGTGTCTATTTTTATGTTAAGCAGTGAGAAATATAAATTTATGTACCAAGCCCTCAGCTGACCTTTGATCTATACAAACCAATACATGCTCTTAAGATAATCCACTGCTTTGATTCCTTGGCTTCATCTTGAATTCAGAGCACCTTTTCTCTTTGTCAAGTGTGGACTTCATACAGCAAAGATTGTACAAGATATATCTTAATCATTGCATAGCTTATAATAGGTTCATATAATTAGATTCACTAAAACAGCATTATTATTTTTTACATTGCTTCAATAGGTAGGTGTAGGTAGAAAGCTTATTCTTACTTCTCTTTCTGCTAATGAGTTGAAAAGATGGGTGATTAATCTGAATTATGTTCCATTTAATATGGATTAAAATGATATGATCTTCAGTAGGAGGGGTTGGGAAATTTCAGTGGGTAATTCTCAGTTTACTTTGCACTCCGCATCCTGCCAGTCACTCCCCACTCTTAGATCTGAGCAAGCAGACATGCCACTCAGTTCAGCTAGCAGAAATATAGCTTGATGTTTATTTATTAAACATCAGCAAACATCAGAAGAGATAATTGGCCAAATGGGACAATATAGCTAGTTGTCTATATCAAAAAGCATGGAACTTTCAAGAATCACTGGAAACATATTGTGGTAATTAACAAGGACAGCCCCAACTTTAATCTTTTTATGTAGTAGGATGAAGATGGAAATGAGATCTCAGGTGATCTTTCCTCTAATCTAGTGAACAGACAAGATGTATCTAACAGTATGAACACACATACCTTCCACCTTTCATTCATTCCCCGTTGCAACCCACTCTCAATTTTAGATTTATTTTGGGTTGTAATTTGATGCCTTGTTAACCAGCTTGGTCCGTTTTAGCAATTTATTCATTATTTATTATTTTATTTTATGGTTTATTTGTGTCCCATCTTTATTACTTTTATAAATGACTCAAGACAGTGAACATATCTAATTTTTACCTCCTCCTATTTTTGCCTATTTTAACAACAAGGTTGTTGCCATAACAACAACAACAAGGTGGGTTGGGCTGAGAAAGAGCAACTGGCCCAGGGTTACCCAGTTGGCTTTCATGGCTAAGTCATCTTTTAAGACTTACATTTAATTTTAGAGCTAGTCTGCTTTACCCCACTAACAGATGCACTTGGTACTTAAATAGAGGCAATGTTTGGTAATCTTATTGTAGATTGTTAGTGGTATGAGACACAAATACAAAACAAATGGAAAGGACAAATTCATCCTCTATTGCTACTCCTTAAGAATGTGGGATGTTAGCTACTGTAGCACATCATTCCATTTTCCTAATTACGACCTTTGATTATATTTTTTATGCTTTTGGCTAAACAGTTGTGTTATTCCATCATTATGGCAATAAAGATTTTTACATCTATATAAACTGACCTAGTCGAAGCGATTATGCGCCATAGGGATGACCAACTATTCTGCTAAATATGCTGAATGGGAACTAGCACAATTTGTCACTTTCCCACACATTTGGTTATGTTCCAGCTCATTCCACTGGGTAAATAGATGCATCTATCATTAGCAGATAATGGACTCGTTTTAAATGGTTTTAAACTTTGTGGCTTCCTGAATAAACATTGATTGTTATAGCATCATGGCAAGATTAGTTCTTAAAGAGAGATCTCATTTTTTTTAAAATGATCCACTCCCTGGGGACATCATTTACTCTCACATACCCCAAGTTAAAAAGCTCTTAAATGTATCATGTGATTTATCAGAACCTCATAATAAAGATTCCCTTAATTGAAAGGATATCCTTTTCAATTAAAAGTGTCCTGAGTGAAAATAGATTTTCAAAATATTGATGATGGCTCAATCATTTTAAAATATCATATGTGAGAAACACAGCTGGGCTTTAGGTCTTCAAGTTTTGTGATGGTCTCCCTATTTTATGGTAAGGAGAGCAGAGCAGAGGGATATAACATGGACAGCTTGTAGGGCTGAGTGGGTTGTTTGTAGGGATTTGGTTTGTGAGATGTCTGTGAGCCAGAAGTCACCTGAGTGTTCCTATGTCAACTGGCTGGGGGTGTCTTTGGACAGGAGGAAAAAGCTGGGTGAGATGGGAAGGGAATCACTGAGCACAGGAACTCAGGGTTGAAGGGAAAAGGAGGTATGATGGAAGACTTAGAAAAGGCTGCATATGGGGAAGGTGAATTAAATATTTTTGATCTATTTCTGCTTACAGTTCTCAGTCCTCACAGCAGGAACCAGGGTTCAAGGGTCCTAGACGATGCTTTAAACCTAAGCCTCTCTGTAATAAGTCCTTAATCATCCATGTTAGTTGAATTACTTGTATTATCCAAACCTGGGTGAGGGAGATAAAGGGACTTCCTCAGGAATCTGTCCATCCAGTTTGGAGTTTGGTACCAACCCAAGATCCTTAGGGAAGATGAGAGGGTAATTGTTATCAATGTGACTCTGTTGGCAAGAGGCCCTACTCCATAGATATCTGGATGCAGGATCATGTTTGTTTTTCTGGGACAAAGGAATGGGTTGGATTTTCTGATTGTATACAAAATACTGTACAACAATGTTCTTGATAGGGTTGCTTGACTTGAATGTGATAAGGTAGTAGAGTTTCCCTAGCTAGTGATATGGAGGACTTCAGCATGCCTTCTGTTAGAAAGAGTGGCCATATATTCATGCCTACTGTGAAACTATAGACTATAAACTATAGACTTGCACCTACTTATTAGAATCTGGTGTGTATGAGAGCTATTTACTCGATCTTGTTTTGTCACAGGACTCATACAACATTAGGGGACCTTGGTGCTGTCTATGCTTGCTTGTTTTCTTGCAGACATTTCATTTCCCAAACTATGTAACATCATCACTGCTAGACTAGCACTGATGATATTACCTAGTTTGGGTAATGAAACATCTGCAAGAAAACAGGCAAGCTCAGAGACCACCAAGAACCCCTCATTTCAACCCTGAACTACAAATATTCTCTTTTATTCATATAACATGATTTGAAAATGAGGGAAACCAAATTTTGCACTTTGTCATGGATAGATCATCGTCTGTTTGCTATAGAGTTCTATTGTATGAACAGTCCATTTCTCTGCAGTGCAGAAAGGCTTATTAGATTAGTCTGTCCCAGATGCCTGTTGGGAGATTCACAAGTTTCTTGAGAGGTTTCCTTAAGATCTGGTGGGTAAGTCAGCCAAGACTCTGGTTGCCCATTGGAATGAAAGAATATCTGGGGTACTGGACCGGGTTGTACCTGGACAGCCTCTATGCTCACAGCTCCACTGGAACCCTTTAATTTACTGAAGAGCTCAGGAAAATGACTGGTACACCACTGGAGAAGTCCCATCTCAAGTTTGACTGGACATTGCTACGCATTCAAGCTTTCAGAGTAGTTATTTGAATTACTAAAAAGGAAATATTTGCCACCATTATTGCATTAGTTAAATGCCACCCAGTAGTTCTTTTTAAGGTGACTCATCCTTTCTAGGAAAGGATGATTATCCAAGGCCATCTGTGCTGCTCAAGAATTCTTGCAGCATCTGGCAAACAAAACTGTTCAAATTTAATAGAAACTGGACGCCAGCTGGAAATGACTGGGTCTTATTTTATGATGTGGTATCATTTAGGGTTTGTGAATCTTGAACAACATGATAAGCCTCCTGCAATATCAGTTCTTCTATTTCTCTGTTGGATCCCTGCCTCCCCATAGTTGGTTAACCCCTCCTGTGGGCTGGCAGAAGGTTGGATCTGAAAAATAATAAATGCTTCTTTGATTGAAGTGATACCTGTAGTTAACTCTGCAGGATGCTATACTATGCCTTCTGCTCAAGATGCTTTCACTTGATCCAATTGTTTTAGACAACTTTAGCCCTGTATTCTTTTTCTTGGAAAATTGTAGAGGAAATGTCCTACAGTTTTAAAGATACTGAGAAGAAATAGATTGTTTGGAACCTGGCCAGTAGTGGTCCAGGCCAGGATATAACATGGAAATGACATTGGTCACAATTCTGGCAGATTTTAGAGTAATAGAGATTGGGGAAATGCAACTCTCCTGGTCCTTTTGATTTCCCAATAATTTTCCATACTATCAAATTTGAGTCTGTGTTTTAAATTTGTGTGTGTGTGTGTGTGTGTGTGTGTGTTTTCTTAAGTCACAGACGGACACAATACAGAAGCCTGATGATGGCAGATGAGATTCTGCCGAAACGTTGCTACAACTTTAAAAGCACAACTATAATGACGTGGAAAAATACCCGAACAAAGCTGAATACCATACATATAAATACCCGCGAAAACTTAAGAAAACACACACACACACACACACACACACACATACACACACATATATAATCATGATATATATAAACATCGAATTTTTCTCCTTCCTGAATGGCAGTTCAAATTGGTGGTGGTGGAAGAGGAGAGATCTGCCAATAGAACCTTTAATCTCTGGAGTAACTAAGGAATCTTTCCCGTCACTCTTTTTTAACACGCACATGAAAATACTGGGGAAGGTGATCTGTCAGCATAAGAGTCAGCATGAACAATATGCTGATGATACCCTGTTATATATCTCATCCCTGGGTCAAATAGACAATATGTTGGAAATAGTCAACCAGTACTTCAAGGCTGCAAGGGGCTTGATTGGGATGACTCTGACTAAATCCCTCCAGGAAGTAATGGCTTCAGGCTTGTTGCCCAAACAAATCCAAATAATTCTTTCTCTAATTCTGAGTGTAGGATAAATCATGTTTAAAGAGCAAGGGGCAACTGTGGCCATGGGAACTTTTGCACCAATTGTGAGCATTCTGGACAACCGGTTCTGTAAGCACACACTTCATGCACATGCTTTACATTTTAAAAAGCCCATTTTCAACTCAATTACTTATCTTCTGCTGCATCCTCAGTGAGTAAAACATCTGATGTGCAGCAAACCGCTCTGCCCTGTGAATCAGCTGTGCTAAAAAAAAAACCAGGAAACCAAGCACAGGAAAGGGCAGGGATGGGGGCGGGGGCGAATGCTCACCGGAACTACTGGTTCGCCCAAACCAGTCTGAACCGGTAGAATCCCACTCCTGATTCTGGACTTCCTAGATAACAAATCTAGTCAGATCCTGTTTTGGACTATACAGGAGGCTGCTGTTGAAAACATTCAGGAGCAACAACAGGTACAGAATCTGAAAGCCCAAGCAATGATGGTTATGTCCTGATATACTTAGCTGAACCACTAATTTGAGAGTTTTGAGAGGACAGTAGCCACTTTCAGTCTTTGGAACTCCCTCCTAGCAGAGATTCCACTTGGTGTTTCTTGGGCTTTGGGGAAATTGTGCAGGCCAGCCTGTTGCCTCCTCCATGGGAGGAGTAGTGTTGTAATTGAAGGTGGGGTCAGTGAGTATGTGGCATTTTTAGTTTTTCAATTTTATCCTTATTGCTCTTTGTATATATATTTTGGGCTTAAGGGTCATGATTTTATATGTTGATGTTGTTAGATGTCAAGAGTAGAATGGGTAGCAAATAAACAAAGCAAAAAAGGAATAAATAAACTTTTAAAAAACTGATTTAATTAGAAAAATTTAATTAGAGTACTTTCATCAATAGGACATTTCTATTCCAAATGAGCCTATTATTAACTTTCTATGGCAGCAGATAAAACCTTTTGACTCTGATTATTGCTCATAATATCAGCTAGACTGATTCTTTGATTAACTTTTTATTTGCTGAGAATGAAGTTAATTATTCTACAGCAAAAACAGTATTACTCGTCTCAGCTGCGAAAAGCTACATAAGAAAACTTAGTTTAAAGGAAGGAAGGAAGGATAGGGCAGTTAATTTCATAAGTGAAAACTGGGAGCTGAGTAAGTAGGTTCCTTTTCAAATGGCAAAACATTTGCAGCAAACATGCTGCACTTTCCCCTTGAATGATAGCCTCAGGGTGGAATTGATGCAGCATGCTAGAGTGGGAAAAACTCCAAAGATGTATCATGAAGTAACTATGCAGGAATAGGATTATTTTGCTTCTTTGCTCCTTGGACTATAAAAAGGAATAGTATCTTTGAAACCATGAATATGTATGCATTGTCCAATAGGGTACAGCAGATTGCATGAAAATAGCCATGGTTACTGAATCTGTTTAGTAACGTAGTGTTAGGAGAGAATGAGATCATCACGACAGAACATAGGGTTTTATGCAGAGAGTGACCAGGTTTTATTTTAGGAAGTCAAAAAAGTGAATTATTAGGAAGGGGAGGATTGGTTTTGTTTATTTTTAGGAAGTGATGATAATGTGCAACACATCACATCTAAGCAGATATACTGTAACTCTACTTCAAGCAATTCACCTTGGTAGGAGACAGGCAAATATATGTTGGTTTGCAAGACATTATCTAGATTAGAGAACTACTTTCTATAGATAATTTGAGCATTTTCTGGGAAAAACAAAAGAACCTTTGTCGTAGTGACCCAAATGTCCCAACACAGATTAGTACTGTTCTTATTGTTAAAAGACAATGCTACATGTGGTTAACTCAGTTAAAATTTGGGATCTATTTTTCATTGTTTTTATATAACTAAAAAAATTTGCATCAAAATCTCAGTTGACCAAAGCCATGACAGGCAGCAGTAGGGAATAAAGACTCATATGGGAAATTGTTACTTACAAGAGGAGTAAGTGGTATGAATTAATGAAAGAAAAAAAAGTGAAAGCACTTACATTGTTTATGTTGAAAGCAATAGGGGGATTAATATGTTAAGTGTGCCAGGGAAGACATTTCAGCAGATTTCTGATTGAAGAGGTATGAAATCTGACAGCAAGCACAACTGGGGAAATGCAGTTTGGTTTTATACAGGGCAGAGGGTAAGCCGAGCAAAGGTTTGCTTTTCATCAGGCCAGTTTAAAAATGCATGAATGTGAGAAAGAAAGTTGACTGTACTTTTCTTGATTTAAACCTGGTATGATAAATAAGCTTCAGTTATCAAATGTTTTACCTGAGTATAAAGTTAAGGCTCCGTCATTGAATATCTCTAAAGTAGTATATGATGGAAAGGATAAATGAAATTCTTAGCCAATAGTTTAACATTGAGCAGGAAATAAGACAAGATCTGTGCTGTCCCTTTAGTTGGTTAATGTACTGACATGTAAATATACAAGGACATGTACTTTTATATGCAGACAATGCCATATTGTTGTCTGAGAACTGAATTATTTGCGGGGAATGTTAAATAGATTATATGATGTAATGAAAATCTGAAAAATAACAATCAAAGTAGTTGTTTATAAAAGAGAAATAGACTGAATTATTGCAAATAATAAATACAAGTGGTCCTCACTTACCAATGATAATTGGGACCTGAAACTCTATTGCTAAGCAACATGGTCATAAGGTACAACATCACATACAATGGTTATTCTAGCAATCCCAGTTGATGTTGGCAGGCAAATCCTCCATAGTTGCAACATCCTCTGGTCACCTGAGGATGTACACCTTCCTGGTGGCTTCCCCATTGACTTCTCTTGCTGGAAGCCAGCAGAAAAGGTCACAAATGGCAATCACATGAGCATAGGATGCCGCAATGTCATAATTGTAAGTTGGTTGTCAAGCACTCAAATCACAATCATGTAACCACAATGGCCACAACTATGGGGATCCATCATAAGTACTCCTTGTTCAGGACCATCATAGCCTTGAACTGTCAGTGAATGAATGGATGCTAAGCAAGGACTACCAATATATCGCAAAACAGAGCAAGTCAATGAATTTGTGTATGTTGGGAGAAGGGAAATATGCTGTAAAATTTTTAAGATACACAGATTCTAGTAAAAGATAGTGTAGTTGGTGGTCTGTGGACAATTACAAGGAATAAATGTTGTCAAAAGACTTGGAAAAAATGCAAAAAAAATAATGTTTATATTCACTTTATTATATGATAGGGAGCCAAGTACGTTGAGAAAAACAAAAAGTTGAATGCAGTGAGAATGGACATGTACGTGGTAAAAATAAGGATAATAAAGTTAGAAAGAAGATGAATAAATGTGGTCTGAGCAATATGAAAGAGGCATGTTTAGTCATACTGGAGTGGAATGGAATGAATAACAAATAGAATTGAATTGTAAAACAAATATATGAAAGAATCAATGGGTTCAGGGGAAAGAAAAACAGATTTTAAAATCATGGTTGGAAGAAGTTGATGAGATCCCCCAAAAAGAGAAAGGGAAGTTTAAAAAACAAAGGCAATAGAAGTGATGGTACCTATGTGCAAAACTAGAATGGTTTTAAAAGATACATTGAATAGCATTGGTATAAATTAGATTTAGTTCTACTCTCTTCTCCTTTTTTTAACTTCATGCATTTCACTTCATTGACTTATTTGTTTTGCTCTCTTTAGAGATTTGCATAACATTGCTAACCTCAAGAGAAAATAGCATGATATGTATGCATATTTGTATTCTCATATATTGCATTCTTTTTCTTTATTTTGCATTTCATAAAGGCTTTCAAAAGATTGTTTAGAAATCATAGCCTTTCTGGTATAGTGATTAAAATGTTTAATGCAAATCAACATTCATTAACAAATAAACTGAGATTTACAGTAAGCTTCTTTGATTGCCTTTTAACATATATTAATTGATTCATTTCACCCAGGATAGATATTACAAGTAATTAACAAGGAAGGGTCCTAAATTAGTTGTAGATTATCAGCAGCATAACAATGAAGAAAATGATAAACAAAACATTTGATGTTATAGGAGAACAGGAGGCATTTCCATATCTCCAGAAGGGCGGAAAAAAGATGGCCTGATAAGAGATGGAAACTGAATAATAAAATATGTGACATTTAAAAATGTAATGGGAACCATGTGCTGACCAGAGTTTTTCTTGACCATGTCTACTACTTATACAAATATCACTCTGTTAGACCACCACAGGGAACTCCTTCCCAAATTTTCCAGCTGATTCCTTTCATGATTGCAATTTTGAGTAAATCCAGTAGCCACTAAACATAGTCCAGGTGTCAACTTCCCTTGACCAACTCAGCAGCCAAGCAGAGATCTTTGTCATCCAGGTCAGTGGTGGGATTCAAATTTTTTTACTACCGGTTCTGTGGGTGTGGCTTGGTGGGCATGGCAGGGGAAGGATACTGTAAAATCCCCATTCCCTCCCCACCCCACTAACCTGCTTTCCAGCTCTGTTCTCCTGTGCAGGTAGGACTTGGGAGGCAGAGAATAGTTCAGGGTGGGGCCAGTCAGAGATGATATTGCGAACTACTCAAAATTTCCGCTACCGGTTCTCCAGAACTGGTCAGAACCCGATAAATACCACCTCTGGTCCAGGTCATGGTTGTTCCAAAGGTGCTTTTTCAAAAGGCAACTAGACTTGAAGACGTTTCATTTCTCATTCAAAAAGCTTCTTCAGTTGAGAATGGAAGAAGATTCTTGGATGAGAAGCAAAACATCTTCAAGGAAAAATAAAGTCCAGTTACCTTTTGAAAAAGCACCTTTGGACAAGCAGAGCTCTTCTGACTTTATGTAGTGTGGGACTTGACAGAAATCCCACAGTCATGGCTTAGTTAGCTAAGAATATTCATTTCAAACAAAAATGAAGCCCAAATGAAACAAGGATTTGCTCCTGCCAATGCAAAGGTACAATCTCCCCAGTGATTTAAACCAATAAGGTAAAGGTTCCCCTCATACATACGTGCTAGTCATTTCCAGCTCTAGGGGGTGGTGCTCGTCTCCATTACAAAGCCAAAGAGCCAGCACTGTCTGAAGACGTCTCCGTGGTCATGTGGCCGGCATGACTAAATGCCAGAGGCACATAGATCACTGTTACCTTCCCACCAAAGTGGTCCCTATTTTTCTACTTGCATTTTTTACATGCTTTCAAACTGCTAAGTTGGCAGAAGCTGGGACAAGTAACGGGAGCTCACTCCATTATGCAGTTCTAGGGATTCAAACCACCAAACTGCCAACCTTTCTGATCGACAAGCTCAGTGTCTTAGCCACAGAGCCACCACATCCCTTTAAAACAATAAAGCCCCATAAATTAATGGATTCTCTTTGCTTGCAAATGGTGGCCTTGAAGCCAAATGGTTGTTCATTGTTATATAAATTGCCATTTCTGGTCTGAGAATACATGACTGTTGACCTAACACCAGGGAACTACAGTCTCCTGTTGCACACCATTTCCCTTATCTCATCCTTTAGGTATGGCCAATAACAGTTAATCAAAGTCAAGATGCCCCTGGTGATTCTACTGTATCAATGCAATATTTTTGGCAGTGCTACAGAAATGCTTTGCTGTTGCTTTCTTCTGGGACTTTTCAACTCCCCAGTGATTCCCAATCAAGGACTAATCAGGGTTGATCCTGCTTAGCTTCTGAGATCAGCTTAAATTGGGTAGATGCTGCCTCAGGTTGAAGTTAATCCCTTAGTTGAATTTCTAAGCAAAATGCATATTTAAGAGAAGGGCAAAAAAAAAAAAAACCTAAATGTTTGGCTTAACAATGCAATTTCCAAAATAAAGCTTCCACCTTTTGGGGATTTATTTTAAAGTAGTAACAATACAGCAATCCCAGTTATTTGAATAACTTGCCATGAGCGGAGACCTCTTTGCATAAATGCAGTACAATGAAATGTAGACATTGCTTTGTTAGAGATGAAAACAATGGAAAATTGCTGAGGGGAGGGGGAATCAGATCTGAGACTGTAGTATTCTGTTAATGCTGAGGACAGACAATAATATACACAATCAAAGCATGCATGTTTGATTAGAGAGTATCATCATTGCCTTTGTGAATACAACTGGCTCTTTTATTGTTCTTCATACATTTATATCATTCTGACAACTTAGGATCCTATGGAGAAGAGAAGAACTTGAAGATTTCTCTATAGTAAGTCCTTATACGCAAGTATAATATAACAGAACATAAAGTAGCTTGTTCAAAGTAATTGAGTTGCTCTGGGACCTTGGAAGATATAACAATTTTTTAGGATAGGAAGGGATAAAAAGTCACTAGAAAGATCACAGAGGGAAAGAGATGAAACAAAAAGGAAATACCTGAACCAGAGCCAGACAGAAAAGAATGAATGCCTACTGAATCGCATAGGGGAAAATTACATTTTATAGCCTAGTAAAATAAAAGAGTCTTTACCTTATCAAATGATAGATGAAATGGTTTTTCATTGTCCTACAGCAAGCAAGAGGCAACTGACAATACACCATGATATTTAAAGCATTATCCATGTATCTGGGAAATGATTTCAATATCATATTATGTATTATCAGTTGCTTCTTCCTTGGTATTATACAGGGCTGGGCAATTAATTTTCCCAGTGGGTCACATGCAAAACTGGGAGGGCCAAACCAATAGGGCTTTTGCCACTTCTGCTAGACAACAGGAACAGCCAAAGGGCCCACAGATCATAGAATGCCCAGGCCTGCTATACAACATTGAAGAACTATTTCTTTCACAATTCAGAGCCAAAAATATGGAACATTTAATCACACATCTGGATGGTACCAGCTTAAAAAAGGCTCTCTTAAATCTAAAGGGCACTGATTCTTAAGATTCCTGGATGATCTTTTACATAATACATCTGAGTGGATCAGTATAAGCAGCCATAGAGGTATTTTTAAATATAACTCCCTAAGAATAATGAATACATGCACCCAAATGTATGTAACCAGAGGTAGTACTCAGCAGGTTCTGACCAGTTCTGGAGAACTGGTAGCGGAAATATTGAGTAGTTCAGAAAACCAGTAGTGGAAATTTTGAGTAGTTTGGAATGCCATCTCTGACTGGCCCCACCCCAATCTATTTTCTGCCTTCACGAGTCCCAGCTGATTGGCTGGGTCTTTTTTTGTTGCCCTGCATAGGAAAATGGAGCTGGAAAGCAGGTTAGTGGGGTGGGGAGAGAATTGAGATTTTACAGTATCCTTACCCTGCCATGCCCACCAAGCCACACCCACCAAGCCACACCATGCCCACCAAGCCACGCCAACAGAACTGGTAGTAAAAAAAATTTGAATTCCATCACTGTATCTAACTCCAAAGTTCATATGTTATGGAGTAACTGTCATTTGAGCTATGACACATTAACTTATCTTTCTCCAAATTGAGAAAGGTAGATAGGAACCTATTTATTTCCCACAAGATGAATTGCTTTAGTAAGTTGTCTCTTATGCTAGTTATCAAACCACCTTATTTCCACATTTGAGCAGTTTTTTAAATTCTGAGGGAACTATCTTAACTTTCTGGAAGGATTTCTGAATTATTTCAAGTCCCACTAATTGTCTGAATAACCCAGTAGTCTTAAAATATGCAGAGCTTTCATACTGGTTATTTCAGTGTTTTCCTTTCTGCATTTCTACAGAGAAGGTATTCAAGATTCCTCTTAGGGAATGTTATTTGTCCTGAATGGAAAGAGTTGAAACAGTCAGTCATGTTCTTTTGTATTGTTCACTCTATTGTGGCATCTGATCCATTCTCATGCCCTCCTCCATCACATTTTAATGAAAAGGAAAGGTAACTCTACTTAATATTATATCCAGTTACTTTTGGCAAAGCTAAAACCATGAAATCACTCTCGGCATAGAAAAATTATGTGCTTCTCCCTGTTAGGCACAAGCACACACTAATCTGATCTTCGTTAGCTCTCATTATTTAAGTAAACATGTGCATTACTACATATGAACATATTTGCTTATCTGCTTGTTAGTTGCTTATATTTATTCTGCAGTTCTTGCTTGTTTGGTCAAGGGTCTGTAATAAAAATTCACTTGACTGCCTGGTATTTTTATTCCGGTCAGGAACTACAATGTCTTAATTAATTAAGTGCACATTCCTCCTGGTAGCAATACTTAGTTTGTGTTTTGCTAGGTTCCAGTTCTTTAAAACGATGCAAGTGAAAATCAAACAGAGCAAATCTCGTAAGGAGCTCCTGATAAAAGGGTTCAATCCAATTTATTTATGGTCATTCGACTACAACCATTGCTGCAGAAAGAAACCAAAATGGAGCATAGTTTTTAATCAATAGACCCAGATCACTAGTTAACAGCAGGCTTCTCTGCTGGTGTATATCTCTGGCTCACAAATGTGGTGATAGCAATTACTTGAAAAGCAATCATAATTTCACATGCAACTGAAGTCCTAAACAAGAGAAGTCTCATGCTACAAATTCCCACAGCCACTTTGTATTTCATACGTCTCAGTACTTGTTGGTAAACGCCCAAAACATTTGGGCAAAATCCCAAACATTTGCCTAAATGTAGAACAAAAATAAAACCGAGGGAACCAGAAGTGTTGTTTCCAAACAGTATGCAGATATTTAGCATATCTCTGTTGAGGGAGGCACTTAAATGAGATGTCAGTTCAGCTAAAAAGGAGTGGGGTTGGATGTGCACCGTTTGGTATTATAGCAGCAAAAAAGATAATTTCATTTAACTTCCTGAGGGCTGGAATACAAAATATCTTCTTTATTAAGCAGCGACAGTTTGTTGCCGAGGCAAAAAGAACAGCTTTCTGATTAAATACCTCTGGGAAAAAGTCTGTAGCAAAGCAAGTTATTTTTCTTCAGGGGGACATTTCATACAGAACTTATTTTCTTTGCTAGCCCTGACCATTTTTCTTTCAGAAGCAACACTCCTCTAAAACCAAGCAGAATCAGAACCCAATCCCCCAGTGCAACCAAGAGGATAAAAAACTGTATCCAAAGGACCGTGGGCAAAGCTACACGCTGTTCTCCCCACCTCGGCATTTAAATCGTGATTCTGAATGAAAAATCCCCTACGGCCCCTGAAATGTATCTAATAATAAATTCAGCGCATTATTTATGTAAAAATCTGCCCCATTGAAATTTCAGCTGTGGAAAAAGCAAAGGGATAGAGAAAGTGCATAATGAGATTTTTTTTTCCAGCACAATTCTTTCTCTTCTTTTTCTCACTAACTGGGAATTTTAACAGAATCTGCCACTTGACCTTTTCATCTTATTCATAACAAGAGCAAAGAAAATAAGTCAGCTGTGGAATCATCCGTAGCTCTAGAGAAAGCTTACTCGGTTTCTTTTATGGCAGAAAGGCATTTGGTGATGCGTGTAGATTTGTATGCACACACAAAAATATGATTTTGAAATTAAATTAGGTCTTCCTCCTTCTTTTAACATGATCAAAAATGATTTTTGTGTGGGGGTGTTCTTTTGAATTAATTTTGACTCCGGGGATTGCCTGAACAAGTCCCTGCAGGTTTTTTTTGGCAAGGTTTTTCAGAAATAGTTTGCCATTGTCTCCTTTCTAGGGCTGGGAGACAGTAATTGGCCCAAAGTCACCTAGTTGGCTTCATGTCTAAAGTGGGATTCAAAGTCACTTCTTCATTAATTCCTAGCCTGGTACCTTTAACTGCTACACCAGGGATCTGACAGCTTTAAGACTTGTGGACTCCTAGAATCCCTCCTCCAGTCATGTTAGCTCAGGATTTCTGGGAGTTGAAGTCCACAAGTCTTAAACTTGCCAAGTTTGAAGACCCTTGGGCAAGCTGGCTCCAAAGTGAACATGTAAAAAGAAAAAAAGTATGTTACTTTTAGGTATGTCTACTCAAAACTAAAGTTATTCAGTTAAGCAGGGCTTATTGCTAAGAAACTGTACAGGTGACTGAGGTCAGAAACAACATTATATTACCAATAGACAGACTAATTAGGTTGGTCCCTTTTGAAATAACCAATGTTAAGCAAAGAGATAAGAAATAGAAAGCCCAAAACTTAAAAACTGAGGTTTCTTTTTAAAAGGGAAACAGTTAAAAGTAGCTTACATTAACCCCCATAATTCTCCATAACTCCTTACATGCCATCCTTGCTTCCATTTGTCCATACCACAAAATGACAATGACATTACACTATTATGATATCATCCCCCAATAAATTATGTAAATTATATAATTTATTCTTATTGCATCATGACCCAAATGACATAAGGAATGTATGCCATTACATGATGACATCGTGCTGAGCACAATTTCTCTTCCTCTTTGCCTTCCTTTTAGATGTCCATGCTTCATACATTACTTTTTGTTCTTTAACTTTCCCATCTCCCTCTCAAGTTGTTATCAAGGCTGCCCATGGATTAACCACCCATCCTTTCCTAAAATGATTCTGAATATTACCAACAGGCAGGAATTTGCAGACGCAAAACACTTGGAGAAGAACTGACATTTTGCCCCTCTTACAATCACTGTGCAAGCTCAGGTGTGAGTTCTTACCAGTGCTGAGTCAGGACTACTTCTGGATTTACAACACTGTTACTCTAAGGGAGCACTTCATTGCCCTTCACTGCCCATTATCAGTTCGGTCATTATCAGTTCAGCAAAGGTTGTTTTGTTTTTGTTTTTTTTGTTTTTTGCAACATAGAGCAGAGTTCAATTAAGTCACCAGCCTTAGCTGTGTCATTCACAGTATTCACAGATATTGTTAAAGGTAGTTCCAGTCAGTTTACGCTAATTTGGAGACTACCTTGCTGTTGCCCATGTTTCTAATACAAGTATAAACAATACAAAAATAACCATTTGGAGAACAAAGTAATTTTTTTAAAAAAAATAATACATTAAAAACTATTTGCAACAAAGATGTTTCCATTCAACTGAGCTTGAAGTATAACATAATATACATAACATAACATACATAACTTATACAAAAAAATAACATATTCCTATAAATGCCTACCGAGAAGAAAATCCCCTCAAATTCAGTGTGGCTTATTCCCCAAGTTGTCTATATAGATATGCAGTCTTTAGCATACAAAAGCTTTGCTAAGCCTTCAGTTCTAACATATGCATAAGTCTGAAAAGCAAGAAGTGCAGAGCAAAGAACTGACTGCATAACAGAAGAGTTTAACAGCACCACCAAACAGTTAATAGGCTTTTCATATTTCAGACATAAAACTTATATTGGTGATACAGCACCAAACAATCTACTTACTAACTTCCAAAATTGGGAGTAAATGGTTGAAAATAATGCAAGATTGCTAATTTTACAAGATAATTTATTTTCTTCCATGATTTCTCATGACAATATACAAGACCTGATGATTTTTTTCCACTACAGTGTTATAAGACATTGTAGGAAATCACTTATAACAGAGAACTTCCAGTAGTACAATAAACAGTTCAAAGGAACACCAAGAAAGTTTTGCTAAGCAACATTACAAATAACCTTATTTAATACCTTATCCTGAATCCTCTCCTAAGGGTAATGTTCAGATCAAGTTGATAAAATTCCAAAATGTGAAATGAATACCTATACATTCCCTGTATTATTAGAAATACAGTCACTGTGATTCTGGAATTTGTGATTCAAAGATATCTGGAAGGCAGATATTTTACCTTTTAACACCAAGTATGATTTGGCCATTAATTTATTCAATAAATTTATCTACAGTACCACTAATCAACAGTAACAGAATATTATGAAGACAAACCCAAATGAGTTCTATGTGTGAAATGGAAGGGTTAAACGAGTTTATGACTGTAGTGGGCAGCACTTAACCAAGTAAGGAGGCCATTTGACAATCCCAGGGTACCAGACTAAACTGGAAGATAGAAGAATGCACCCTGGAAGAAGACAGTGACAAACCAATTCTATCTCCTTGCCAGGCAAATACAAGGATGTCTCCATAAAGTCACCAGGAACTGACGGAATGAATAAATCTTTATGTTTTTATCTGTTGTCTCTCTGCAGCCAGAGTTATAGACTAGTAGTTGGATAGCATCAACAATCAGTAAGGATTTGTGAGATGGTGAAAACATGCTGCAATAATGCTGTAGTAGGTCTCTTTGCTCTCATTGACCATTCCCCAAGGCTTTCAGCTAAGCTACTGAGAGATTGCTGAAATGCATTTAGAATCAAACCAGCCTGGAATGTCTTTGATTTTTTTTTCTCCCACTATACAATCACTTTCCTCCTTCCTATTCTTAATGCTTCAAGCACATCAAAGTGTCTTATACATCAGCTTAGTCCTTATCAAAGGATATTAGCAATTATTTTTGCTTCATTTGTTGCCTTCTCTATTTTTTAGGCTTAAAAAATTAGTCTATGAGTCTAACTTAAAAACAATAATCACAAATTAGCTAAAGGCTTTGTATGAAACATTTTGTTTTCTTTACATTTTCACAATGCTTTCCCTGAATAATTTTGTCTGTAGCCTGTCAGGCTTTATCTCATAGCTTTGAATAGTAATTCTAAAATCAGTGCCCGCATCAAAGGCAAATATGTACTTTGTTCTCAATTGCAACTTGAAAGAAGAAGGGAAGAATGCAATCAGTCTTACAAGGTAGGTGGAAGAAAATAGTATAGACAACTTTTCACTTCTGGAGTTTTAATCAGAAAGAAAGAATCTGTAACTAATTTTTTAATTCTCACTCACCCATCCCCAAATTATTATTAAAAACATCTACTATATTAAAATCTCACAAACACATTCAATAATTCAGGAATCAAAGACTTTCTATACCAACAGACTTTCTATACCAAATAATGGGTGATTATATTTTGAGTAATTTGTTCTACTTCTGAGGTGGTACTCCTGGTGTTATAACTTTTATTGAGCCCCACAATTATTATTGTAAATTGTGAGGGTGATGTGATGGGTCACCCCATAACCAGGCCCAATGTTATCATTTTTTTGTAGTGGTCATTGTTAAATGAAACCATCATCTGAGGAGAAAGGCAGACATTGTAATTTCAAAACTAGTCATAAGTCTGTTTTTCGGGATCTGCGGTAATTTTCAACAGTTGCTACGCAACCAGTCATAAGTCAAGAACTACTTGTATACTTTTTGTTACTACTGAACAATACATGAGAATTAACTTTGCAGAGAGATAATGATAAATGTCCCTCTGGCAAAAACAAAACAAAACACGCCTGGTCATTTTCTCAGAATATTATTAAAGGATACTCCAGAATTTTGTTATATAATATTACTACAGAATATTATTAAAACAGTTTAAACAAATATGCATCCTCTCATTTAAGTGACACACAATGGGATTATGCGACTGGTGGAAAGCAGCATTATTAAAAAGGTTTATACAGTGCAATGCAAATGTATTTTCAGCCTTCTATTGAAAAGTCTCAGTGTGATGCTGCTGTAACACCCTGTTTCCTGTACGCACTATTATAAAGTGATTCTTGAGCACCAACTCTTCTCTTGTCATCTAATTTCCCATTATCCAAGTATCCTTCTGTGCGTCTCTGAAATTTTCACACCTTTTCCTTTCTTTTCATTTTCCTTTTTGGGAATCCTCAATATTTGCTGATGTGTATGTTATTTTATGCCTGCCCAGATAAATGTAAGCAGATTAGAGAAGCAGTCAGAAAAAATGAGTGAGTGGGAAAAGGAGGATGATATGGGAAGAATTGCTGAAGGTTTTGTGTGCAGTCCAAAATGGAAATAAGCAGGTCAAATAGGGCAGAACCACAAAATAACATATACATCCAAATGTTGGCATGGAGGAAGAGCCCTCAAAGAAGCAAGAATTACACAGTAAGATGGCTTTAAATATGCAGTAGTCCGTAGTAAATACAGAATCTTGAAAACTGTAACTATTTATAATAAATTAATTAAGGCTCTTTGACAGATTTGAAATGCTTCGTCTTAAATTTTTCTCCTCCAGGATTAAGTTGCTGTTTATGAGATGAGCTTTGAAATGGCATCTCCTTAAAGAAACTGCGTCTTTTCCCAAACTCACTCATCTGACTGCTGCTCCTTCATGAACCAGAAAAGATGTGCTTCACTTAATATAGGTAGTACATACTTGACTTACCACCGTTTAATGAACGCTCAAATAGTGACTCAATGGTCACGTGACCAAAAAATCAGATGTTAGGCAACTGGCTGATATTTATGACCGGTCATGTGATCACTTTTTGCAACCTTTTGACAAGCAAAGTCAATGGGAAAGCCAGATTCACTTAGCAAACATGTTGCTAACTTAACAACTGCAGTGATTCACTCAACACTTGTGGCAAGAAAGGTTGTAAAATGGGGCAAAACTCATTTAACAACTACCTCGCTTAGCATTGGGCTCCATTGTAATCATTACTTATAATGTGTTGACAAGTTCTATATGTGCATTCATATACATTCCAAAACATTGTTTAGATTAATAATGAATGAAACTAGATGAATCTAAGATTGCCATGCAGCATTAGCCCAAACATACATTGGTGTATGTGCAGGGGTGGGATGCTACTGGTTCTGCCCAGCTCTATAGAACTGGCAGCTCTAAAGAGCAGCAGACACAGAACCGGTTCTGTGTTTGCTGCTGTTTGGCCCACCCTCCTGCCCGGGCTCTCACCTGTCCTTTATTTCCTGCTTTTTCGATCTCAGCTGCTTTATGCGGCACAGCTGAGGTTGAAAAAGCAGGAAAAAGGAGGCTTCTCAAACACTGTGCACCGGTGCACAGCGCTTTTAAGCTGTCTGGGCAACACAGCTGATTTTTGTTTACATGCGCGCACAGCAAAACGTAGTCACTGAACTGATAGTAACACTGGTTGAATCCCATCCCTGTGTCTGTGTGCACTGTGTTTTAAGAAGGATTCTGAAAAATTGGAACAATAACAGAATGATCAGCAACCTAAAAAAAAGAAATAAAAAAGAGCTAGACATAACTTTGAGAAAATGTATGTGTGATACCGCGCCCCACCCCAAAAAAAATTCCATTTAGAAGATGATCAAGTAGTATTCTTCATTACCAAGGATGGTATGATGTGGAATTAATGATTTAGATTCCAATGGAAATTTAAGAATTTTTTTTTTAATTTTTCCTTAAATTTCCTGTGCAATGCTGAGTTGTGCAATATTAAGAGGCTGTTCAGTTGTACTTCAGTGGATATTTCTATCTATCTATCTATCTATCTATCTATCTATCTATCTATCTATCTATCTATCTATCTATCTATCTCCATTTATACACAAGGCTGCCCACATTCCTGACTCTGGGTAGCTAACAAATACTTAAAACAGCACTTTAAAAAATCCTAAAAATAAAGAAAAAAACCATACATATGATATACAGCCGAGACTAAAAGCAAACTCACCAATAACAAATCACCACAACCATTACACAGATTCAGCCACACCTCCAGAATCACAGACCCAGTGATAAAATCATGTCTCAAAGGTCTTACGAAAGGCTGACAGGGTCAGGGCCAGTCTAATATATGGGGGAATAACATTGTGCAAGCATGCTTTTAAAAGCCTAGACAGGGCATCTATCAACTACAATACTTTAATTTATATTTCATGGTCCAAGTGACCTCTTGCAGTTCTGTGATTCCAAGAATGGTCTTTCCTTGGCGTCTCATTTTTTTGATCATATAATAATTTACTTATTTGGCCTATAGTACTTCTTTGAAATCTCTTTTGAAAATAGGGACATGTGTTGTATAAAATGCCTTTTAAATTCATACCATCTTTTCCCTTGCTTTCGTACCTGACGGCATATAGAGGTAGTGCTTCATTTAGTGACTGTTTAATCTAGTGACTGTTCACAATTAGAACAGTACTGGAAAAAAATAACTTTACAATCAATCCTTTACAATCAATAAAGATAGAATTGTTGCTCTACCTGTAATTATTAAATGGCAATTGCTGTAGTTTGCAATTACTGTTGCTTTCTCTTACACTTGTAATCTGGACTATATTGTTTTGACCTGTGATGATCTAATATGAGTAGACAAAAGACATTCAACAGTTGTAGTCTACTACAGGTAGGATACCTGGAGCCTGACACACTACAGGTAGCCCTCAATTTGCAACTACAATTGAGCCCAAAATTTCTGTTACTAAGTGAGACAGTTGTTAAGTGAGCTGTGCTCCATTTTACAATCTTTCTTGCCACCATTGTGATGGGCCATCTGCTAAAATAAAACCAGGTCATGGAACACACTTCAAAGTAAATCAGGAAGCCTGTAATTGTGGAATCTGCCTGACAAGAACAGGGAATGCTTATCCACAGGAGATATGCATATGTAAATCTTGCAACAATCCTGGCTAATTGGAAAGCTGATAAAAGTAATATGAGTTAGCCAACTTGCATACCTTAGCTAAAAGTTAGAAATAGAGAATGACCTGCAACAAATCAAATGTATATTAGATAACTCCTAGGGATTTCATTAGCCAAGACTTGGGAATAGGGACAGCTAGAGACCAATAGAACAAATTGTAGAATTATTACTAAAATGTTTATTAGATGATATTTCTTATTATCTCACTTTGTCCCACCTTCTCCTTTAGTGAAAATGTATAAAACTTACTCAATCTCTGTTCTTGGCTCTTGGCATTTGGACCAGGAACCCTTTTCCTTGGAGTACTCCAATAAAAAGCAATCAGAAAATCCGCACTTCATGTCTGGGCATCTATCATTGGCTTTGGCACCAGGCTCAGACCCGAATTGGGGACAACAGTCATTAAGTGAATCCCTGCAGTTATTAACTTAGTAACGCCGTTGTTAAGTGAATCTGGCTTCCCTATTGACTTTTCTTGTCAAGAGTTCACCAAAGGCGATCACATGACCCCAAGACACTGCAATCCTCATAAATACATGCCAGTTACCAAGCATCCAAATTTTGATCATATGAACATGGGGGATGCTGCAACAGTTGAAAGTGTGAAAAAAGGTCACAAGTCACTTTTTCCAGAGCTGTTGTAACTTTGAATAGTCACTAAATGAACTGAGAATTGTCATGAGAGAGCAGGGGAGAGGGAGGGAGAGAGGGAGGGAGATTGTATTTCTGTTCACCTTCATTCCTTTAGCCAAATATGAGCCAGCAGTGTTCTGCAGCTGCCAAAAACAGTCAGTGCAATCCCAGGCTGCAATCAACAGAGGAAAAGTATTAAGGTTAGTACCACTTTATGGTGCCTTGGTAATATCACACTTGGAATTCTGCGTCCAGTTTTGGTCACCACAATACAAAAAAGATGTTGAGTCTCTAGAAAGAGTGAAGAGAAGAGCAACAAAGATGATTAGGGTAAAGGTAAAGGTTTCCCCTGTCCAGTTGTGTCCAAGCCGCCTGTGAAAGCCAAGGGAAATCATCGAAACTATAAAAAAGTGAAAGTTAGAATATTTTGGACATGTGATGCGACACCCAGAAAAATACAGCATACTTCACTTAATCCTCCAAGGAAAGATTGAAGGCAAACAAGGTCCAGGCAGAAGAAGGACATCATGGCTTCAAAATCTAAGGGACTGGTTTGGACAAAACTCAACAGCATTTTTTCGTTGTAAATAAAAATAGGATCACCAACATGATCGGCAACGTCTGATGATGGATATGGAAGGAGGAGGAGGAGAAGGAGGAGGAGGAGGAGGAGGAGGAGGAGGAGGAGGAGGAGGAGGAGGAGGAGGAGGAGAAGGAGAAGGAGAAGGAGAAGGAGAAGGAGAAGGAGAAGGAGAAGAAGAAGAAGAAGAAGAAGAAGAAGAAGAAGAAGAAGAAGAAGAAGAAGAAGAAGAAGGAGAAGGAGGAGGAGAAGAAGAAGAAGAAGAAGAAGAAGAAGAAGAAGAAGAAGAAGAAAAAGAAAAAGAGTGTCCAACTCTAGGGGGTTGTGCTCATTTCTGTTTCTTAGCTGAGGAAACCAGGATTGCCTGTAGACACTTCTATGGTCATGCAGCCATGGAATGCTGTTACTTTCCCATGGAAGTGGTACCTATTTATCTACTTGCATTTGCATGCTTTCAAACTGCTAAATGGGCAGAAGCTGGGACAAGTAACTGGAGCTCACCCAGTTGCTCAGTGCTCCAGTCTCAATTCTGGGCTGTCAGCATGATTCAGGAGCTACAGGCTAAACATACAATGAACAGTTGCAGGAGCATGGTATGTTTAGTCTAACAAAGAGAAGGGCTAGGGGTGACAGCCTTCCAATATGGAGGTGCTGTCAAGGAGAACTGGGAGACAACCTATTCTCCAAAGCACCTGAGGGCAATAGAATAGAATAGAGTAGAGTAGAGTAGAGTAGAGTAGAATAGAATAGAATAGAATAGAATAGAATAGAATAGAATAGAATAGAATAGAATAGAATAGAATAGAATAGAATAGAATAGAATAGGAAGGGACCTTGGAGGACTTCTAGTCTAGGTTTTGTGCATCGTGCTAAGCCATAACAACAAGGTTTGCTAGGCAAGGCTAAACTGAGCTGGTAGTTTTTGCTTCACTATAATGTAAGAATGTCTTTGTGTTGGGTTTGTGGGTTTGTTTGAGTATAATGAGTTTTGTCAGTGCAACAGTTGTATTTTGTAAACCTTCATTAAGGGTTGAGGATTTATTTATTTATGTGATTTCTCTACCACCTGAGGCCTAAAGGCAGCTTAAAAAACTTGTAATGCAAAAATGCAATATAAATGTCAGAATTATGATTACTTAAAATAATAACATAGAAAACATATCTTTTTCCCAACAGTTGCTAAAAATAAGCTGAAATATTTGATATGGCTCCTAAGACCCAAAGTGTTTCCCCCTGTTTACAGAAGACCACAGGAGTGGGGGCCATTTCCCAGGTAAACCAGAAAAAAGACATGATTAGATGGACTAATTCTATTTTATTATAAGATTACATTAAAAGAATCTTGCTAATCTGAAAGTATAAACTTCTTGTAACTGCTTGATCCATTAGGCTCGGCTCTTCCTCAGATTTTCTTTCCCTCTGAATATTAAACCACTGGGAGCTTCCGTCCCTCTTGCCTAATTGTTTTCTAGGCAGCATCTCCTCCCTGTGTTCCACACATTCCACTACACCAGTGGTAGGGAAACTTGGCTCTTTTAACATTTATGGACTTCAACTTCCAAAATTCCTGAGTGAGCCATAAAAGGTTCCCCATCCCTGGCCTACTGGTTTTTCAGTTGTGGGGGAAATCAATTTTTGACTTGAATGGGACTGTTTAATATACAAATTTAGGACAAAATTGATTTCCCTCTCAACTGAAAAACCAGTAGGCCAGGGATGGGGAACCTTTTATGGTTCACTCAGGAATTCTGGGAGTTGAAGTCCATAAGTGATAAAAGAGCCAAGTTTCCCTACCCCTGAACTATACCATGCTTTCCTCAGTAGACAAGCTGTTCCCAAGGAGAAGAGCCACTCACTGAATGCCTGTAATTACTGGCCCATTTCATTCAACATGAGTTGAAGGGCTTCACATTCAATCATATTGCAAATAATTTAAAACAAAAAAAAATTACGGTAAATAACCTATAAGGTTCTGTTATATGGCAACCATGATTTTGGAGCCCTCCTACTCGATAGATACCTGAGATTGGGTGAAATTTCAAAATCCCAGGCCAATGTGGTCCTTTCTGGAGGTTGGTATACCTTTATCTCAATACCTGTCAGGAGGATGTAGGAATGAAATTTGGATGTAGTTGAGGAATTGTCTGAGGCAGAGTTTCTCAACTTTGGCATCTTTAATTAAAGTCCAATGCCAGCTGGGGAATTCTGGAGTTAAAATCCACATAACTTAAAGTTTCCAAGGTTGACAAACATTGATTTAAGAATTCAAAGACTGGACTTGGTTGAAGAAGCTGCCATTCAACTTTAATAAAGGCCCATTAATTCACCAACCAGTGATCGACAATGAAGAAGATACCACAAACATAAAATCTTGGAGAATTTGAGAAAAGGTTGCTTAAATACATTGGAGGTGCTTTCATATACAGTGCTTTTCCAGGGGTGGGATCTGACAGGGTTAACTACCAGTTCGGTCATTTATGAGGTTCGGTGATTTACGATGTGCTTCCCTGCATGCTGCCAGCAATTGTCATCAGCATGCTGCGTGCAGAGAAGCAGCCTTTCAAAAAGCCCCTTTTTCCTGCTATTTTAACTGCAGCCCAGGTGGGCGGGTGGGCAAAAACATCAGCAGACATAGAACCGATTCTGTGTCTGCTGCTCTTCAGAGCTACCAGTTCTACAGAAGTGGACAGAACTGGTAGAAACCCACCCCTGTGCTTTTCATTTTATTTTCTCTTTCTAATCTCTTATACACTTGTAATGCAAAAAAAAAACACTTGTAATGCAACAAAGCCAGCCTGAACATGCTGAAAGACAACACCATAAACAGATTTGTTCTTTATCAAACTGACCAATAAAGTTACTTTAAAAATGGTAATTCAAGTTGTGTCACATTCTCTGGAGTAATAAAAATATTTCCCCACCACTCTAAACAAAATAAAATAAGTAGTTCTTTCCAATCCCCATAATGTCATATTTTCAATTCAGGTGTGCATTCTTCTAGCTATCAGCAAAGAAATAAGACACTCATTATGTTAGTGAAGAAGCAATCCTGTTTTGAAGATAGCAGTTCAATGGGGAATTGGCACCATAGGGCACTGTATACTAACACAACTAGGTACACAGAGGTAGTTTCTTCCTTCATGCCATCACTCTACTGAACACCTAATTCTTGCAGCTGACAAAATACAGTGACTACTATGTTTTTTTGTCTAGTAGGTACCCATAGGTAATATAGGGCATGGCTGCAGTATTTATCCCTTTTATTATTCTTACTTCTCACTTTTAATAGCTGTACATTTTAATATTATTATTATTACATGTTGTTGTTTTGCAAGTACATTGAATGTTTCTGTACTGGAGACAAATTCTTTCCTATGCATCTAACCATATATAGCCAAAAAAATAAAGTAAGTAAACAAGTTCTGATGTTATTAAAAAGCCTCTGCTAAAACTGTAACACAGATAATTCTCCGTTCACAATCATTCATTTGGTTACAACGATGCTGAAAAAAGTAACTTAGGAATAGCCCTCACACTTATGACCATCACAATGTCCCTGTGGTCACATGTTCAAAATTTGGGCCCTTTGCTATCAGCATAAATTTATGAAGTTTACAGGGCCCTGGAGTCACATAATCACCATTTCTGACCTTCCCAGCTGGCTTTGGACAAGTAAAGTCAATGGGGAAAACCAGATTTACTTAATGACCAAGTGCTTCACTTCACAACCACTGTGATTTACTTAATGACTATGGCAAAAAGGTTATACAATAAGGTATAGCTCACTTATTGGTATCATCCGGTAGTAATTGTGGTTGTAATTTTAAGGCTACCTGTACTGAAAGTGTAACATTTTGGCATTTTGCAACCTAGAAATTTTCACAATAGCTTAAACATGAATGAACATTCAGCCATCAAAAAGTATGGTGGGGAGAGATGTGCCTCAAACCAAACTGGATGATACAAAGAGTATTTCTGGATTGGTCTTATTCTTTTTCACAGCCCTGTGTATCAGTTTTCTATGAATTAAGGTCCCAAAACATCTGAGTCCACGTGGGGCTGCTTTCTGCTTATTATTTAATACAAGACCAGCTGATCCTTTTATGTATTATTTTAGGAATCCCAGGGTGATGAAGCTGACAGGATTTAAAAGGCTTAGTTCCTCAAATTATCAAAGGAAATATTCTGTTAAAGAAATTTGCATGCAAGTAACATTACATTCTTTTTCAGTTCTTATAATGGCTACAAGGAAAGCTTTTTAGGGTGGGGGAAAGTTCTAATGGACTGATGTTCTAAATTTGCAAGGATTTTTCTCTCGTACTCTTTTCTCCCCATTTAAATCATGCTCTGGAAATTAATGTTCACTTTCCACCATAGGAGTGGTGCCAAATTCTGAAGGAGGAGTAGGGAAGTGATGTGGGAAAATAGTGCAGAAGTTGACCCCATGTCACATTAGCTATTTTCCCTAACCTTCTTGGGTTATGGCTTCTGATGTATGAGACTGTGGAAGTCCTAACTTGTGCTTAAAGCAGAACCTGATAGGCTAGATTTACTGGAGATTTACTGGAGATTTACTCAGCTCTTTATATGTAACTCCAAAGGGGGAGAAGATTTTCTTTCCTTAATGGATTAGGTCATCATTACCCATAGTTTCTTGGTGGGCTTTCTTTTTTTTCTTAGAAGGGATTTACATTTTATTTTCAAATTCAATAGGTCCTGATACCAGGGACTTTGAGGACTGTTTATAAACTATATATGCAGCACACAGTTTTAAGCTGGCCCACTCTTAACCAAATCAAGCTTACTCCCTATTGCCCAGGTTATAATGATTGTTCTTCTTTTCTTTGATAAATATGAGCTTCCAAATACTAATGAGCGCATCTTATTCCCCTTAATGAGAACCTGTTTTATGTAGTAGTTAAGGCACCAGGCTACAAATCCAGAGGTTGTGGTCCTTAGGCACAAAGCTTTAGGTAGGTGCAAATTCACCTTACTGACTTTGGGCCTCTCCTTACCCTAGGAGGAAGGCAATAGCAAATCAATTCTGAAAATCTTGCCCCCAAAATTGCGAGGAGTGGTCAGTCAGTTGCCAGGAGTCAAGATTGATTTGGAGAAGCAAAACAAACAAACCCTTAAATCCCCAAATACCCTTTCTGTTATCATTATTTTTTGCTGTTAGGTATGAATGAATATTTAATATGAATAGCAACATTTAGAAACATGAGTGCTTCTTTCATGACATCTGATTTGAACCACAGTATTCATGTTCCCCTAGACTGGAGCATCTTTTCTCTCAATTCTGCCAAATTCATTGTGTAATAACACAGTTAACATTGAAAGATGGTGGCTAATTAAGAAGGAGGCTGAGATATTATAAATATATTTTGTAGGTTGATCCCCAACTGTGTAGCCATTGAGGATACATAAATCCAGGTACATGGCCATCTGTTTGACAGAAAACCTCTGCCAGGATGCCCTTTTGATATTTTGCTTCCCTTGCGTTCAAGTTTTCCTCTAGAATTTCATAACATAACGACATTAAAATAGTTAGTTTTAGGAATGGCCATCAGGGTCCAGCCTGGCATTAAAATCCCCTCCTATATGATTAACGATGTGGGATTGGGTTTAATGCATTTACCTTTCATTTTCAATACACTCCTAGCTGACTTTAATCTGTGTGTGAGTCCTAAGGAGGGGGAATATTAATGATGACAATTTCAATCTTTTTGAGACACAGTAAAGAAGTTGCTACTAATGGCTATAGGGGTAGCAGGGAGGCATTCTAAAATGCCAATCTGGGCTAAATAAGTCATCTTTTAGATTGCTTCACTACCTTACCAGGTGTTGCCATATAAGACTTAATACAAAATTCATTAAACTCCAAGGTAACTGTAGCCCAAATCTCCTGCCATAAAAAAATGATATCAAAATTTGAAACTTTTAAAAGGAACGGGTCCTTTGTATTTGCTGCCAAAAGATAAAGATTTTAATGAATGTCACACTCCCTGTTTTGGGGACTTACAGATGTTCTGTAGGTGTCAATTCTGTAACGGGGTGTGATGAAATTTAGACCAGAATCACAGAACGGGGAGACTCCTTCCCAGAAGGCAAAGAGACAGTGGGGAATAGGAATGTCTGGTAGGTAAGAAGCGGGCAAAGATGGATCCTCTCTAGCAATTCAGATCTGTAGTTTATTCCAAAGGTGCTTTTTCAGGAGGCAACTGGATTTCCTTGTTTTTTTCTTTTGAAGACATTTCACTTCTCATCCAAGAAGCTTCTTCAGCTCTGACAGGATAGTGGGGAATGGAAGCGTTATCTAGCCTGTCAGAACTGAAGAAGCTTCTTGGATGAGAAGCGAAATGTCTTCAAAAGAAAAAACAAGGAAGTCTAGTTGCCTCCTGAAAAAGCACCTTTGGGACAACCATGATCTGGATGACTGAGAATCTCTACAGCAGGGGTCTCCAACCTTGGCAACTTTAAGCCTGGAGGACTTCAACTCCCAGAATTCTGGGAGTTGAAGTCCTCCAGGCTTAAAGTTGCCAAGGTTGGAAACCCCTGCTCTACAGGCATTTGTAGTTATTGCACATAATTGCTTTTGGCAAACAACATTAAAGGAACTACTCAGAGGTCCTTCTTGGCTCTTTGGGTCTGAAAGGGTGTGAAACCGAGGTAGGCTGCACATACATTAACAACAGGTTCGCCAAAAATCTGAGTGCACATCCACGTGCCATCCGCACTTGCAAGTGGCTGCAAAACCAAGGGAATTTCCTGTGCACAGCAGCCAGGGTGAGTAGATCAGGTGAGGCACAGAAAGCAGCAGGGCATGTGAGGAAAAAGATGAGATATATAGGGACAGGATAGCACCTGGACAGGTGGGTGTGGCCAACTGGTGCTCGTGGCTACTGGTACGGGTGAGCCGGTCCAAACTGGCAGCAGCCCACCACTGGTGTGAACTTTCCTTACTTCTGCTTGATTCTCGGACTCACTACTGGTATGTGGCCCAATGTCCAGAGTTGCCAACGTTCCTTGCACCTTGGATAGAGTGATTGCAGTGAGACTGTTAGACAAAAGTAGAGAATATATTTTGTTGAGTGCCCTTTGCAGGACATAAGATTCAATCTTCTTGCCTCAGATTTCCAATAGACATCTCAAGTGACAAATTTGGATTTGGAACTACTATCTTTAGAAAAAATGTCATCTTTTCCTTCTATGCTTAACCTTGTAAGAGAAAATATTAATTGCTTTGAATGTTCTGTAAAGCATAAAAATCTTTTTACTCTTTCTATGGCTCCTTGTATCAATAGAGACTTCCTTTGGGCACCTGGACTTCTCTTCCCCTTTGCTACATTTGTGAATTATTTCGTGAAATTGACCTTCCCAGTAACATGCCCTCTTTCCAGCTGGAGCAGCTGTTCTAAAATAGCCATACTTCCTATTAAGACTGCTGACAATTTAAGCTTATCTTCAAGATCAGACAATCTTTGTTCTAGATTATTGTAGTCTTAACTCTGCCTGTAATAGGAGTGGGGTGTTTGTGTTTTGTCCTTGAAAACCATTTGAAACTTAGCAAGGAATGATTTCATCTCATAGCTGGGAGATATTATTGTTTAAGTATGAAGAGGATTATTTCTGATTGCAGAATCAGTGAATTGTGGTGAACATCTTAGAGGTCTGTTTATCCCTCTTCTGTCCAGCTTCTGGCTTTTGTTGATAAGACTCAAATCAATCTGCAAAAGAACTTGCTTATCTGGTACACACTGAAAAGTGAGAGCTGACATCTGAAGAATTTGTAAAAGTGGCCTCTCACAAACTCACACTCTTGAGATGCAGGAGTGTTGCAAAGATCTACAATCTTTCTCAGATAATTCCCCTTGTATCTCAAAGATGGCTTTAACCGTTTGAACAGGAAGGAAACAAAGCTGATATATCACATTTCCTTCCAATCCACTGGATAATACTTTCTAAGCCACTTCCTCCAAGTTGGAGATTCATTGTGGAGGGAGAGATGGTGTCCTCTAAACTTTTAAATCTTTTTTTTTTAAAATTCAATATATTTGATTTCTCACTTTGTTCTTCAGGTAGCCAGTAAATGGTCTATTTTTAGCAGTTTCATCATTTCCTTCATGGCATAGGGCAGGGGTGTCAAACTCGTGTTGTCACGTGACATATCGGGACTTTTTTCCCCTTTGCTAAACTGGGCGGGGCCAGCACGTGACGCATCTGGCCCATGGGCTGCAAGTTTGACATCCCTGGCATAGGGCTAGAGACTTATCCCCAGAGTTCTAACTCTTCCCATCTAGAAAAAAAGAACCCTACATTATAAAATCTCCCAAAACAGACCGTTAAAAATAATAAAATTCTTCAAGAGAAGTAGGGCACTTACCCATGAGAGATCATCCTCTTTTATTAGGTTTATATACCACCATTCATGGCATATAAAGAGTGCCCTCCTATTTTCTTCACAACCATAACCCTGTGAGATAATTGGGCTGATAAAGCATAACTGGCCAATTATGATACTAGCTAAGTAGCCCTGAAAATTTTCATTCCATTTTTTTCACGTTTGTGAATTTATTGTATTTGTTATTTATTGCTCGAGCAGAGGATTGGACTAGATTACCTCCAAGGTCCCTGCAAACTCTGTTATTGTTATTGTTTTATTCTATGGTCTATGGTCAAATTTACATAGCTACCCATCTCACTGGAAGTGATTCTGGGGGGCTTACAACAATTAAATAAAACAATAATATAAAATATGATGATAGATAGGTAGGTAGGTAGGTAGGTAGGTAGGTAGATAGATAGATAGATAGATAGATAGATAGATAGATAGATAGATAGATAGATAGATAGATAGATAGACAGAGACAGAGACAGAGACAGAGACAGAATAAATAAATTAAAGGGATTGTTGAGAGAATTTTAAGGAAACATATTTTGTTTCATAAAGAATTAACACCTCTATGTCCACCTTTAGTTTTGTAAGAAAAGTTTATATACCCAAAAGAATTATTTTGCTGTCAAATTTACAAATGGAATCAGGGCTATGAAGTGAAGACAAAGAAGCCACATCTGGCTCCTAGAAAACAGAATAATAGAGTTGGAAGGGACCTTGGAGGTCTTCTAGTCCAACCCCCTACTCAGGCCAGAACCCTATACCATTTCAGACAAAATGGCTGCTGAAGATTTCTCACTTGCGTTTAAAGCATTTGAAAACATTGATCTGTCATCTGAGGTTCTGGAATCTTTTTTGATTCTCTTGAATAACAAAATAACAGAGTTTTAAGGGAGCTTGGAGATTTCCTAGTCCATTCACTCAGACAGGAAACTCTACATCCTTTCAGAGAAATTATTGTCCAATATCTTCTTAAAATCCTCTAGTATTGGAGCACCACAACTTCTGAAGGCAACTCATTCTACTGATTAAGTGTTCTAACTTTCAATTTTTTTCCCCTTACTTCTAGGTTGGTCCTCTACTTCACTAGTTTCCATCCATTGCTTCTTGATTTCTTGACTCATACTCAGAAGTAAAAAATCAAACACTATGCCATTTTATCCATTCTCCATTTTCCATTTTTAATCATAATTTCATAGAATTTCTTCTATCAGTCATGTTATCTTCACAGATCCTTCCTACGGCTGATTGCTTTTTCTAACTTCTGCAGTATATAGTCAATATTTTCCACTTCTCTGTCTTTTTTTTAATAACATTCCTATGGTAAAAATTACATTAATTCCCCCAACTCTCCCTTCTACACTCCTTTTTGCATGATCTGTTGCCTTCTTGCTATTTCTATATACTAGCTTTCCTAAACTTGGTGCCTTTCCTCCCCCCAAGATGTGTCGGACATAAATTTCCAGACTTCTCAGGCAGCACTACTCAGCCATCTGGGAAATCAAGGAGCTCTAAAAAGAAAAAGATGTACAATTCAAATATTTTCCTAGGCTCTTTTTTCTTCTGACCATTCCTTGCATTTCTGGTTTACAGGTGTGGTATTTCTAACAGGCCTTCCATTTCTGTCTCTATTACCAATGGTGCTATATAAATAAAATTATAAGGAGGCTTCCAACTCCTATGAGAACCACATAACTAATCTGGGCTGTTGTTCCACTAAGACATTGGCTTATTCAAAATGCAAATGGTTGATGTTATTTATCAATTAATGGGAAATTGATGGATCTCCTCTCACAGTCATTCTTTTAAAAAAGTAGCATATAATTAGGCCATTAGATTTTTTCCCCATTTTTTCAGGTAGACTTCTGCCTTTTAAGTAAGTCACATTTTAATGCACAGTGAAGGATGATAAATCAGCTGTGGTTGTTCAGTTTCTCAGTAGAAGTGGTTCCTTGCAAATAAGCACCTGAGAAGAAAATGTGCATGCAAATGAACCTATTATGCAGTCTGTCCCACAATTCCCAGGGCTTATTACCTCTGAAATTGCTTTCTGCATAAGGAGTAACTGGAACTTATTGAAGTTTTTTCTTTTGTCACTGCAAGAGCCATACTGGTGGCTGGCTGTGTTGTTTCAAGTGGATAAAATGTTAGTCAGAAATGTCAGTGCTTAATCTCAGATTTGCATCTCTATAGATACTGAGACTTAAAAGATATTTGGATTTTGTAATAGAAAATGCCTATTTTTGTCTTTATTACTACTCTATTATGTCTCGTATATTATAAGACTAATATAAATCATCACTAATAATACCAATAGGGTAAACTGAATGTGACAAAATTTAGGTATAATGACTTACAAAATTTAAAAAAAGATGGGTTTCTTGTGATATCATAAGCCATAATGTAGTTTGGCTTTGGCTTAGCTTGTACAAATTCAGGCTGAAAATTGTAATCTCTTCTAGAGTTGTGCAAACCCAGATAAATTTGGTTCATTCAATCAATATAATTTGATAAATTGGGATATCTTAAGGACTAACAGATTTACTATTCATCTATTATGATATAACAATAAATCTTCAAGATACCATTGATTTTGATGGTTTTAAAACTGTCACATCTCTATTCTATGTGGGGAAGAAAAAGGAAAGGGGGGAAAGAGAATGGAGAATTTAAGACTTAAAAAACAACCAAAGAAAAGAAAAATAATTTGAAAAATAAGTATAATACTGGAAAGCAACAGAAAAGGGGAATACAGACGAGAGAAATAGAGGTAGAGAGACAAGGGGGTAAAAAGGGGAGAGAGAAGAAGAGAGGGAAGAAGGAAAGGAAAAGAAGTTACAAAGGACCGGGGCAAGATATAGAGAAACAGGACCTATTTAGAGATAATGGGTGAATAACTGAAAAAGGGATTCTGTAAAGGTACATAAGATTGTATTGTTATATTAGTAATAGAAATAACTTTAGAAAATTGGAAACAACGTATGATTAAAATGAGGGATAAAATAGTTAGTGTAATTTAGTAAAATGTTTGTGAATAAAATAAGTGAAATAAAATAAATGAGAAAATTGAATTAGGAAGGAACGGGAACATTTTAATTAGTTAATGCTTTATAAAATATAAGTGAAGGAGGGGGAATTAACTATGGAAAGCTTATAATTGTTCCCATAGAAGTATGATTAATGATAGAATTGAATTGGAATGGAATGTTGTTTTAATTATATATATTTATAATTTTTTTCTTTTTTTAAGAATATAGTGTGTATTTTAAGAATGTACCAAGCAGAATCCGAATGGAAGTTATGTATTATATTGAATGTTACAACTTTAGGGAAAAGATATAAAGGCGTCATACTCCAATCAGTAACTACAGGAGAAATTTTGTTTAATGAGAAAAGATAATAGATAATTGAAACAGGACAGACAAAAAGTATAAATATAATGATTTGAATTGAGATGAGATAATTAAAATAAAATTGAGAAAATTAAAAGAGGGGAGAAGCTATGTAGAAAATGTAAAATAGTAATAAGATATGGAATAGAATATAAAAATGAGCATGAACCTGAATTTGTGTCTGTACGAAGAAATGAAACCCGGGATTATGCTGCTTTCAAAAAAGATGTTTTATCTGTATTTTTTTTTCTCTTTGTGAAAACTCAAATAAAATTTACAAAAAAAAAAAAAATAACCTGTCACCTCTCTGAAAGTTGTTCAGATATTCATCTAATATCTTGGCAATTGCTGATTGCATACAATAACTATGCTTACATGCTTCAGGGGCTAGGATAATTTAATACGTACAAGTGAGTTTGCACCAGCAATGATTCCATTATTGTAGATGCAAAATAGCAACCCAAGGCAGCACACACTATGGCATCATCTGAAGAGATACAGATTCCTTTCCCATGATAAACAGGAAACATGTACAGATTACATCTATGTGTAATTCTTTAGAAGTATGAGCTTCAGAGCAAGACATATTCTTAAACAAATAAAATTACATCCTGTTCTTTAATTTTCAAACAAGTGCTAGCCTGTAAGAGCAAAAGTAGATAAAATCCACTGTCTTTAAAGCTGACATAAGTGTAATTTTGATTGATTTCTGGTCCGTGTTATTGGAAGATTGTGAATACTATCAGGAATTTTACCAGCAAAGCCCACAAAAGCATATTGATTTTTAGATCAACTGCTTGACCATATGTAAGAGTGGCAGTACATGATGAGGGAAGCATATTTAGTGGAGAGGAATACATATCTTGCATTTTGATATTGAAACTGGATGCTTTACACTTTATATTAAAGTTTTATTATGCAGGGTCTTATCAATTACCTACCAGATGGTGATATCTTGGGCAGTAAACTATTCAGTTCAAAGAATGTCTTCCATAGGAATGTCTTCCATAGTTTGTATGTGAGTGTGTGTGCCTTAAAAGTACTTGGACTAGGTTAACACAATTAGTTTTGTAATTTGTTTCATACTCACATGAAACTTTTTCCAATGGTATCCAGAGGATCAAAAAAGTAAAAATAGCAGCCACTTGATTTAAAGCCACATCCCTTTTTTATTTGTGTTACATGATATAAATATGCAGGTAGCATCTTCAAGTTGCTCTTCTTCTAAATGAAGCTGCAAAGTATAAAAAGATGAGGTTGCGTGGCTGTAGCATAAAATTTGAGTAATTTACTATGCTGCCTTTCTTTCTCTTGCTCTTCTAGCTTCTGTTAGGAAAAAAAAGCACATGATTTATTAATTGTTAATTCTAATGCTTTGATCTACAAGTCTCAACAACCTTAATGAACCTTAGCAGTGATCAAGAATATGGGGGTTATAGGCTAAAATACCTAGACTTTAGATATCTGGCATGATGTAAGTTTGGAAAACAGCTGATTAAGCTGGTGGTTCTGGGGTAGAGAATCTATTCGTGCCATGTTTCACACCATATGTAAATAGATTTCTAGGGCATCTATAAAATTTTTGATTCAACTCAATCTGACTTAATCCCCTGCGGGATAAGTAAATTATATGCAGCATTTGCTGTTTTCTTATGCCACATAAGTAACATACCAGTTACTCTCAAAAATGCTTTTTCAAAACTGGAATGGGTTTTTTTCCCCTTCAGGAAGATGTTTCGCTTCTCACTCATGAAGCTTCATCAGTTCTGGCAGAATGGTGGCAGCAGTGGAAGCATCAGTTCTGACAGGATGTGGGTGTGTGGGTGGGAAGGATATTTATTTGCAGTCATTTGATCATTTGTCTCTTGAAGCCACTTGTGGGTTTATCTGTGCCCTCAGGATCACCTGTATCAGAGTGCAAATGGGGTGGAACTTTCTTGGGAATGTTGAAAGGACTGCATTGTAGACAGGAGATAAATAGTGTCTTAGTCTTCTCCTTATTTTGAGAGAGGGCTGTTCAATATTAACATAAATTTCCTCTTTTATCCTTTTTCAAACCAATGGTTCCATTCAGAATATGGACTTCATCCAGAATGTAGGCTCTCTATCCAGAATGTGGGTAGTTGAAGCTTCCTGGATGAAGAAGTGAAACATCTTCCTCAAGGAAACCAAACAGTCCAGTTGCCTTTTGAAAAAGCACTTTGAGACAACTATGACTTGGATAACTGAGATTCTCCACAGACATACCAGTTGCTCTCAAAGCAAGGTAGGAGCATAGAATTAATTCATACCAGCAAAATAGAAAAAATAATTCTATTTCCTCAGTGATATTGTTAACTTAAAAATCAGTCAAAATCTTTATTCAACTACAAAAGGATACAGGCTATGTGAAAATAAAAAGCTGCTTTAATTAATCTATCTACATATTAAATAAAAGTAATTTTGGTTAGACTTAAATTGTTCCTAAAATAATATTGGATGAATTGACTGTAATATTCATGCCAATATTTGAGAAGCATGATTTTTTGTTACTATTTCTCAAGATACTAGGAAATCTAAAGATGAACCATATTTTCTGGTAATAGAAAATAATCTCCTAAATAATCTTATGTAACTTTTCTTAAAATTAGATAATTGATTTCTCATTTAGAATCCAGGAAATCATCCAGTTTAAACCCAGTAATATCTGGACTTCAGAGGCTAATTAGATTGTTCAACTTCCTTCATCATGAATTGAAGCTGTCCTAATACAAGTTTGAAAGTTAATTAATGTGATAACAAAAATTGGTAAGCTTTTTGCCAGTTAATTAAATCAAAGGTGTATGTTTCGGATTGAGGTTGATCAATCCAAATCATTTTCCTGAAAAGTAAATGGGAATTTTCAACATGCTGTCTTCATTGATTTAAAGACTTATTCTAATTCAATCTCGAATGAGATTATTTATTTTATTTATTTATTTATTTGATTTGTCAATCGCTTACAAGATAATAGGTATAAGGATAAACATAGTTATGAATACAAGAAATGAGTACATATAAGACAAATAAAAGAAACAATAGGACAGGGACAGTAGGCATTTTGGTGCGCTTATGCATGCCCCCTACAGACCTCTTAGGAAAGGGATGAGGTCAATAGTAGAAAGTCTAAGGTTAAAGTTTTTGGGGTTTGGGGAAGAAACCATAGAGTCAGGTAGAGTATTCCAGACATTGACCACTCTGTTGCTGAAGTTGTGTTTCCTGCAATCACTCTTTTTTTGTATGACAAAAGACAATTATAATAGACAAGTCAATGCATAGTTGCTAAAATTAGAATCACCAAATTTATTTGAGCTACTGGAGGTGACTTTATTCACTTTACCAAATGTGGTAGCTTGAACTTTTTGCAATCCACTGTTATGGGAGAAGATTAAATCTTTGTCCCCAGTGTTGACCAAAATGGTTCAAACCACGTGGCTCCATTCTTACCCATAATATTAATCAAGGCATCCAGCCTAGAACATTTGCCAAAAGAGCTCCGGGCTGGATGGCTTGAGCCTTCTGTAACATTGCAGATAATCCCATAGCATTTGCTGAAGCCAGTCATCTTGAAATATGTTGGCCAATGCTAGGAGATGGCATCTTTATTCTGGCCAAAGTATTTTGAAATTCATCTTATAGGTTCTTGTACATTGTTCCAGCTTGTCAAGATTCACCTGAATCATTATGCTGTTCTCTAAGGTATTTGTTATCTCATGTTTTATTTGTTTGCTTATTTGTTTTCATCAAATGTGCATGCTGCACCAATCAGTGACTCTAGCTGGCTTACTAAATGAATTTTTGTGTCTTTCACCTGCAAATGTAAAAATCTTTTATTCTAACTTGTTATCCAATACATTTATGAATATTGAAAAACCACCAAATTCAAAGAGTGCCAAGGACCCACAGTACAACTACAAATATTCTCTTCTATCAATATTGAAAAATAGACTGACTAGAATAAAGCCCTATAATGTGCTACTTAACAATGTCTTACAGCATGACATGGAGCTATTGGCATAAACTCACTGCATACAGTAGCTCAACTATATGTAACTATCTAATTGTGGCATGATCCAATACATTGTCACTTTTTCCATTAAGACAAGATGGATGATTTTGTCTAATGCTTTGCTAAAATCTCACATACTCACTGTACTCCCATGATCAACTAAACTTGTAAAAAAAGAGATTGGTTCAGAAGAAATCAGCTTGATTTGATAGGACTTGTTAATGAACTCAGGATGGCTCTTTCCAAGCCATGCTTTCTTCTCAGTTGTTTCCAGAATAGAAATAATGCTTCCAGGTTAATATGGAGAAAGAATAATAGAAATTATTATTGAAGTGATAAGATGCTTTCTAGTGTATATTTTGAATTTCTCAATAAATCCCTTTCGAGTAGTTCTGCTATTTCATATTAAATACAAGTTGATCTCAACTTTGTAACTATTTGAGGTAAAAGACATTCACTAAACTAATGTCTCTCAGCCCATTGCCTTCTAGTTATCTAGACAATGCTGCAATAAAACGTATAGAATGGTTTGCACAAATACAGAAATTAAACTTGGAAATATGAAAAGAGTAATATATGATGAAAATAAAACATGAATAGTTCAATTTTTATCAGTGAGTAAAACAAGATTGTGTGATATCCCTTGGTTTTATTAATGTATTTTTGGATAAATGTATAAGGAATGTTCATGGTAGATGTTGGCTAATTAAGAGGTTAACGTGTGTGTAGTTTTTGTGAGAAACATTTCCATATGTTTTGTGACATATGACAAACATATGCACAATGATGTCCTTGTGCATATGTCACAACAAGATACGTTTTTCTTAGGCAGTTAGTATTTGCAATTAGCATAACCCATAATCACAGAATAAATTTTTAAACCTTGCATGTTTACATAATAATATTAATTAAAAAAAAAACACCAAAAAAAAAAAAAAAAAACTAAAAAATTAAATTATTTTTTTTTTGATTTGTTACAAATGTCAGTGAAAGTTTCTTTCAAGTTTGTTAAATGGATGTGACTTGGGTACTTCAAGAAAAATATACACACCAGTTGAATACTGTAGGAATGGGAACAGTGTATCAAGAACAAAGAGTAATGAAATAATCTGGATTGAGAACAGGGGTGCGCTGCTGGGATTCGCAGGAGTTCGGGAGAGCCCCTAGTTAAGATTCTGTGCAGTTCGGAATACCCCCAAATCCCATTCCTTGCTGGTCCCCCACCCTGACCACCCATCCCAGGAGTTCCCATGCGGCCTGTTTTGTTTGCAGGTAACTTCAGAGCGCGTGTGGAGGCTCAAGGAGGGCAAAAATTGAGCCTCCTGGAAGTTCAGGGAAGCTAGAAATGAGCCTGTTTCCAGCTTCCAGAGACCTTCCGGAGCCAGAGGAGGCCATTTTCACCCTTTTGGAGGCTCAAGGAAAGCCTCCAGAGCCCGGGGAGGGCAAAAATACCCCCACCTGCTGTGGTGCAGGAAATTGACTAGGCCAGAGGTCTCCAAACTTGGCAACTTTAAGACTTGTGGACTTCAACTCTCAGAATTCTCCAGCCAGCTATGCTGGCTGGAGAATTCTGGGAGTTGAAGTCCACAAGCCTTAAAGTTGCCAAGTTTGTGGACCACTGGACTAGGCCACACCCACCATGGGCACGCCTACCCAGCCACCAGGCAGAGAACCCTTTGCTAAAAATTTTGATGCCCACCCCTGACAGAGAACCAAAGTGAGTGATCAATATAAAGGAGGGGATGGGGATGGTTGGGTTATTGAATGAGAGTCCAATATGAAGGAACAGTTGGAAGGAATAGAAAGACTACAAAAGTCATAACTGAACTGAATGAATAAGTAAAAACATACAATTTTTGGAAAGCTTTTCATTACATGTCATGGATTTTTTTAGGTAGCAGTTTGAAAATTGTAGAGTTAAAGTACATTTGATTTGTGGTTTAGATAACATGGTAATGCTTAAATGATAAGCTATTTTTGCAAAGCAATTTAAATCTATCTAGTTGACACAGCAGATGGGGAAAAGTTTCTTGTGGGAGGTTAGAAGCTGTATCTTGGTACTTTGTAGAGAGTTGTAATTAGTATCTGAATTCACCTCTCTCCTTAGCTTTGGCCAACAAACTGCATGGTCCATGCAGTTAATTTGTTAATTTTTTCCTTAAGCCAAAACTATTTAATGCTGTTTTCATTTAAAACTGCTCTAAGCAGAGGGAAATGAAAATAATCAAAAATTTGATAACTCAAAACCAAAAGAGTCTATCATCATAAACTATGTGTGATAACTGATTAAAGTATTTTATGCATGTATTATTTGAAATAAATATTTAGACCTGTTTTTCCAGGATGGAGTTGAATAATCTTCTCAAAATCCTAGGTAAGATATGAATAAATTTAAAAATGTGTGTGTGTGTGTGTGTGTGTGTGTGTGTGTGTGTTTGCATTGTCTGATGTGTATTCCAGGACTTTGAATTTTTACTGTTTTAAATTATTTTAATTATGCTTTGAGTGTGGAATATGGAATTATACTTCATATAGTTTTAGATATTTGCTACTTATTGCTCCTGGCTTTCATTGTTTCCCCCTGGAAAATGCTTTAAACCAGTTTCTTCAGCCCAAATCCTAGGCTTTATGTTGTTTAAAAATTAATGTGTGGATTTCCACTGCCTTCTCTCTTTTAACTCGTACCTAGTAATTATTTAATTATCCTACAGTATTTGTATGTTGCCTTGTGGAGAATTGTCAAGGAATATACAAAGCAATTAAACAATCATCAAAGCATAAGTGAGTAAATGAGGCCAACTAAAAATATGCTCTGGGTTACCTTTCAGAAAGCGGGGACAGCAAGTATTAATTGTAATTTCTCGAGAAATACATTTTATAATTAATACAACAGGCCAAGAATCATTGCAAGTGGCAGTGTTTCCAAATGGGCTCTCTTAACATCTTAAAGAGAAGTCGGGTATCATAAAGCACCCAGCTCCATAGCTAAAATCTCTACTTTGAACAGAACTGAGAAAACAATGTGGGGTCTGTGTAGAGCTTTTAGGAATGGATCAGTTAGTAAATGATGCTATATTTTACATAAGCTGAATCTTTCCTGTGACCCTGTTTAGGTAGGATGTATATAACTGTGGGTAAGATTGGTTCAGAACAGCCAACCTGTCCTACTACTGTATTCATGAACATTTTTGAACATATATATGTATATTAATGAAACATTATAGTAAAGGTTAAAAAGAATGTACTTATAATTTAAATGTATGGTTTAAAAAGTCACACAGTAGTTACAGAAACCAAAATAAAAACATAAAAATCAACACAGTACTTGCAGATGTCCTATTTAAGCACTATTTAATTACATCAAATTTTTGCTCTAACGTAATAATGAAACTATTTTTTTATCTAACTATTTTTTATGAATCTTCCTTTTCTTCATTTTGCACTCACAAAGATTAGCATTGTGCTTGCTTCAATTGTGCATAAACTACCCTCACATTAACTGACTTTAGATTGCATTAAATGTGGCCTGGTATCAATTTACAATTTGCACTATCTAATATTGCATTATTCAAAGTTGCACTAATTGCAACCTAACTTTCATCCAGCCCATTATTCAACCCATTATTTAACTTTCAAAGATAACAGATGCTTCCTTGGAATAAGCTAATAAGAAATAATGTTCCAATATGGCAGTAGGGCATGAAACAAATATCTGTATTCACTATGTCTGGTGCCCATCAGAGTGGTGGAGAAAAGGCCAGACATTAGAAGCAGGTAAATAAGATTACCAATCTAAGCAGAGAGCTCCCTGGGTTATGAAATAGTGCAGGTTTTCTCTTGACTTTACATTTATTTTCTCCATAGCCTTATTTACCTAGTTATGTAATAACATTATGCAAAGGAGGGAGACTACATGGTAACACCTGACAAATCAACAAAGTAAAGCAATAAGGAAAGAAGTGGAGATTGTAGTGACTGTATATATGAGTGTCAGAAATGTGTTTTTTATATTACTTTGTAGATGCCAGACAAGAACAAAGAACAAGTAGGATGGTAAACCTTTGAGCAGAACACAGCACCTCTCTGATTTTGGATATTGTAAATGAGGAACTTGCTTTCTCACTGGTATTTTAGATAGTAGTTCTGGAGAGTGATTTACAACTGTGGAGTTGAGAGCTGCATTCTTTGAAGTTTCATGTTGGTTTGAAAGGAAATTGGAGATCATGCTACTTATGTGGAATTGATGATTTTTTTAAATCTGGGCACTATCCTAATATGTGGACCAAAACTTCAACAAGCTAGTTGGGAACAAAAGTCACACCTTGGGAAGGCCGTTAGGTTAGGAAAGGCTCAAGATCAAAAGTTTGCCAAAACTATGACATTATTTTTCAACCTGTTATAAAACTGTTGTAATGGTTCAACATACTGAAACAAGTGATAGTTGCCTAATGTTTCTTTTTCTCCCAAAGGTGAATTAAGGAAGCTTTTATTCTTTTTGTCCATTGCTTGGTTCACAGTGGGTAAGTTTTTATTCATTTAAAATCTTTTTCACCTAAGAAAGTTTAGACTGAGTTATCACTTAACTATGTTGAATAATAATTAAGGAACAAAAAGGTTTGGATCAAAGCTGGGTATTCAGTAACAGATCTTTTTTTTTTTTTTTTTTGTGGAGCAGCTGTAAGAAAATGTAGACTATAAACATCTTTCCAACTCTTTTCCCAGCAAAATAAATCAGTGTGACTACTTGTTTTATTTTACTTATTTAAATTCTGACTTTTCTCAGTAGGCTGTAGTCAATAGGATACATATAGCAATTACATTAATAAATATTAGAAAATAATGAAAATATTAGCCACAATATGTTTTTGAGATAACTAGTTGTCTGGTCCTAAAGAATACAAATAACCTAAAGATGGCTGGTGGGATAAAAGATAGATAGAAGATAGAATTCTTTATTGGCCAAGTGGTGATTGGACACACAAGGAATTTGTCTTGGTGCAAATACTCTCAGTATACCTAAAAGAAAGGATACATTCGTCAAGAGTCAAGAATCATAAGGTACAACACTTAATGATAGTCATAGGGTACAATAAGCAATCAAATCATACTAGGAAAGAGTCAATATAAATCATAAGGATACAAGCAACAAAGTTACAGTCATACAGTCAGGTGATAAGGAGTAATGAGAAGATTAACAGCAATAGTAATGCAGACTTTGTAAATAGTTAAACAGTGTTGAGGCAATTATTTGTTTAGCAGAGTGATGGCTTTCGGGGGAAAACTGTTCTTGTGTCTAGTTGTTCTGATGTGCAGTGCTCCATAGCGTTGTTTTGAGGGAAGGAGTTGAAACAGTTTATGTCTGGGATGTGAGGGATCTGTAAATATTTTCACAGCCCTCTTTTTGACTCGTGCAGTATACAGGTCCTCGACTGAAGGCAGGTTGGTAGTAATTGTTTTTTCTGCAGTCCTAATTATCCTCTGAAGTCTGTGTCTGTCCTGTTGGTATGCAGAACCAAACCAGACAGTTATAGAGGTGCAGATGATAGACACAATAATTCCTCTAGGATAATTGATAGAGCCCTCATTTTGCAGGACATGATGGTTTCAGTCTTCCTGTGAATATTTCTCAATTTCATTAAGCAAGTTGTAAGTCCTAGTTGGCTCATGGGACAAGTTATTGTCCATTCTTCAGATTTAATCTGCTTTAGATATTCCAATCTCCAAGCTTTTCTTCTAGTGATTAATTGACTCATACTCTCCAAAGATTAGACATGAGTGCCTTCTAGTGGCTGCTGGTTATTTCCAACTTATTTCTTTTTATTTTCTCCACAGTCCCTGCCTTTCGATGCTTTTTACGTGAAAAAGGTAAATGCCAACCCTATCACTTAGATCATTTTCTTGCTAAAGTTTCTCCCACTGGTCTCCTAGCAATGGAGCTGAGACTGTTATGTATGTGAGCCCTTGTGCCACTGAAAATATTTGTGTGACGAAGAGATACTTTTTCTCTGCATGACTTTAATCTGAATTGATCGAAATCATACTTCCCAAATTAATTAAGAAATAAAAAGGCAAGTCTTTGTATTCACTATTTAAATGTGGGAGGCTGCACCTGGATTCAAACGTTCTGTAAAAAAAATGTGGATTAAACAAAATGGTGCATTTATTCAAGTAAATAATATACAGTATGAAAATGTTTTTATCTGGAGACATTTCTCACCAATTGTATAAACAAATGCACAACAATTATGAAACATATAAAAATGAAGAAAAAAAAACAGGAGCAAACTGTTGAAATGGGATGGAACAAATCTGAGCTGGATATATACAGTATAATGAAGATTAAAAAAGCCAGATTTAATTCTTTATAAATTGAATCCCAGAACATCTTACTGTCCTTATGAAAAACTATATACAGTTAAAGACGCCATAGTATGGACAGGCATGGAAAAACAGACTGTATCCAGATTGACAAAGGAGACATGGTATAGGGTCTCTCCTTATACATTCAGCTATATGCCAAATCGATCTATTTATCATTCTATGGAAGTGGACTGCAAGAAGATTAGTGTGGCTTTATAATTAGAGAAGAAACAGTAAAAAGCTACGATATGCTGATGATCTTTAAAAGAATCTGCAAGCTCTTGTGATAAAAATCAAGGAACACAATGAACAAATGAGACTTCTTTAAATATAAAGAAACCAAACTAATGACAACAGGTACATCAACCAGCCTTAGAATTGATTATGAAAATACTATGTGATAGCTTCAGCCTTTAAGATCAAATAGAAAAGCAGGCAAAAAAAATTACCACAGATTACTATCTGATAAAGTAGCAATTAAGCCCTTGGACAAGACGTTCAGATCCTCTGATTTGTCTACACCAGGGGTGTCACACTCGTATTGTCAAATCGTCGTCACATGACATATTGTGGGGGGTTTTTTTCCCCTTCGCTAAAATGGGGGTGGGGGTGGCCAGCGTGTGACGCATCCGGGCCGTTGGCCACAAGTTTGACACCTCTGGTTTTTACCTACAAAGATCAGAATTGTGCAAGCAATAGACTGCTCTGTGGCACTTTATGGAAGCAAAAACTAGACTTTGAAGAAGCAGAACAAAAAGTATGGATGCTTTTGAAATTTGCTGGAGGAGGCTCCTGGGAATACAGAGGACAACAAACAAAGGTATCCCTGAACAAATCAACCCAGAGTTCTTATTCAAGTCACAAAGTTCAAATTATCCAATTTCAGACACACTGTGCAAAGATCTGTTTCTCTAAAAAGGACTCTAATGCTGAGAAAGGTAAAAGGAAAGGAAATGACAGGTAGATGTACTTAATTACAGTAAGTCAGGGGTGCACTGTCCAAAGGCCAGAAAACTTTAGGCAAAGAACCAATTATCATGGAGCAGATCTGTTTGTGGGATTGCTTAAAATTAACAAATTAATGGCACATAACCAAGAGTGAGAAAGTGAGCAATGTGAAAACAAGTGAAGGAAAGCATTCATAATTTTAAAAGGTTAGAAAAATGCCATCAATTTTTCATATCCATATTTTTTTTCCTGTTGTCTGATAGTTGATTCCGGTTGCGACTATTCTTTGTGCAAATTACAACCAGGTAAGTATCTTTGCTTATCAGTATCTGCATATGACCCAGTCCCATGTGCCAATACAACAGATAATCAGAGTTGGAAGGGATCTTGTAGGTCATCTAGTCCAACCCCCGCCCAAGCGGGAGACCCTATATCATTTCTAACAAATGGCAGTCCAATCTCTTCTTGAAAGTCTCAAGTGATGATGCTCCCACAACTTCCAGGGGCAGGTTGTTCCGTTGGTTGATGGTTCTCACTGTCAGAAAGTTTCTCCTTATTTCCAGGTTAAATCTCTCCTTGTTCAGTTTCCATTCATTATTCCTTGTCTGGTCTATAGGCATTTTAGAAAATAGCTTGACCCCTTCCTTTCTGTGGCAGCCCCTCAAATATTGGAAGACCGCTATCATGTCTCCCCTGGTCCTTCTCTTTACTAGACTAGCCGTGCCCAGTTCCTGCAACCGTTCTTCGTATGTTTTAGTCTCCAGTCCCCTAATCATCCTGGTTGCTCTTCTCTGTACTTTTTCTAGAGTCTCAACATTTTTTTTATAATGTGGTGAACAAAACTGGATGCAGTATCTAGGTGTGCATATGCTTCCCGTTTTGTCCTTAATTACAATTTCAGGTGCAGATTGGCTTCTATAAAACCTTGAAACTTCTCTCCAATTGACTTTATCCACCCCTAAAAAATCTCATGACGGGGGGCAGGGGGTGTAATTGATTAAAGAACACCACCTTTTTGGATCCAAGAAGGATGCCTTTTCTGTCATGGTACCTGCCTTCTGGAACACTTCATGCAAATTCAGGATGGCCCTGACCCCGCTTTAAGATCTGGCTGTTTGCCCATGCACCCGGGTCAGGAAGTAAATGAAATCCAGGGGGGTTGTTGTTGCTTTGAGGATTTTACTCTTCGCTGCTTCTTTTGTTTGCTTCTTTGGGTTATGTCTTGTGTGTTTGCTGGTTATTTATATTACTGTTTTTAAAACTTGAAACTTTGTTTGCTGCCCAGAGTTGCTTCGTCAAGACGAACAGCCATAAAATTGAATAAAGTAAATAAATAAAATTCTTTGGATACCAGACACTACTAAATTCCACGCAACCCTCCAATATAGAAGTTATTCCAGAGCATTATGGGAATGCAACATGGCAGTTCCCTGGTTCTAATGATATAAATACAAGTTCTCCTGGATAAATGAATTGGGAGAAACACACTAATATGGAACACAGTTTATCAGAAATGCAGGTCAAATGTTCTCACCGCTTAAGTAAGAATCTGTGAAGTGGTTGTTTCACCTGCCAGCCATACAGAAAATATTTGGTCTTTCTATTTATTACCAAAATAGAAAAAGACCAGCAGCTATATGCAGATCATTTTGGAACACACTGGGTTAATAGACAATTAATTTGCAGGAAGTACAAGTCTTGTGGTTTTGTAGTATAAAATAACAAAGATTAAAATCTCTGATCCTTTCACACCTTACTCATGTACTGCATCTTTTAATAAACAGATGTGAAGCAGTTCTCAGAAGTCACCCTCTGCTTCAGTTTTTAAAATTCTGCAAAGCAATGGCTGATAGTGTAATGCTAAATTCTGCAGTTTTATTTGGAAATAAAAAATTACTATAATCTCAAGTATCAAAAAAGCAATGGGTCCATATATATAACATCATCTCAACTTATACAATCACAGAGCAGGATACTTCCACGGCAATAACTTTTTCATTTTCCAAACCTTTATGAAACAATATGAAGTATTTTTATTTCCACCACTGTCAGGGTTCCAAGTAACATACCCATAGCAAACAAAGCTCTGAGGCAGGTAGATTCGTCAAAGAATATGTTTATTGGATATGTCATATTGGCACAGGCTGGTGAAAACTGACTCTGAACATTCCTATGGTTTTCACTTCATTAAAAGTAAAAGTTTGTCACTTCCCCAAAACATCCAGTCCCATGGTCCAATCAGGATACAGTCCAGTTGCTACGTGACATCAGTCCGCTCTTTCTGAACACCTGTAGGAATGTCCTTGGTTCCCAAGAGAAAGTATTTTGTTTTGACCATAATACCCCAACTATCTCTATTCCCCCACTCCCTAGCCCTCAGTTCCAGTATGTCAGCATTAAAGTCTCAAAATGGCCTCAGTCAGGCCAGCTTTAGGCTTGACACCAGCACTGAAACACAGAAAACATATAAAGAATATTCTGGCTAATTGGAGAATTTAAAACATCTAAATACTGTCCCACCCCCCACCCCCCACCCCTAAACTATGCCTGATCCTAGTTGCAAAATGTATATGATGGTCTATCAGTAAACTTTCCTAGTACTTGTTATCTTCTTTTGCAAGAGATCGTTATAATCTGCATATACGGTCTTAGGAAAGATATCAGAAATCACTATTGGAAAAGGAAAAAAGAACATCTTCTTTAAACTTGGGAATTGGGAACTAGGGAATTGGGAATTGACGTAAAAGTGTCACCAATGGGAAAACGGCTTGCCCTTAAGCATCATGAGCTGAAAAAAATTGAATTTTTGAATTTCTTCAAAAAATGCAAAATTTCCAACTGTTTCCCAGCTACATCAGATGCCCCAGTTGCACTTTGCCTTAGATGCATGGGGGTGGGGGAGATGTGTGTGGGAGCTTCATACAGTCACTCTTGCCCTGGTCATAGCTTGACTAAGCAACACTCTCTGTCTGAAATTGTCCTTGAAGACCACCCAGAGCTGGTCCATCCGGATGTGCTCAGTGATGGACATATCTTGATCCTTTGATTCATAAGCTGAGCTGGTTGGCCTGGATACTTGAGGGACCACCTGTCTCCCATAGCATCTGCCTGCTTGGTTCAATATGACAGGATTGGCATGCTCAAGTTTCCATCAATTAAACAGTGACATCTGTTGGCATTCTGAAACCTCCTCTTCTCCATAGCAACACATGCCCTCTGGAATGAAGTTCTCCCAAAACTCAAGCAAGTCCTACCCTATAGTATTTTTAAGGGTCCTTTGCAGGAGACAGCTGATGACTCTTTTCTCCATTCTATTCCCCTCTGGGTTTGTTTTCTTTGCCACCGTTCTTTTGTTATGTGCTGTTTTGCGGGGAGGGGTTGTATTTTAATTTTAAATGTTTTAAATCATTGTAAACCATCCAGAGCATCTAAGAGTTAATCAGCATATATGGAAATAATGGGAGGAGGAGGAGGAGGAGAAGGAGGAGGAGAAGGAGGAGGAGGAGGAGGAGGAGGAGAAAGTAGTAGTAGTGGTGGTGGTGGTGGTGCTTTTGTTGTGGTTTCAAATGCACCACAACTGCAGTCATATATAAACTAACTTTAAAACATTCAACACCATCTGATTTAGATGGTCATCCATGTGGGGCAAGTACAAAACATGTCACAACACTGTGGTCCAAATCCACCCCTTGCATACTTAGACATAATATCATAATGTAAATATGGAAGGATGAAGCTGGTATGGTCATTTCACATTGCAAATTTCATTATTTGGGTTTTATTTGGCTATCAGTCTAACGTTGATCCTGCTATGTTGCAAAGTCCTTGTGTATATGAACTCATAATCTGAAACTAATGCAAACTGTTAATATTATGTAAGTAAAATAGGGGGGAAATTAGCAAAATAATCTCCCCCCAAATTAAAATAATATTTCCATCTTATATCTGTTATGAAAGGTTAAAAATAAAGTGCCATATTGTATGGAACATATATGGTGGATAACTGTAATAACATTTTTCCAAACTATAATTAAAGGGAAAATCAATAGTTAAGCCCTGTATGTTACACAAACATAAGTACATTAATAATTTATTATACAGTGTTGGAAGAATTATCCTTCTGGGTTCAGTTCAAGTGGGAAAAAGACACTGGAAACATGGAGGCTGTTTGGACAGGACCACATAGCTTGTTGAAGCTGCAAAGAAGAAAGGGGCTGAAATGCTGAAAGTGCCTGGTTTTATACCTTCTGTTGGGATTTGAATTTGAGCTTGTATTCTGATTAGTTGTCAAGACTCCCATGGGGCCATGCAGGGACAACTCTATAGTCTGTCCTGAGTCCCAGGCTTGGTTGAGCCTTGCTGGATGGTGATGTAATGAAAAGGGCTTTGGGCAATTCCTATAGTTGTACTTTGTTATATAAAATATTCTGACCCAGGACTTAATGGCCCACCCATTAACAAAGGTGGGAGTGAGCTTCTGCTTCTGAGGTTTCTGCTCTTTTTAGGGGAAATATTCTGCCTTTTTAATATTTCCTAGGATATTTCATTTTTCTAGGAGAGGGGTGGGTGCTAACTTCCTACAACAGAAAAACCAGAAGTCCTGGAATGGTTCTAATAAAGTTTGTTCCTTTCTTTTGAGTTAGTCACAGTGAGCAAAACTGCTTTCTTTCTTTGTTTCTTTAACAGATTGGCAGGATGATATGATTTACTACTATGAGGACTATTCTGGACTCCATCTTCTTTGGTCACCGCTTTCTCACATATCCAATCCGTTTGCATATACAGTATTTTTAAAATGGTAAGGTGGTCAAAGACTGGGAGGGGGGAATTAGAAAATAGAAGTGGCTATTTCTAGCTTGTTGAACAAAATACAGCTCAAGAGCTAAATCCATATAAAATTGTTTGCTGATTAATGGTATAATTAGTGAGTCATACTGAAAAAATTCATTGTCATTCGAATTCATACAATGTAAAAAAAAGAATAGAAATACTGCTGCTTTGATATACATGTCTTTATCATTATAAGTTGAAGTCTTATCTCTCTGTAATTTTATTTAAAATGTGCTTAAGATCAGAGGTCCCCCAACTCCTGGGCCGCAGCCAACTACCAGATCTTGAGTCCTTCAGAACGAGGCTGCGGAAATGACAGGCGACCACGTGTGCATGTGCATATCCCCATTTGTGTGTGACGGCCAGGTGTGCATGTGCTCATCCAAAAGGAGCTGTGTTCACGCATGCCCACTGCTCGTGCAAATGGAGCTACATGCACACGCACGTTTAGCCATGTCTCAGATGGAACCATTCTCTCTCCTGCCCCCACAGCCCCCTGCCAGTCCTCAAAGCTGGAAAGATTGAGGGACTCTGCTTTAGATTGTACTGTACTCCTATTCAGGTACTTTAGGAGAGAGATGAGGTGGTGCTGAGCTATGATATAACAAGTGGTCCAAAAATTGAATATAACATTTTACTTCTTGCGTAGTTTCTTCTCTCACTCTGTTATTAAATGTATGAGGCAATAAAAAGTAAAATTTAGCTAAAATTGAGGGACAATACAAGAGGACTTGTGGATTTTTAATTTGAGCACTAATGTATCCTGGGAAATCCTGGGAAACAGGGGAAAGAGTCACAGCCTAGACCAGGGGTCGCCAACCTTTTGGACCTCAGAGACCACCAGAGTCATAATTTTAAATCCTGCGGACCACTAATATGAATTTTGACTGACAGTGGCTTGCTGATGTTTTCCCAGGGTCTCTGCAGAAAGCAGCAGAGACACTGGGAAAATCCCCAAAAAAGCTGCAGGAAAATTCCCCACCCCATTTTTCTACTGATCGATTATTTATTTATTTATTTATTTATTTATTTATTTATTTATTTGGGATCACAGGATACCATCTCCAGCTCCATTCTTGGGGAGGGAGGGAGGGAGGGAGGGAGGGAGGGAGAGAGAGAGAGAGAGAGAGAGAGAGAGAGAGAGACTTTTGGCTTCATGCAAGGAAAGCAGCAGAAGAAGCAGAAGTCTTTCTTTATCTCCCCCAAACTCCACCAAACATGAATTTTTGTGAGACTTGTTGCTCCGGCACAGCCTGTTGGAGGAAGATGCCTTTCAGGGTCCCAATGACTCATTTCCGGTAGAGTTTGGGGGAGAGAAAGAAAGACTTTTGCTACTTTCCTGGCATGCAGCCAAAAGCAGAAGAAAGAAGTGGAAAGAAGCAGCCCAGTGGCCAAGCTAGGCATGTGGGGCGAGTGGGGGCACGTTTCCCCCCTTTCCCTCCCTCCCCTCACTACCTTGTGTTGTTCGCAATGCAAGTGATGCAAGCCTTGTGTACCTGCGGGCCATGTGGGCAGTGCAGCCTTGTGTTTCTACACAGCCTGGATTAATTGCTTTGGGGGATGTTTTGCGGGTGAAATTTCTCTGCAGACTATCAAATTTTTCTCGCATACCACCAGTGGTCCCCAGCCCACTGGTTGGCGACCACTGGCCTAGATAACCATCATGCAAAAGATATCTCAACTACAGAAACAGAAGCAAATGTGGCCCTCCCTAGTTTTTTGGGGAGTAAAAAGAAAGACAGGGTAAAATTCTTTCAAATCTGCAAAAGTCACTTAGGATAGTGACTGCCTATATTTTTTCCCCTTTCCCTCTCTTAAGCCAGGGTCTGGGTCACTTAATCGCACCTTAGTTGTTTTAGGTTTTACAGGTGGTACTGTCAATGGCACGTCCTCTCTCTCCATTTACCCCATCCGTTTTCCATTGCCCTCTCCACCATTATCTTCAGCCACTTCTATGCCTTCCTCCACCGTCCATTCGGGATCTATGCCTTCTGCCATTATCCACAGTGAAGTAGGTTTGTTTGTTTGAGAGTAAAGGTGAGCGCTGACTTTCTGTAAGCCTTCGTTTGTACATGTAGGAATTCTAGCAATAAACTATATTATTCACAGGATTCGTTGTGAATAGGTACGTTTATTTTCGCTCGTTTTCCTTCAAACACAGCAACAACGGATATACTGGATAAAGTCAGCGCTGAGATCATTCGTCTCTCAGCGCAATTTATCATGCAGCCCCACCTTATGCAGCTAACTAACATCCGCCCTCCCCATTAGTCCTACACACCTCCACCCTGCAATTCTAAATGCAACTAATTACCAAACAGAATGTGGTTTCAATTCCTAGGTTGTGCCGTAACTTCCCCAATGATTGTTTGTGTTTTGTTTCGGGTAATGAGAGGAGTTGGAGTGATAAACCTTCTCCCACCCCATCCTTGTCGCATGTTCGTGCTGATACGAGATAAGTCGAACTGGGATGGGATCTTCAAAAGTAAGAGACGTTTTCCGATCAAGTTGATATATTGTAAATGGCAGGATCGGACTTTCATATCCCCAATCAATATAATGTGTCGGGATTCACTTCAGGAGATAAACCGGTCGACTCTTTGAAACCCGACAGGCGGCCCCCTCTACCATTGTTCTTTCTGTAACAGAAAGGTTATTATTAGTTACATGTATACATCGTACTTCATCCCTCCCACCTGGCTTGGTTGGTTTTTTTATATGGAACTGTCGTCTCAAACGAGACACTGATATATCTGTATATGGTATCCATGATGCATCAGCTAATGGGTAACCTGTCCACCAGACTAAATATTGCAATACTCCACATCTACGACGTGAATCGAGTATTTCATCGATTTTGTAATAGTCATCATGGACTGGTCCTGGAGTATGCAATCTAGGCTCTTGTTATGTCATATTTTCAGGTTTTAACAGACTGATATGAAATTCTTTTGAACCAAGAGGGAAGTTGAAGACCAACTGTCACAGGATTGATTACTCATATAACTTGAAATGGTCCAAAGTATTTTGGACCTAGTTTTTTACTAGTTAAACCGAGGTGTAGGTATTTAGTCAATAGATATACCCAATCTCCAATATTATATTGTGTTTGTGCTGATCTTTTTTATCTGCTTGGATGTCGTGTCGAGCGACCGATCCTTTATTTCGATCTTCTGGTTGATTGCTAAATTCCTCTCAGAACGGGACCCTCGCAAGAGTGAGATACAGAGAAGCCCTCGCAAGGGCGAAGTTTGGCAAAGCAGGACCCTATCCAGGGTGAGTTTGAGCGTCTGCTGGACCCTATCCAGGGTGAGATTGAGCAGCAGCGTTCAGCGTAGAAAAAGCGTTAAGAGTAAGCGTTCAGCGGAACCCTAGCCAGGGTGATTGCGGGACTCTCACAAGAGTGATTGCAAAGCGGAAAGAAAAAAGAACACAAGGCGAAGATTTCTTTAGGTGAGGCAGCGCATCGCCTGGGGCAGATGGAATTGTCCCGGCTGAGCCTGAGACAGATGGATTGTTCAGGCTGCTTTGATTGCTCTGCGCTGTCCCCTTTTATTGTACTGAATCAAAGAGGGGGGTGAGAGGGATTACAGAAAGACAAAGAAGTTACAAACTTTATCTTTGAGACCAGGCTACGTGATACAAGTAACGAACTTTTTGACTGTTACTGATAAACATGTTTTTTCCTGAATATACATCTTTTATCTGACACAAGCTTCTGTGATGATACTTCGTGACTGATACCGAATACACATCTTTTATCCGACAGACTTTTGTGAAGTTAATCTTATCAACTTCAGCTTCTTCCTGTCAGTTCTTTTCCTGTCAGCTTAGTGAACTTTGCTCTGAGAGGTATACGTGCTGAGCAGGATTTGTCTTATGGAAAAATACTGAGACAGAATAGCCACACTTGGACTTTATACATTTCCTGCACTTTTTTCAAAGCGAGACGAACTGAGTTCCATTGCTTACGTATTTTATCTGCCTGGGTATTTGTAGTCTCTATATTGAGTTCTTGTTCATTATAGGGCCATTCGGGTATGGGTACAAATTCCATACCACTTACTATTTGGAAAGGGGAATGAGCAGTACTGCTATGTACCGTATTGTTATATGCTATTTCAGCATACGGTATCAGATCTGCCCAATCACTTTGTTGATAGTTAACGTAACAACGAAGATATTGTTCGATGGTGGCGTTTGCTCTTTCAACCGCTCCATTGGTAGCTGGGTGATATGCTGTACTTAGTCCTTGTGTTGAACCAATCAAATGAATAAACTCCCGCCAGAATTTTGAGGTGAACTGTACTCCCCTATCAGACATTATTTTTCGAGGTACCCCATGTAAGCGATATATATCTTTTATAAATAATTCTGCTAACTTTTTAGCAGATGGTATTCCTTTTCATGGGACAAAATGTGCTTGTTTGGAGAACAGATCAATAACCGTCCATATCACTGTGTAGCCATGGCTATCCGGTAGATCAACTACAAAGTCCATTCCAATGTCTTGCCAAGGTTTCATTGGTTCAGAGACTGTTTGTAATAATCCTGCTGGCTTTCCAATTTTATTTTTATTTATTATACATACAGGACAGGATTTCACATAATTCTCTATATGTGATCTCATGCCTGGCCACCAAAACTGTCATTTTGCTAAATGTAACATTTTTAGGAACCCATAATGTCCTGCCTGTTTAACATCATGACATTTTTTAATACTATTGATCTTAATGTGTTCAGTACATATTTTAGTTCCCCACCAAGCGATCCCATCTTTCATTTCTATTTGATTTTTATTACTTATTAACCATTCATCTTCTGCTAATATTGTAGGTAAGTCGGTTATAAGTATTGTGGATCATAAATATTCTATTCTATTAGTAGTTGGTATCAATGGTTGGATTGTATTATCTCGTACATTATTATACTGAGGAAGCCTTGACAAAGCATCCGCCATAAATTTTTTCCCTGATGGGATGTATTTTAGCGTGAAGTTAAACCTTTCAAAAAAGATTGCCCAGCGAACTTGCTTTGGCGACAACCTTCATGGATTTTGGAGTGCTTCTAAATTTTTATGATCGGTCCACACCTCAAATGGTTGTGAACTTCCTTCTAGTAAATGTCTCCAGTTCAGTAATGACCAGTGGACCGCAAAGGCTTCCTTCTCCCAAATCGCCCAATTTCGTTCAGTTGGACTAAATTTCCTAGATGTTTACGCACATGGTTGTAAATTACCTTCTTTATTTCTTTGCAATAAAACAGCTCCTACCGCTTCATCACTGGCATCCGTTTGAATGATACATGGTAGCGTTGTATCTGGGTGTTTCAATACTGGCTCTTTTGCGAACAGATTTTTTAGGTTATCAAACGCTGTTTGACATTGGTCAGTCCACTTTAGCATAGCACTTGGTTTTGGATTTTCAATACCAATGGATTTAGTTCATAATAAATCTGTTAGTGGTATAGCAACATCAGCAAAACATGGAATAAATTGTCTGTAAAAGTTTGCAAATCCCAAGAAACTTTGCAGTTGTTTCCTGGTTTTTGGAGCTTGCCATTTTAATACCGCTTCCACTTTTTTGGGGTCCATTTCCACTCCTCATTCTGAAATACGATACCCCAAATAATCTAATTGTTTAGTGTGAAATTCACATTTCGATAATTTTACATAAAGTTGGGCATCCAATAATTTTTAAGCACCTGTCTGACTAATTTAATATGTTCTTGCTTAGAATTAGAATAAATTAAAATATCACCCAAATAAACTAAAACACCTTTATACAAATGTTCATGTAACACTTCATTTATCAATTGCATGAATACTGCTGGAGCTCCTTGCAATCCAAATGGCATAACGTTATAGTAGTAACTACCAAGAGGGCAATTAAACATGGTTTTCCATTCATCCCCTTCTCGAATTCTTACTCTATAATAGGCTTCTCTTAAGTCTAGTTTCGTGAATATATGTCCTTTGGCTAGTGTGGCTAGTAAGTCCTTCATTAATGGCAATGTATACAATGGTTCTACACAACTAATTACCAAACAGAATGTCGTTTCAATTCCTAGGTTGTGCCGTAACTTCCCCAATGATTGTTTGTGTTTTGTTTCGGGTAATGAGAGGAGTTGGAGTGATAAACCTTCTCCCACCCCATCCTTGTCGCATGTTCGTGCTGATACGAGATAATTCGAACGGGGATGAGATCTTCAAAAGTGAGAGACGTTTTCCGATCAAGTTGATATATTGTAAATGGCAGGATCGGACTTTCATTCCCCAATCAATATAACGTGTTGGGATTCACTTCAGGAGATAAACTGGTTGACTCTTTGAAGCCCGACATAGGCAGCACAAAATTTAATGAATAAGAAATATAACCTTAAAATAAAGATAAAGCTAGTATAGTATTCATCATTGTGCTTCTTGTCTGGACTACATCAAAGGACTAACATATCCCCAAATGTACACAATCTATCTAAGTAATTCATATAAATGTTCAGTATGCCAGCCTTGGCAAGTCACTCACTGAAGATGGCATAGACAGATAGTTCTAATTATACAGGGAAAGAGAATGAAGTTCACAGTTTAAAATTCTGATTTTTGTCGATGAAATCCTGTAAGAACTTAATGTAGAAATATGCTACATATATGAATTTGGTTCTTTCTCAGGTTAAGGATTATTTCATTATTTTTTTACTGCCTAACTGTTAACTGTTAAATTACTCTTGGTAATGATAAATTATGGATCTGAAGTCAAGAAGAAAGAGAAAACAAGAAGCACTTTCTTCCCCTTTCAGAATTTATTTCTGCTCAGCGAGAGAAATGGTAGAGAAAGAAACTCATTCCCCTGATGTATAGTCTTCTAGAGTCACTGAATTAATGCGGATAAAAGCATGAATGGGAGAAAGGAAATACTACACTTTAGAGATGAAGCAGAGATCTGATTGTCTAGATCAAAAATGGCAGAATTAAAACCTTATTGTTTGGCTCACATCTTCTTACATTAGAGTCCTTTGGATATTTGAAGTATCATCTCTCCATATGATCTTCTGTTCTCCAAACTAAGTACTTTGTTATTTTTAACTATTCCTTGTTCATTTTTCATTTCAGACCCTCCTTAAAGAACTGGTATAGGAAATCGCAAATGAAGTATTTCTGAATATTTAAATAGTGCTCAATAAATCTTTCAGTTAATTTGTTGTGTGTTGTTTCTTGAAGTAATTGGCCATTAGAAAAGACAAGTTGAGTTGATATTCTACAAGATGTGGATAATCATAGTTGCATGACTTTATTATTTATCGATTTATCAAATTTGTATGTTGCCCAACTCTCAATGACTCTGTGGGGTTTAGAATAACCACCCAAAATGAAATTACAACAAAACCAATTTTTTAAAAAGGAAATACTTTTAAAAGTGGGTAAACTGACAGAGTAGATCAAAACAAAGCAAATGGTTTCTCTCTCCCTTGTCAAAGTCCCTAGGGAAGATCTGATTTGGATCATGCAGAATCATATCGGACCTTAAAACAATTAGTCAGTCTTCAGCCTTTCCTTATTTAGCTACCACACTCAGTTGTTTATTCAGTTCTTTGCCACAGCTGAAGGGTTTTAATACAATTTTTCATCAGAGAGTTTGTCCTTCTGGCTTATTACATAAAATAGATTTTCCTGTGCTTCTTGCTAAGACAGACAAATCTATCTAATTTCCATTTAAAGCCCTGCAGACAACTCTCTCCATTACTGCTTCTCCTATATGGTGAAGTGACAAGATTAGGCACAAAGGATACCAATGTCATTTCAAGTAATTTGTGGTGGAATGTAGCCTGGATTCCCAGAAAGGTAGGGCTGCATTCCAGAGGGCAAAGGATTTTAGATTGGTTGGTAAAAAATAAAGTTAAGAAAGCTTCTGTCCAGAAATTCTTAGAGTATAATCTAAGGCCCTGATGGGGGTGCTGGAGAAGGTTAGTGGAGTGACAGAGAAGGTTTCATCTCCATATCACTCATGCTCTTGGTTCATAGTTTTCATCGAATTCTTGTTGATTTTAATCTGTTTATATTATTTTATTATATTGTAAGCTGCCCAGATAGTAAGATAGGCAACATATAAATTTAATAAATAAATGAAGCAACTCTTAAGTTGCAATTCTACATAAACCAAAAAAATGTAAAATCATAAAGCAATTCTATGAACAAATGAAATAAACTTCAAGGACTCCTGATGTTTGAAGTCCAAAATACTACTAAGTTGAAACTTCAATATCTAGGCAACATGCCACCAAAATGGGATTTAGGGAGAGGGAAAAGTTGCTGAAACTATCTACATGGAGAAGGTGTAACATGTGCAGTAATGGCCAATCTGTTTTCATCTTGTTTTCTCTTTACCTACAGGAATCACAACTGTTGTGAGAAGTTAGAAAATGTTTCATCTCCTATCAATAGAACCCGGGCATACATGCATACAGGTTTACATGTGACTATATGGATAACAGCTAATTATTCACATGAAAGCTGTGTGACAACAAAGAACATTTCAATCATGCCTAGAGAAATAGGTTAGGCACGTTTACTCACTGTTTACTCATTTTTAAATCTTTAATTATCATTGAAATAGTCATTTCCTAGTTATATATTTAACCAGGCACTAAAATGCCATTTGGCTGGAAAGAATATGATTGCATCATAATGTGATAAGCCAGTGAGGGGTAGAAGTTAAAGATCTGAACTATAATTGCAAAGGACCAAATTCATGTCTGCCATCAGCTATGGAAATTGAGTTGGTGTCCTAATCTCCAGAGCAATTGTTCACCTCAGCCTCCTTCAAATTAGAGGAGGAAATACCCATCATGCCACCTTTTAGTCTATTTGGAAAAGGAGAATAAAAATATATCAAATAACAGCAATATATGAGGTTTTGTGGTGTAGCCTCAGGATGTTACAACACAACCAACGACCCAGGAGATTACAGCACAAGACCCAGGATGTCACAACAATAGAACTCAGAAGGTCATCACACAGCCCATGACCCAAGTCATTACAACCCAGGAGATTACAGCACAAGACCCAGGATGTCAAAACAATAGAACTCAGAAGGTCATCACACAGCCCATTACCCAGGTCGTTACAACACAGGAGGCTGATAGACACACAGCCAATACCTCAGCCACACATGTTCTTATGAAAAAGCCAGCCAATCTGCAAACATCAACTCCATCAACCAATCAAGAAATGACAACACAACCAACCTCCCCACCAGTATTTATAGAGAGACGGAAGCTCAGATCACACTTTGCTCGCACAAGCACGAAGCCGAAAGCACCAGCCTGAAGATGGCGAGTGGGACCTCATTGAAACATCACCAAGATACCCTCAATCTTAAACGGGAAAAGAACACGCCAAGACCTGCATACCTGTACCCGTGAAAATCTACGAACACACACACACACACACACACACACACACATATATATAACTATTACTTGAAAAAAATAGTTGATGTCGATGAATGAATACTTATTTATCTCTTATATGTACTAAATGTTTTAATGCCAATTTGAAATTATATGCTGCAAGGCATCATAATGAACTTGCTTCTATCACTGGGAAGGCCTCTTTCCTCCATCATCTTCATCAGGGGTGTCAAACTCGCTGCCCACAGGCCAGATGTATCACACATTGGCCACGCCCACAGGGAAAGAGTCGCAACACATCACATGACAACAATGTGATGCCACAAGTTTGGCACCCCTGATCTTCATAATTAAAAAGGAAGCCTTCTTTTAATGATCCTTTATCCTGGTGATTTCGTAGATACATCTATGTAGTTTTCTTGAGAACAATATGGAAGTGGTTTTTTGCTGACTTCTTCTAGAATGTTGGGGAGGGAGGGTTAACTTCTCAACCTAGCCTACACTTTCTGGTGGTCTCCCATCAAAGTCACTAAGTGCTTTCAGCCTTCTTTAGTTTTTTTTTAAGATCAAAGAGAGTTGGATATTCCTACCTGCTTAATAATACCTTACTACCCACCTTTTAGAATATTTCCTTTGACTAGAGAAGGTGTTTTGGAGCTTGTACAAATCAATGATTTTTGCATTTCTTATATTCTAGAAAAATGCCCTTCACCAGTCAACGTAAACACACAACAATTATTCAATAAGCTAATAATAACATGGGAGTCACCACAAAATATATTACAGTATGAATTGCAATACAAGGACTTAATGCAAAGAACCTCATCCTGGATACCGGTGTGTATTTTCAGTAGATATGAGACAGAAGAAAATGTTCTCATTGTCAAAAAATATCTAGATATCCTCCATGTGTTCTTTTTATGGGAGTTTCGGCGAAAGCCAGTTCACTGAATTTTAATTCTACAGTTCTTTGCTTCTTTCTCTAGCTTGTTAAAAGAGTTTCTACACCTCATATTTCAAAGGAGGCTGTTTGATATCTGATTAGGGATACCTAAGTAAAGAGCTATTTTCTCTCATTCTGAATCAGATCTGCCAACTTTTGCTGCTAACAACAGCATCAATAATTTGACAACAGAGCAATACGCTGAGTGAGATTTTTGTATCCATAGCAAAGGGGATGCTTGTATCTGACTTCCTGTTCTAAGGCCTTGGGATGCTGACTAAGGACTACAGCCTAAATGGACACTTCTATAAACAATTATTAGCCCATATAACAGAGTACCTTATTACTAAATTGCACCAGATTATGCTATAAGGACAAAGTTTTATATTTGTTTACCTAAGAATAAGTCCATTGAATTTAATGGGATCATTTGGGGGGAATTTAATTTGTTTATTTTTTCTCTGTTTCTATATTGCTTCCTCTGCTGAGAGAACCTTGAAACAATGTTTGTAATTTTAAAATGCACCTAGTTAAGACACAAAACTCAATAATGTGAAGTTATAATAATAAAAGCATTCTGTATTAAAATGTTTAAAAGAAATAGGATAAAGACAAAACAATGCATCCTTACAGAGTAGCATCCTTGCAGAGAAGGCTGTATGAAGAAGCTAATGGCAAACCATTTCCAAGAAAACAATATGTTTGTGACGAAGATGCTCTTATCTCAAATTCTTTGCAGGTCTCCATGGAGATGAAAGCTTTTAATGTTACTATCCCGGATGTAAACCCAGCATCATCCTACATGGTTCGCCTCAGATGCATACCCAAGAATAACTCATGTTCTGTTTGCCTTTGGACAGAAGAAATTGGTATCCCATACAGTGAGTGTCATGTTGGGTAATTGATGAGACAGCATTACTTGTATTGATAAATTTCAAAGTTTTACTTCTTACTTTATGAAAGAGTGTGCATACAGTTCTGAAATGAGACTTGACATACTATTGTCCTTTCACAGAGCTTACCAAAAATCCTACAATTTTGGAAAATATAACTAAAGAGATCTCACCAGGGAAAAGAAGTGTCTTTCTTACATGGGAGGTATATTGTCATTTTCATAATTGTTTATTACCTTTGACTTGTCCTCTCACCCCAAATAGCTTAAGAAAACACACATGAATGTTTTCTCTTTGTTCAAGAAATTATGACCTTAGATCAATCATTCTTGGTTTGCATAATCATAGCTCACCTGACATCTGAATTAGAAAACTATGTTTTAGAACAGGGCTGTCAAATTCAAGGCCCTGGGGCTGGATCTGGCCCATGCAGTGCTTAGATCTTGTCCAAGGGCCGCCCTAGAAACAGTGAAGAACTGGCCCGCGGTGCCTCTGCCAGCAAAAATAAAGCTAAGGAGGGCCACGTGCACCTTCCCAGGCCCCGTTTTCACTGGCAGAGGGTTGCAGGAGGCAGTTGTGGCCAAAAACAGAGTTCGGGAGCCCATTTTCGCTGGCAGGGCACTCAGGCCACCATAGGTACCCCCAACATGAATGACATCAAGCTGTCGATGCCCACTCCACCCCACCCCACCCCAGATTAAACAGAACCCGGATGTGACCCTCAAGGAAATCAAATTTGACACCCCTGTTTTAGAAGGTTTAAGGCTAAAAGATGAGAGGAAGCCCACATTCACATCATTTGTTTCCTATCCAAGAAACTGGTTAATTAAGTCTTATTCTATAAAGGCATAGAAATACTGAATTATACGGCAGTCAGATAATATAGCCAATAAAAATTGACATTGAAAAACATCTAATGAAGTCATGGTTAATTATATTTGTCAATGAAAACTAAATTACATAATTTATTTGGATTACTTTTGCATTATTTACAAATTTAACTATGTATGATATTACTATTGTGCTTAATTGTTCAGTGCTGGTATTTATCTGCCCTAGACTGACGAAAGCAAGCATACCATTGGATATTTCGTACATATTAAGAGAATACTTGACTCCTTCCATGGAATAACATCTCTCAACATAAAGAAAACTTGGCTGCGTCTAAATGTCTCAATGGCAGCTTACCATATTAAAATCACTGCCTATAATGAACATGGAAAGTCGTCTTCAGTGATATACAGGGTTCCAGATTTCATATCAACATATTCAGGTAAAATAGCTTCTTAAGAAAACATCATGAAAAACTTTCCATTTGTATTTTAAGTTTCAGATAACAAACTATGGAAAATCATGTTTTAAAAATGCTGTATTGCCTCAGGTTTTTCTGTTTTATTATCTCTGGGATTCATGGAATAATAGAACATAGAATTCAATGTGCTTAGAGTTTAGAGACTGTAGCATTGATGCTCAAACCATAAAATGGAATATTATGTATTTTATTCCATTTGTATCCCTCTTTTCAGCTTATTCTGCAGAAAAAAAATATAGATTTTTCCCATGTGAGAGGTTAACAGTGAGTTTTCTTTGAAGAATATTCTCTTAACATTTCTACTTATTCTTACAGATTTACCTGGTCATCTCATTATTTCAAATCAGCAAAATTATACCATTATAACCTGGAATCTAAAAGATAACCCTGATTGCCTTGCTATTGATTGGGGCACTGGAATAGAAGACACGAAATCTAAATGTTTCTGTCAAAATGAAACAAATGTAATACTTGGTAATGTCAACTTTATAATATGTTAAGAAACCAAATTAAAAATGAGTTTGGGCTTGCACAGTTTTATATATGCATGCAAAAAGAGCAACAATAATGACTGAAATGGAAATATGTCCAACTGCATCAAAAAATCACTGAATGTTAGAATTGCTCTGCGTTCTGGTATAAATGTAGATTTCAACCACAATCTAACATAGAATTAGATATAGTTAAGCCAATTGATATCAAATGTCTATTGTAATCTAAAAAGCCTGGTCTTTGCTTTACTGGACTGAAGTATTTATTGGACTGTAAATTTTGTCAACTAACAAGAAAACAGGGCAGTTAGCATAATCTTAATTGTTTAACAGCAAATGCAAATTTAAAGCAGAATATTTCAAATACAGCAGAAGTTGAGTACAGAAGCAAGATATCATGATTCCCCCTTGTGGAACTTCTGTGCACTTTCTCTTTCAGTGAGACTTGCACAGCGAGACTTTGGAATAATGCTAAGTGAATATATTAAGAAAACTGCATTATTTTTAGCCATAGCAATGATGCCAAAGGCATGATATCCAAAAGGAGAACTGAGAGATTTTTAATGAGAAACAAAAGGAATAAAATCCTGTAAACATGATAAAATCACTTTCTCTCATGGAATTTCATGAGACTTTGTGAGATTCTTTGTTGAATTCAAGCACTCTATGTCCATTACAATCCTCTGGTTAACTAAAGTGGTTATTCTCAAAAAAGAAGGTCAGACAGATTTGGCAACATTTATTCTTAAATCAGTACAGTCTTCTGCCAGGCAAGGCATTATTATTAAAATATTCACAGACTGCTTATTAATATGTTCCAGAATTTTGCATAGTATCAATCAAATTAGTTTACTCCTTAATTATCCAGGGCCTTCCCCCCCCCTTTTTTTTGAAGATAGGAACAATCTTTGCCCTCCAATTCCTTGATGCTATGCCCATCTTCCATGATCGTAGAAAAGCCCCCTGAAATTACATCCACAAAGTCCTTCAAGTCTCTTGATATAACTAATCCGATCCTAGCAACAAACTCAGCATTTCAGCAACTGCTCCTACACAATCTCTGTATTGGGTTGCCAGTCTTTCTTTTTGTCAATTGTTTTCTGCTTTAGCCCAATTGAACCCAGTTCCTTTGGTGCAGCAAAGCTACTTCTTAGTAGCTCCTTCAAGCTATTTCTATTATTTGAATTAATACATTATCACTTTTACTGTCTTTACTTCTGATGCAGATTAGCAGATTTGTTTATCCACTTTATTGTGTCTCATCTGTTTTTCACTGATAACCAGTTCTTTTTTCTTAAATCATATTTTTTTCTTAATTGTGTATTTCCAAGTGATGACATTTCTGTTACCTAGATCACCTCCAACCTTATCAGTTATATAAAGTAATGCTGCATGCATTGGACTGTCAAAGCAAGGACTTAATAAAAGATGAACAGACATTGGCGGTGGCCAACTTCTATGCGGTGGAAGGAGGTATTTTTACAGCACTTTCTTGCTTTGTTTACTGTTTGTCACTTTTAGTGAATTCTATTCCAATCTTCTAATTATAGTGTTATGGTTTGGGGTGTTTGATTATATAAGAGGAGCATGGCTTAAGATATTTATAATATAGTTTCCAAGTGTTCCTTTTCCTTTTTCCATTTTTAATTTCTATTGCTGTGTCTTGCGATTTTCTTCATTCTTTAATGCTGTTGTATGCATTTATATTATAAGTCAGTGTGATAAAAGAATATAAATAAATACTAAAATAGAAAATAATTGTAATAAATAGCAGAAATTGAATGACTAGGGAGAGGGGGAGGTTCCCTTGGCTGCTTTATCAAGCACATTAATTCTTTCTCTGCACTAATCTAGAACATCAGCATACACATAAATTCTATCTGCTTTCCAGTTTCTGCCATGAAATACTGCAATGCAAATAGGGAATGAAATCTAGTGCAGCAGTTCCTCCTAGCAGAATTGCTTCTGTCAGCAGATTCAGGAAGACAGCAGTTCCTTTGCACACCTTCTATAATCCTCCTTCTGCATTTTCAAATTTTATTCTTTGGATTACTCTAAGCTCCAATGCAGATTTATTTTCTTTGACATCTATATTTCCCTGGATGTGGAGCTTTTTTTTTAATATATATTTCCCAATTTTAAACTTGTCTGTATATAGTTTTCAGCTTTCTTCAGACATGACTTTTACAAATGTTTGATTGAAGAATACCAAAAGTTAAGACACCTTTTTAACATTAACATTTATGTCATATAGAAGTCAGTGAGAATAGAAAACTCAAATTTGTTCCCCCAAAAATGTATAGCTTTGATAATGTTATAAGATCTTTATTGCTTTCTGAGCTTGATGGTTTTCTTGCAGGTGGTTATTACCAAACTAGATAACATCATCAGTGCTAAAAGCTAGTGGGCTTTGTTCTCATTTTATATACTAGATTGCCGTGTCAGTATTTATGGGAGTGATCTTGGTGGTTGCTTCATTAGGCTATTGTTTACTGTTTGTTTGTCTGAGTTAATAGTTCCTTGATTGTGGTATTGTTCACTTCTTGATTCTTGATCTAGGACTAATCTTGGTGTTAAATCTTTGTTTATCTGGATATTGATTGTGGTGAGGAATAATTTTGGTCTTTTTTTCCTTTTTGGCTTTATGATTGTTTCTTTTCAATGATATATAGATGTTGTTTATCTCTATGTGATGGTTGATTTGTTTCAGTGCCAGGATTCCAGGAATTGTCTAGCATTTTGGGACTTTGCTTGGTCTAGGATAGTCACAGTTTCCCAATTGAAATTATGGTTAAATCTGTCCATGTGCTATGGAGTTTTCGTCATGTCTTCTGGCTGCTTGTTGGTGTTCATTAATACAGTCTGCCAATCTTCTCCCAGTTTGTCCTATGTAATGGCTGTTACAGTGCTTACATTATATGTTGTAGCTGACTCCTGTTTTTTCTACTGGCATTGCTGGATATTTTGGTTTTCACCGCTTGTGCTATATTGGGTTGAGTGGTCAGGCATTTTTTAATGAAGTTGCATGAGTATCCATTTTGTTGAAAGATGCTGTGCAGATTATCTGTTTCCTTTTTCTGATGTTCAGGGTTGCTCCAATGTGTTTGTGCCTGTCTAAATAGCGTTCTTGCACAGCTACTCTTGTAGGAGGTTGGGTTATTACTTTGGTAATGGAGCACTTGATCAGTGTGGGTACTTTTACGATAGACTTGTGTTTCTAATTTGCTATCATTGCCCTATGCTGATGAGAATTTGATGATGGAATTTTTTTACATCACCAATATTGAGATACTGAAATGCTAAAGTTAGACCTTTCGTATTTTTATTTCTTTATTTTTATTTAACTTTCCAATTTCAGGGATGACAATTCCATAATAACATTGGGTGCCTTACAGCTAAAAAATAAAGAAAACAAAATAGATCGGGGTGGGGGGGACCAGGTAACCAGAAATCAAAACCCCAAAAGTCAAGCAGACAATAATCAACCAAAGGGTTTGCCATCATCCACATTCTAGCTCAGGGCATGAGAAAACAATATCTTAAGCAGTTTATGAAATTCAGAAGGTGGGAGAGAAGGGCAAATAAATATTTTTCTTACAGTTGTGAAGATCAATAGATGTTAATTTTATGACTGTCTTCTGTGAATTAATGATAGATTGAACTATCAGATTGATTCACACACACAAACAATATAGAGTCTAGTCCAATTGATATGGCTGTCTATAAGGAATATGTCAATGTTTATTCTATTATGAGTAATTGAAATTCATTTCTGTGACTCAATAGGCTTCAGAAGTGCCAGACCACAATTCCATTATTTCCAATGTGTGCTGACTCTTGATGGTGAGGGTTGCAGTGCAATTGATTTAAGAATAAATTCAGGATTCCTGGAGTATACTGATGTGGTAGATAGGAGCTATAACCAAGAATTTTTCTTTCTTACTTTGCAAAATCTAACAGCACAAGAATGTATAGAATTGATCAAAATAATTTTGGAAAATGGAAAATTGATTTGGATGTTCTTTTTAAGTTCCCAGGATAGGTCCAGCTCATGTAACAATTCCAGTTATGGCGAAACATTCAGCTGTTGTGAAATGGACTGAGATACCTACAAAAGATTGCTTGGGTTTCCTTTTGGGATATAGAATTCACTACACAGAAGTCACAAACAGCATCTCTTGGGGTAATTTACTTCATTGCCATACATCATTGACATAATTAATCAAAAGATTTATTATATATCCACTCTGTAACAAAAGTGCTATTCAAAATGGAAAATATTGAGGAAATTATGCCTTGTGTTTAGCATTATTGAAGTTTTCCTTCACCTAAATGATTTTTTTAAAATTAAGAAGGAAGAAGAGGGTTAACTAAATCCCAAAAGGCAGGTGATACATAAATTGCTCCATAACCTCAGCATTTTATAAGACTTCAGAGCAGTGGTGGGATTCAAAAAAATGTATTACCGGTTCTGTGGGTGTGGCCAAGTGGGCATGGCCATGTGATTGGGTGGGCATGGCTTTTTTGCAGCACCACCCCTCACCCCATTTTTTGGGGCCTTCCTGACCTCAGGCGAGCCTTTGGGGGGGGGTGCATTTTTGCTTCCAGAAGGTTCCCCTGGGGCTCAGGAAGGAAAAAAAAACAGAGCATAGGACCCAGCACCCAGCACCCCTCCATGCTCCATTTTGGGGGTTTCCTGGCCTCAGAGGAGCCTCTGGGGGGGTGTTTTTGCTCCCAGGAAGCTTCCCTGGGGCCTAGAAAGGCAAAAAATGGAGGGGGTGCTGTGCCCCCTCCCTCCATTTTTTGCCTTCCTGGGCCTCAGGGAAGCCTCCTGGGTGAAGCAGAAAGAAGCAAAGGGAATCCCACTGATTGTCAGGAGGTTAAAAAAAAAAGAAATACCTTAAGGAGTGATGGCGGGCGAACATTGGGAAGACGGGGTGAGTGAGCATCGGCCATTGGGTGGGTGTGGCAAGCGAGCAAGTGGCAACCGGCCAACCGGGTTGGGGGTGTGGGCAGCCAGAAGTTACTACCAGTTCAGCGACCCATGCCAAATCCTTGCTACCAGTTCACCCGAACTGATGTGAACCGGCTGAATGCCACCACTGCTTCAGAGCCTTCAAAGTGCTTGTGGCCTATTTCTGTTGAGGATAATCCTGTAATGTAGACCTCTTGCCTAAGGCCATTTGCTCCTGTCAGATCAGAAGCAAAAGTTAAACTGAGAATCCAATGTTCATTTATGGAAAGTAGGATCAGCACAAGGCACTGGAACTTGCAAGAAGTTTTTGGGGATGTGTCAAGGAGCTGGATGCACTGGTGAATACATTGGGCATCATTTGTAAATATTGTCTATATCCTGTAAATTCTCTCACAATAAAATACAAAAATTGTATAAGGACCCGATGACCTAAAGGTATATTCTTTCAGCTTTTCTCAAGCTGATATCCCAGCTGTGTTGGAATGCAATAATTGAATTAATGTCTGAAGGTCCTCAAAGGTCCTCAAAGTAGAAAATAATTTTATTTATTATTTTATATAATAATAAATGTATGAATGTATGTAATGTATATAATGTTATATATCTATGTAAAGGAAATTTTAAATGTGGTGGGTTGGGAAGGAATGAGGAAAAAGTAGAACTTCAGATCATGTTCCAGAAACAAATCAGATGTCCCCACATGAAAAAAAAAGTATATTGAGTGTTGTTACAAAGCTTTACTTTCAGGTTTTACTTTACCTTTTGCATTAGATCTTCTAAGAAGTAAGGGACAGGAAAGACCACTCACAAAAATATAACTAATGAGTCAATGTTGCAATGTTCACTTCTGGTAAACCTGATAAACTTTCTTTTTTAGCTAGATTGCAAACAAGAGATAACCGAACCGTTTTTTGAGGGCAGAGCCATTTCTATCAAATGAGTTTTCTATTCAGATATATGTGATGTGTGTGTGTGTGTGTGTGTGAGAGAGAGAGAGAGAGAGAGATGTGTGTGTGTGTTACATCTGACGAACACAATACAGAAGCCTGATGATGGCAGATGTGATTCTGCCAAAACGTTGCTACAACTTTAAAAGCACAACTATAATAACGTGGGAAAATACCCGAACAAAGCTGAATACCATATATGTAAGTACCCATGAAAACTTAAGAATATATATATATATATATATATATATATATATATATATATATATATATATATATATTCTCGTAGATTTTCACGGATACAGGTATGTAGGTCTAGGTGTGTTTGGGTCTTTTCCTGTGTAAGATTAAAAGTATCTTGGTGAGCGTTTGGCGAGGTCCCACTCGCCATCCTCAGGCTGGTGCTTTTGGCTTTGTGCCAGTGCAAGCAGTGCTTGCACTGGCACGGCAAGCATCAGCCTGAGGATGGTGAGTGGGACCGCCGAAACGTGCCAAGATACTCTTAATCTTACACGGGAAAAGACCGAACACACCTAGACATATACATATACATATACATATACATATACATATACATATACATATACATCATATACATATACATATACATATACATATACATATACATATACATATACATATACATATACATATACATATACATATACATATACATATACATATATATATATATATATATATATATATATATATATATATATATATATAACATATGTACAACACACACACACACACAGATGTGATAACAGGCAGATAACAATTTCAGTTGAAAACATGTAAAAGGGAACAAGCTTGCGTGACAAGAAATAGATTTTCTTTAACTCATACAACATCAGGCTCCTAATTTTTAAAGTTAAAGAGAGAGAAAAAAGGAAAGTCAGCAGGAATGAATCACATCTATGCATTTTGATTTTGGAAGCAGCAATGTTCATAATGACCCACATGCTGCAAATGCTTTACTATTCTGAAATAATATGAATCTTTTACTCCACTCCAATAAAATATTTAAGTGAAAAAATGCTTTTAACTTCAAACGCTGGGGAAAAAAAGATACTTAGAATCCATATACTGCAAGATATTCTCCTTTAAATGTCAAAGAAGGGATCTGAAGTCTTTTCAGAAAGTGAGACATCGTAGTTCTAAATGCAGAAGAGCTTTAACTCTCCTTCATCTTTTTCTTTTATAAAGAAAACCAGTTGCGAAATTAAAAGAACTCAGAGAGAGGAAAGACAGAAAGAGAAAAGAAAAGCAGCTTGGACAGGGTAATAAAAGGGAGAAAGAAGGGAAGGTAACAAATATACCTAAACTGGAATTTAAAAAGAAAGAGACCTTGACAGTGTCTTGTAGTCAGCTAAGAAATAATGGTCAAATATATATATTCTCATTTTCTTTCTCTCTCTCTCATTCTCCCTCTCCCTCTCCCTCTCCCTCCCTCCCTCCCTCTCTCTCTCTCTCTTTCTCTCTCTCTCTCTCTCCTTTAGTCGTTTGCCATCAGAAAGGGAGTGGGGGAAAGCAGTGCATTCCTCAAATGCCTTAGTTAGATAATTGCCTTGGCAGCCCAAAGCTGTTGGCGCACAAGAATATTACTGGAGAGCATGATACTCTTGGCTATGGATGTGTCCCATTGAAGAATATACATCCAGGAGATGGGGGAAGACCAGGGTCAAGGGGAAAATGAATGAGCTATTTTAGTGTAGGCTGCACCCAGCTAACACCAACATGCCCATTCCTAATAAAACATTTTTTTTAAACTCTGAGAGATGCGGCTAGAGATTTATGATTTAAATGGGGGTAGATTTGTTGAAGCCCTGACAGGTATAGTACATAAAGCACAGTGAAGTTCTGTTGATGCTCCTCTTTAAAGAGAATCCACATGGCCAATGAAGAATTCTTTTCAGGGGTGGGCTTCAAAAATGTTAGCAATGGGTTCTCTGCCCAGTTGCTGGATGGGCGAGGCCATGGTGGGCGTGGCCTAGTCGGCCTCCTACACCATGGCAGGGGGGCATTTTTGCCCTCCCAGGCTCCGGAGACTTTCTTCGGGCCTCTGGGAGGGTGAAAATGGCCTCCCCCCAGCTCCGGGGGCTCTCTGGAAGCCAGAAACAGACCCGTTTTCAGCCTTCCCAAACTTCCAGGGGGTCCATTTTTCACCCTCCCTGAGCCTCCGTGCACGCCCTGAACTTACCTGCATCCAAAACGGGCCACATGGGGACTCCTGGGAGGGGAGCAGTAGGCGGGGCCAGCAAGGAATGGGATTTGGGGATTCTCCAAACTGTGCAGAGAGGATCTCCGGAACACCTGTGAACCCTCAGCAGCACACTCCTGATTATTTTCTATTCTATATATCGACTGCTCATATCATGTAACAGATAGTCCTGGTTTAATTATGCTAATTGGTAAAATCTGTAAAGTGCTACAATCTTGTCAAAAAAAAACCTTATGACCACCGTGCTGCTTAGTGACAATACTTCTGGCAGTTCTGATTGTCATAGTTAAGCAAAGATTGCACAGGTAGTTAAGTGACAACCTCTAATGATCACAACTTCTAACTTCCTGGCAGCTTCCCCATTCATTTTACTTGTGAGAAGTCAACTTCGAATGTCGCAAATCTTAATTACACGACTGTGGGGACACTGCAACCACCGTTTATGAGGTTTGGTTGTAATTGCCATCATTCATCATTAAACAAGGATCACTTGTATTGCTAAGCAAAGTTGGAATTGTTCAAGATCATTTGATTCTTTGTTTAAGTGGAGACAAAATACAATAGCTTCTACACTACATGTAGAAAGGTGCCATGCTAACAGGTAAAATATATTAAGAGAAGAGACAAAGTCAATGACTGGTCAAATGTTAAGAGAAGAATTCTCCATTTATCATTTGAGGAAAGCATCACTGAGAGCTTAGAATAGCATTGAATGAATTCTGGGAATTGAAGTCCACCCATCTTAAAGTTGTCAAGATTGAGAAGCACTAGCTTAGGAGATATTTATCTATCACCCAAATACACATGGTAATGAATTATTCCCCTCCTGGGGTAAGCGCAGCAACTATTATTAGTAACATCTTAGTCCTTCCCTTCCATTACAGCTGTTACTCTCAATTCTTCAACGAGACAGTACCGCTTGGCTGATCTTAAGGCAAATACCCATTATACAGTCCACATCTCTGGCATCACTAGAAAAGGAGAAGGAGCTCAAAGCCAGCCGCAAGATTTTACTACACTGAAATATGGTATTTTGATGTTTTATTATTATGCATTTACTTATTATTTTTCATGTGTTTTCTACTGTTCCACATTAGTGTTACCCGGCTGTGTATCTAGTCAAATTAAGAATTTCCACAGGATCATGTTATAATCCACATTGACCTAGCAGAGATGGCCAACCTTTTCTGTGCCAACAATGGGCATATCATTACCTCCTAACCAGTTACTGGGCCATAAGTAACTCCATATGTTAGGTCCTTAGTAGAGAACATTTCAGTGGAACATTTTTTACCAGAAAGGTTAATTCCCTAAAGTGATTTTTCTCAACTTTTTCTGTTGCTTATTTCTTCTTAGATCAAAGAGAATTTGAAGGAATGGTGGTTGGCCTATGTCTTGGCCTCATAATAATTCCAGCTATTACTATCACAATTTGTTCCTCAGTTCTGAAACGGTAATTATATTTTCATGATCCAGAAATATTTTAATTGCTTTGCATATTTTTATTCAAATTGTGTTAATTAGCAAACAAAAGCCATGGAAGTCAAAAGTGGTACAAAACTTTTTAAATCATGAACAAAAGAAAAATAAGGTTCTGCTCAGTCCTCCATGGACTCATCATTACCTTGTTGTCCAGCTCTACAAAAGTTAAGAATTAAAGTAACATTATTAACAGAATTGGAAGGGACCTTGGAGTTCTTCTAGACCAACCCCAATCCCCAAGCAGGAAACCCTATATTATTTTCAACAAATGGTTGCCCAATCCCTTCTTAAAAGTCTCTAGTGTTGGAACACCAACAACTTCTGAAGGCAAGCAGTTCCACTGGTTGATTGTTCTTACTCTCAGGAAGTTTTTCCTTAGTTTTAGGTTGTTTCTCTCTTTGTTCAGTTTCTATCTATTGCTTCTTGTTTTGCCTTCAGGTGCTTTGGAGAATAGCTTGACCCTCTCTTCTTTTTGGCAGGCAGCCCTTCAAATATTGGAACATTATTATCATGTCACCCCTAATTCTTCTTTTCACTAAACTACACATATCCAATTCAGGCAAACATTCTTCATATGTTTTAGCTTTCAGCCCCCTCCCCCCCCCCCCATTTATCTTTGTTGCTCCTTTCTGCATTCCAGGTGTGGCATTATAAATCGGTAGTATCACTTCTCGTCATCTTAATTCTACCCCTCTGTTAACTGGCATCTGGGAATAAGCACCCAGAGGGGTGTATACAGAAGAAAGTGCAATACAATGGGGAGGAAAAGGGCAGAGAGAATCCATTGCAAATGAACTGGTTCTAAAATCATGTAAAATCATTTTTCCCCCTTTTCTTCTTCCACTTCTGCATTTGCTTTGCAATTTCCCATTCAGAATGATGAGAAAAGCAGTAAGGATAAGTGCAAGCATACTTTTTCCTTAGTAGGGGCCTGCCCTGCTAGGACAATGGGGGCCTTTTGATCCAGCACATTTAAGCTTCTGTCACCTCAACACATTTCAGGAGTTCTTTTTGCACCCAGAGGGCTAGCAAAAATAAGGGCAAAGGCGATTATTGTGTTCCCACAAGAAAGCTTACAAAGCTACATCAAGTTCTTTACTAGCAGATTAGAATCTTGTTTGTCAGAAACCATGGAATTCAGAGTTTCCATAACCAGAAATGATAGTTTACTACTTGCAGCTTAAAAGAGAATGTAGACCAATAAAATGTAAAACTATTTTAACCCCTTGAATTATAAATGTTTTAATAAAACAGAAAATAATTGTCAAGGGTTTGATGATCAGGACACATTGGCTAGAACAGGGCAAATAGGAAAACCATTATGAGCAATTGAGTAGGATGTCATTTGCCAGTAAGAAAATGCTGTGTAAAAAAGAAAGAATCAAACAATAATTTAAAAATGAATGTTTGGGAATAAATATACTAATACATAAATCTCACAATCCTGACAGTTCTTAGCTCCCACAACTTTTGCTGTGAGCGTGTTATGGATTATGCAGGGGGAAAAACACCCTATGTGCTTAAATAGTGTATTTCATGCAATTTTAGCTAGGAGTTACTTTTACAAACTGCACCAAATTGGTATTTACAGCATGTAAATTGCACCTGCTGGTTGGTTTTTCTCAGATAAGCCCATTCTAAATGCTTTGGCCAAAAGGTCATTTCTGCCAGGTGGTCAGTTGTAGCTCCTGTTAACACTGAATTCATTGTGAAACTTGCAGGATTAGGTTTTTAAGAACTAAACATAATTTTCATGTTTCAACAAAATTTGGACTTTCAGATCAAGAAAATCATGCTGGCCACCTGTCCCAAATCCGAGAGATAGCAGTGCTATGCAAGTTGCAGAAAAAACTTTTCCAGTGGTATGATTCTTTTAAGCATTTTAGCATCATTTTAATACTGTGGACTTATGTTCCATTATTAAATAGTATAGCATAATTGTTTATGTATTGTCTTTCCACTGTTGTATTTGAAACAACAGTTGTATTCCACTGTTGTATTTGTTGGGTTTTTGCTGTCTGCACTCTCATCTTTTATGGGTCTAGAATAATTCTGAGCAGTTCAATGTGGAAAATTATTTTGCTATTTTTAAGAAAGCTCTGTTGAGTTAGTACTATAGCAGTGAAAGGTTTCTTATAAAAAAGATTAAACTGGACAAAGGAATAGCTGTCAGTTCCTAAGTAGGTCAACATAGCTAATGGGTATGTTGGCTAGGAATGTTGTGCCCTCCAGTCCACCACAACTGGAGGTTATTAGGTTGGACACCTTGCAGTGTCATTACCATGATTAATTAATCACAGTAAAAGTGATTTTTTCAATTTGTCTCTTATTAATTTCACTTTAGGAATTAATAACTTTAACTCTGATATTGCCATAAGAAAGTAATGCACAATACTTACTCGAGGTTAATTTAACTCTTATGTTCAATTAACCCAATGCTCTGAGCCTGCACAGGATATAATTACCCAAATGGACTGGTAAGGTTGGCTGGTTTGTGACTTAATATGTTGCTTGAATGGTGACAAGTTATTTTCTTTTCCACTTCATTGTATATACAGGCTCTCCTGAAACCCAGTTTACAACCATTGCTTCCTTCTGCACCACTGAACGAAGCCGATAAGCTTTATGTGATAACAGATGATTTGGAGGCATTTCCTCCAAGTCCAGCAACTGGGAGAGTTTTCACAGAATATTCTGAAGCAGTTGTAAGAGAAAAGGAAGGAACACTTCCCAAGCCTAACAGAGTAAACGCCAGCGAGAAGGCAAAGGCAGGTCTTCACCTTGATTATGTCGGTATGGAATTCAGTCACAAAGCCATGCAGAAGCTTTCAGAGAATCTGCCTACGAAAACGGTCCACCTCTAACAGGAGTTGTCCAAAAGCTCAGGAAGCAAAGAAGAATCACCAGCACCTTGCTGTTCTTGAGGCGATGATGCTTCAGGCAGTAAACCAATCCTCAGAAAGTATATTGAAATATGAGCAAAAGCCTCTTAACGGTAGATGGAGGAAATGTAGTTAGATTTCATATTGGCATAAGTAGCAATATTTTGATAGATTCTAATCAATCTTATTGAAATTATTTTGTTACATTTCATATATCAATTATAATTACAAATACAGCTGAGTTTAAGCTCCACCATACAATTATATTAATTCTACCATGGGAATTTAATTATTTTAAGCCTAATTATTTTTACTTGAAGTAATTCAGCACTGTATTTCTAGAGGGATGTTGTGAGCTATTGAAGCCCGTCCCTACAATTTAAAGGCATTGGCACCATCTTGTTCAATTCTTTGCAGATATTTTTTTCTAATGTACATTATGCCCAATGTTTTTCACAATTCAGTTCTATTTGTAGCAAAATACATATTTTCAAATTATGCTATTCAAGTTGTCAAAGCTTGAAGTTTCTTCAATTAACATTAGTCTGAAATCAAAAGGCCACATTGCTTCCGATCCCTGTATTACCTTATATATGTTAACATATATATCAAATGCTAACATATATCAAATATCTATATTAATATTTTTGCAATGAACCATACTGTCATTTTTAGCTAAGCTTACCAATTGTTTGTTCCTGAAGCTCTCTGGATACAAGTAAAGTCCCTTAGAAGTTAATATTTACCAATCAAGAGTTCATGCTATTTGGAAATGGCTTGATAGAATGTGTGTTAAGGCAGTGGAAATTAAAACAAGTACAGTATCTTTCATGCGTTCCAGTTTAACTCCCCTCCTCTCCATTGTGTTATGATTTTATCTTTGATAGCACTGTGGAATAAGTTACTTCTAAATTATTTACATTGCTAGAAATCTTGGAAATATAAGGTAAATCCCCAGCTTGTTTAATTGTTCTAACATGTTTCAAAATCCTATAAGGATCTAAAGCAGGGGTATCAAACTCACGTCATCACATGATGTACCCGGACTTTTCCCCTTCTCTAAACCAGCGGGGGTGCCGCCAACATGACACATCCAGCCCACGGGCCACAAGTTTGACACCCCTTATCGAAAACTATCTTCTATTCCCACTGCCTTGTCAGCAACATTTAGCAAAGCTAGCTTCTTTGGCACCTGTGCAGATAGCTCTTTCCACATTTACACAAGATGGCATGGCAGACAACAGGGTCCTCATAACCTCCCATTGTACAGTCTTTGTATTTCCAAATCTGTCATTTCTGTATTTGACATTAAAGAGATTATTCTGCTACCTTGGCCTACACATTTGTGGTCATAATGCATGAGCAGAAAGATAGGCTGTGTCCTTGCTAACATTTTTGTGAAAAATTTAAAGAAGTAAATTCAACTTAAGAACTTTTGTTTTCAATTGACAGTATTATACAAGACACTGAAATACATTTGTACACTTTGGAGTTTTTTTTTTTACAATTTTTCCCAGAATTCTGTAAGGTAGTCTGTGCAGTCTTTCTCTTCCTCTTCTTTGCTCTACATCTTCCTGTTTCCACAAATCTACAGGAGGAATCTCAGCCACCAAGGAAAAAATGTAGAAGAAAAAAAAAATCATGCAAACACTGGCTACAGCATCAATTTGGTGAAATATTTTGTATAAGGAAATGTTTAAGTATTCCTGTGGAACTACACAGAAACATAACAGAAAGTGTCTCAATGATCTGATGCAATTTTAACAGGATTTTATTGTAGACTCACACAACCTTAACCTATTCAGCTACTACATTAACTAATTTTAAACTGATCCCAATCAAAGACTCACTAGGCCAATTGTAACCATTTCAGCCTCTGCTTGTAAATTAAAGTAATACCATCTTTGGCAATATATGAAAAAAACTTGGAACATAAAGTACTGACAATTACTTTATACTGAAAAGTTGTAAAATTTTAATATGTATCTCCTCTGCGCTCCATCTTTTTTACTTTGCTATGTACCAATGCAAACCAAAGTATCCACATAACAAAATGTAGCTATTGTAGAAAATGATCATCAACGTCCAGGCATTATTTTAAAAAGCAGATCAAAACTACTTCCCTCTAAAATACTAAAATTTATTAGTGATGGTACCAAAGATAGCAAGTATACAATCTTTGCTCTATGCTACTTATACATCATAAATATGACAGCTGCTGTTCCAAGACACAATCTTTCAGTCCTTCAAGAAGCATGAGGTTTGTCATTGCTTTATCAGAATAAGCTGTTTGCGAGCCAACTTCATGTGGCATAAACATCACAAAATTACTGTCCATACTTTACATGGTAAAGCATTCACTAAAGGTTTTTTGAAGAAAAACTTTAGACTGTAACAAAACAAATCTCACCCAACAATGAGCTACTAAAGCAGTGTCACAATCTATGGGCTCTAATCTTATAGCTTTCATTTTATCATACTCACCTATCTATCCGTAAACAGAAATATTGAGAACACAAACTGAAAGCTATATGACTATTTGGCTTTTCATGCCTCTTTTTAATCCTATAAGGCCATATGATTGTATTACATTGTATTCAAATAGTTCTTGATTTCACAACCCTTTGCTTTAAATTTTAAAAGGCTGCAATGAGGCCAGAATTAGTTGTGCTCATATGCTTTTTTCTTTCAGATTTTTATCAAACAGAACAGAAATCTTAATTATTTCTTTACTTGTGATAGAATGTATAGAAATAACTCTTACATTTAGCCCATAAGATGCATGCTTTTAAAGGGAGCTTTCTATGTTCCAGTCCTGCCGAGAGGTAAATTATTTTTATTTAGCACTATTCAATTCCCTGGTTCAGTATATGATCTGAAAAATGTATAGATTAACTGGATTATTTGCTGGATCATGCTCAACTTTTTATGGTCCCTAAACAGCAATTAGATTAACTAGGATTTTTTTTTAACTTGAAATCAAGAGATCTTCAAATTATTTCAAATAACTAATGGATAATATGACTGACATCTTTCAAATGCTTGCCTACTGGTGTGATAGAATCATCAAAAAGAGCAACTCATAAACAGATAATTAAAAAAACCTCTACGTTACTAGAAATCACTATTCTCTGTGTCAAAGGCACTAAAGCATCAGCTTGTGCTCTACATCTCCATTAAAAAGTAAAAAAAAAAAATCATCTTTCTGTTTCTGTTCTATTTGCAAGTGACTAGGCACCCTGTAATACAACTCAAGACAAAGTCAGTTGTTTGCAATTACTATATAGATGTGCTTATAACTGGAAGAATGGAACTCTAGTATAAACATGGATCTTCTTTTCAGAATCCGAACATTAGCATGCATTGATCAGCTATAGTTAAGAGAAGAATTTTAGACTTACGTTGTAAATTATGTTTTTAAAAATATAAAAAGAAAGTCACAAATAACAGAGGAAAGAATCTTCACTTGCCTTTGTGGGCATAACACAACTGTAAAACTGTGTTAGGTTAAAACTTTTCATCACTTGTAATTTACAACATCAAGGGAAATATGTTTATTTCTGCACCATTTTCAAGCACATCATCAAAACATATCACATGGAGTTTAGTTTTTAAACCATAAGAAAAACAAAAATTATCAATCTACAAATATTTTAACAACTTCCAAATGCATCCCTTGGTAGCTTTTCAGGATAGTACATTGCAATCTCCTAGTATTTTATTATCAATGAAATACATTTATTTTGGAAGATTTGACCAGTGCTTTTGTCACAGCATATCCTGTTGGTAGTCCTGCTTCTTGTCAGTCCTCAAGGTGACCAAACAACCAAGACTGGAATAGCTGCAAGCACAATTTGATAGGTCCAGTTGATTGCTTAATAATGTTGTATCCTTTTTGGATGTATTTTGGAGATGAGACAAAAGGTTTTGTATTTCTTTTGCAAAATGGGTCAAATGTCCCATTCAACATTCTACACATCTTCAGTTTTAACTGAGATTGTTTCTTCATTTGGCTGGCAGTTCCCATTCTGTTGTTCAATTTCTGCTGCAATTGTTGTCTCCTCTCCTTCTGTTGCTTTATTGATTTCAGAATTTTTATTCTCTTTACTGAGATCTTTATCCTTTGTAAACAAAGAAAAATATTTAAAAGGCAAGAAATAAAAAATACACAACATATTTATCTATGATTTTTGATGGCATGCATGACCGAAAACCTTCACCAAAATAAAGGATTATGTCTCCTCTTTCTATCTACCAATTTTCTACCAGCCTATAGAGAAAGGGTTTGAGAAATCTTTCCATTTATGTGCTAAGGGGTGCAGCTTTCTCTTCCAGAAATGGAGTTAACTCAATCCTATCTGGTTGCTGGCTGCCATTAAAGGGGATTTTGGGAACTTGCCTGTCTATTCATTACAACAGATTGCTTACAATTGTTATTTTCTGTATGTCCTTCTTGTAGAAATACTACTCAAGGTAGCTTTACAAAATACAGATATTATTTAGTTTATTATTAACCTCACAATAGTGTTAGAAAATATGCTAAACTGATTAACTTCACTTTCTGCAATTAAGAACAGTTGTCTTTCCTTCCTGTTGGAAACAACATTCTACTGAGTGAATCTTCCTAAGAACGCCCCAAAAGAGTAAAATTCAACACTGCAAATTTTGTCCTTCCATATTAAACTATTTGTTTTTAAAAAAGGAATATGATATTTATGACTTCTTGTTCTTATCTGAAATTACTGAGTTATTTCAAAGAGAATTTTTCAGTAATTGAATAAAATTTAGGAGGTATCCAAAGAACCAATGAAAGACAGCAGGCACTAAAGTCTTCCTAAAATATTCTACAATGATTGTATCGGCTTGATCAAAATAAGCTTACCTTCACAACTGAGGTTTTATCTGATTTCTCTTTGACTTCTTTGTCTTTACTACTCTTTCGCTTTGAGGTAGACCTCTCCCTCTCTCTTCTTCGATCATTACTTACATCTCTCTCCTTCTCTGTCTTTTTGTCTTTCTTGCTTCTGTTTTGGAACAAATATTATACACACTGATGTAATTAGGATGGTTCATTTCATGCTTACAGAATTCATTAAAGAACAATTAGCAAAGTCACACATCCTCAAACAATACTGAATTCATGACAAGTAATATTGGAACAAGGTCATAGTACTTAATATATTTAATGATAGGAAACAAAATTTTTATTTTAGCTGTTTCTTCTAAATACTTACCAGTAAAATATGGGTAAGCTAATTTTAGATTTTAGTCAAGATATCTGGATAAAAATAAATAATCAACTATTCTCAAAATTGGCACATAAAGAACCTCCCAGTTAAGACTAAATAAATATTTATATTAAATAATTTATGTTACTCAACAAAAAATATCTACAATAGAAAAATATTTTACATGTTAAATTTAGCATTTTTTAAAAAAGTAGCTTAGTTATTTTCTGAATATTTAAATCATCTTAAAGTTTGTTTATTTATTGATTGATCTAGAAGATTTGTATGGCTGGCCATCTTAAACAACTATGGGCAGCTTACAACCGCAATAAAAAACAGTGTATCCATCAAACGAAAAAATCCTGCACCTTATTAATCCTTTTAGGATGCACTGCAGCAAGCTCCAATAGCGACAATTAGGCTAAAGGCTGCCTCAAGCCAAGCTCAAACATGTTTCCTCTGCAGTCTTTAAATAACTGTTTTATCACCGCCTTTTTTTCTAAGGTGTTTTTTTCAACTTCCAGTCAGGCAACTGCTACTAAAAATTATTTTCAAAATGAATTCTACATTTCAAAGGAAAAAAAAATATTGAAGGTATTATTAATCAAAGAAGAAAAGCCAAATATATGTTTCCTGTTTCTTCTTTGTTCGGCGTTTCTTTTTGCATTAATCTACTTGCTGTTAATGAGAGGCATGTACTGCAGAAGAGCCTGAACAATACAAAAGCTCTGCATGATAAATCAATGCACTTACCTCCTTGGAGATGGAGACCGAGATGATTTCCTTTTTGTGATTTTGGATGATCTGGGAGACTTTGAAGGACTTCGGCTCTTCCTCTTCCTTCGATCTCTGTAAGATCCATTAATCAAAAATTGGAAGTCCACCGGGTATAACTAATTTAATTAAGCTCAGGTTGCTCTATCATGCAGGTCCTAAATTGCAGTCAATGTCACCTATAAAATTATCTCAGTGCACATTTTGATTGAAAAACAAGAAGTTGCTGTTTTTATCCGTACCAGAGAAAAATATAAGCTTCTGGTGCTCATTCACACCTTCAAAACCATAATTTGGCATAATTAGCCCTGTTCATTACAATCCATACAAAATGCATTAAAGCCTAACACAAGGCCAGCTGATTTAAAAGAAACCTGATATGGTATTTAATGAAAATGTGTGTGTGTGTGTGTGTGTGTGTGTATGTATTTGTAATATATATATATATATATATATATATATATATATATATATATATATATATATATATATATATATATATATATATATATATATATATATATTTCTTAAGTTTTCGCGGGTATTTATATGTATGGTATTCAGCTTTGTTCGGGTATTTTCCCACGTCATTATAGTTGTGCTTTTAAAGTTGTAGCAACGTTTCGGCAGAATCTCATCTGCCAGACGAACACGAACACAGACGAACACAATACAGAAGCCTGATGATGGCAGATGAGATTCTGCCGAAACGTTGCTACAACTTTAAAAGCACAACTATAATGACGTGGGAAAATACCCGAACAAAGCTGAATACCATGTATGTGTGTGTGTGTGTGCATGCGTGTGTGTGTTTTCTTAAGTTTTCGCGGGTATTTATATGTATGGTATTCAGCTTTATTCGGGTATTTTCCCACGTCATTATAGTTGTGCTTTTAAAGTTGTAGCAACATTTCGGCAGAATCTCATCTGCCATCATCAGGCTTCTGTACTGTGTTCGTCTGCTAGCGTAGGCTGGCCCCAAATTTAAAACAGAAACGGCTGTGAAAGTCTGACTCACAGACTTGATATGAATGAAAAATCTTGTCCAGAAGCACCAAAGGTTTATATCTGGAATCCTTCATTATTTACCAGATGAAAAGCATATGGTAATTGATTCATAGTGTGGCCCTAATTTAATCCCTTCAAAAATATGCAACAGGTATCAAATAATCATTGTCTCATCATTGTTTTAGTATGCACTAAATGTACTATTTACTACAATTTAAATTTTTTAAAAAAGAATTGAGGAACTTTGAAAAAAAATCAAACCTGCTACAACTACGTGATCTTCTTGAGGAACTATAACTTCTAGGAGGTGTTTTAGATCTCTTCTCCTTTTTCTTTTTTTCATCTCTTTCTCGGTCTCTGTCTCTTTCTTTGTCTTTTGCTTTCTCTCCTTCTTTATCTCTTTCATGGTCCTTTTCTTCCTCCTTTCCTTTGTCTTCCTCCTTTTCTTTGACGTGTTCTTTGTCATCCTTCTCTTTGTCTCCTTCTGTCTCTCTCTCCTTTTCTTTTTCTCCTTCTTTGTCCAAATCTTCTCTCTTTTCTTTTTCCATATCTGCTGCTTTCTCCTTCTCTTTTTCTTTGTCCTTCTCCTTCTCTTTGTCTTTTTCTCGCTCCTTCTCCCTATCTTTCATTCGGTCCTTGTCTCTATCCTTGGTCTTCTCCTTCTCCCTCTCTCTCCCTCTCTCTTTTTCTCTGCCTCTCTCTTTTTCCTTGCCCTTATCCTTTTCTTGATCTCTATCCTTCTCTTTTTCTTTATCTCTGTCTCTCTCTCTAATCTTTTCTTTTTCTCTAATCCTCTCTTTGCTTTCTTTCCTCTTCTCCCTGAGAAAAGAAAATATTTATTAATTCAGCTTTCCTAACATTACTGTAAGAGAGCACAAGTCAAGTAAACTTAATTCCAAAATTGTCCTTTAACAAGTTGCACCGAGTACTGATGGCAGAAAAATTACAAAATAGCAGATAGAAAAATCAGTAAACAAAAATGATATTATGCTAACTGCTATTCATGCCGTTTGTATATACAGCTGGATAACATGCAATTATAATTCAATAGCAAGATGTACTATTAAATTTAAGTTTTAGGATTAGTCCTAAGCCTCTTAGTGTTTGGTGATATCAAAAATATGTAATAGCCGTAATTATAGGAATCTCACCGAGGAGGAGAACTGCTTCTTGATCTTCGGCGATCTTCTTTAGACTTTGAACGCTTTGGGAGAGGACTTTTGGATCTGCGTCTGTCCTTTTGACTAGAGCGTGATCTATCACGGGATCTACTCCTGTAGCAAGTAATTGTAGAGGCTAAATGCTATAAATCATACTGGTTCTCTTTCTATGTTGCCTGCATTATTGTGCATTTTTTTAAAAAAATAGAACATTCACAAGTTACTAAACAACATGAAAAGCCAAACAATATGTTCCAAAGCCATCTTCAAAGCAAAAGGCAACTGAAATGTAATTATTGTATGAATAATGATGACAAATTATGATAATCTTATAATTTATCAGTTTACAAAAAGGGCTATAAAATTCTTTTAAACCTTTTAAACCTCACAGCCAGTTCAAAGCACCTGAATTTAGCTTTAATTATACATTGTAACATCCCTATGTCTCCCATTTTGGGAGGGGGCAAGGGAAGAGAAACTAACCTGTTAAGCTTATTTATATGCAATAAAACTATGCCAACTTTAGCAATAATTCTTACAGGTAAGCCTGGGGATAACCTGGGCTGCCTATTCCATCATAGAAGGTTCAATCATAAGAGCAAGAATGTGGATTCACAGATAAGGAACGAGTTGAAGAAATACATTTACTCATTAATTTGTGCTTTTATTAAGGTCTTAAAATTTCAATATATATTATTGGATGTAAAAAAAATGGCTGGAGATAAATATGAATATTAAATATGTGGCACTCTTGGGATGAATGCTATGGATCAAGACAGATATTTTTCATAGTCATTTCTAACAACAGTATAATGGAAGCGTTTTAGTATACTCATACACAACTTCCTCATAATGTATCATTACGTTTGTGAAGTCTAAATAATTCTTGGATTTAAAAAAGCATTATATTTTATTATTACTTCACATGTTGTCTACAGCCATTTTGTTTTTCAATCTTGAGACACTTTTTATTTTTTACTGTTTTTATTTTCTGTAGCACGTATCACCACTATCACACCATATAATGTACTAAATAAAATGTTGATGCACAAAGAAGACTCAATCTCATCTTGGTCCTCCTTGGTAGAACTTCCCTCCTAACTTAACCAAAAATTGGAAGTCCCATTTGGCTGCTTGTGTGGCCCAGTTCCCAACAAGCCATGGCTGGGAATTGGGGACACCTGCCTTAGCTGACATAGGAGAAGACAAATTCAGAGAAGTTTTCATGTAGACGACTTACCTGCGTTTTGAGTGTGATCTTTTTCTTCGAGATTTTGAACTAGATCTGGATTCTGAACGTGAATGGGAATGGGAACGCGATCGACCATCTTTTCTTTCACTGCTCTTTCCAGACTCTGAGAGAAAAAACGACTTTGCAGTGTAAGCTCAGAATATTTAAAGATCCCAGCTAACAATCTGGCACAAGTGGAATGTACCACATATATTGCAAGGGGCCTACTCTCTGCACATCTTCCTTCTTTGCAAAAATCCTTCAGAAACATCCAAGAAAGTCATTGCATATATTCGTTGAGTGCAGCCATCCTGCAGCAGTACACATAAACCAGATAATTATAAACAGCTAGCTAAATAAGGAATGGGATTTGTTGCTGCCACAATGCACAAGATTAAAACATGTTTGGTAAAATTGATTTCAGACAGAAAACACATAAAATCTGATAGAATTTTGAAATGCTATGCAGAATGCACATGAATAGCACTGGATTTTTATTGCCAAAGCATTACTATAATTAAGTAGTTAATCCTCAAATCTTTAAGAACATAATGGACTCGCCTATAAGAAAAGCAGTAATTCTAGAACCAGAATCAAGAAATTAAAATTTTGTTCATTCAGTTTTTATAATAACATGAAATAAAATGATAGACTGATTCATAATATATGTCCTTTAATATTCTACAAACTTAGTTACATGGCTATGGTATTTAAGGTCTGGGTTTTTTTTTTACATTGTTTACTGAAAATGGACTGGCTAGATGTTAGCCATATCAAGAAAAATTACCAAGATAATCTGTATGATGTTTTCTTTCATTTTTAAAGGCCATTTTAATAAGAAAACAAGAATGCTAAGGGTCAGAATTTCTTTTTCTTCATAAGGTACTTAAGAAAATTTCATGGTCTGATATTTGTTCCTCAATAATCTGCCAATTACTTCAGTAATTTTCATTACAAAATCAAATTATTGCTAGACTTTGCCTGTCAGTTGTCTTCTGATGTTGTAGAAAATGACTAATTTTAACTGCATGGATTATTTTAGCAGTTTTTATAAAAGTGAGTGCTGAACAGTTTACTTTAGGTGCAGTCTTCCCAGTCCAATACTGCTAGTTTTGACCTTTTCCTAATTATCATAATTTTCTGATGATTCTGGGTATTACATCTACTTTAATAAATTTAGGAATGTCCTCTAAACCCCAATACCTAAAAATAAAAAAGCAGAGCAACTGAGCACGTTACTCATCTGCACTCAAACAAAACACCCAAGAAAAGTTATACTTCAATCCAAAATAATGGAGCTGCAAACCATAATGAGACAGAAGCCCAAAAAGAAAAGAAACAGGTCAGGCAGTAACAAAAATAAAAAATCTGAAAGAATTAAAGAGACCATAGAATGAAAGATGGTTGGGAAATTGTGAGGAGTTGGGCCAACAAATAGTCCTTTTTTTAAGCTATTAAAAATTATTAAATAGTTTGACATTAAAAAACAGTGCTATCAGGTACCTTAACTGCACATTCTTGACTATCAAGTACTAAACTCAAAATTACTGAGTCCACCAAAGAATTCTGCCCAGGATAGCCTCTCCCTGTTTCCTAGAGGAAAAAAAAAGTGTTCCACCAAACATACATGCCAGGAGTTACCCCTGTGGAAATACAGGGCAAAGAAAAACCTACCTGGCTCAATAGCAGCTGATATAAAAGACTGAGCTTCCCGTACTCTCTTCATCACTTCCTCCAACTCCTTTGCAGCAGCTTGTGGTGTCATTTCAGGTGGCTTCACTATTGCATTATTGGAGTGGTTTATTCTAAATTAAACCACATATTTTATTTAGTTATTTCACTGCATGTATGCATATGTTTCATTCTATCTTTTTTTTTTTTTTTTTTTGCCATTGAGTAGAAAATGGACTCTTGTTATTTATTAGCTCGCGGATGGTTTGGACTAGACTTCAAAACAATGAATTTGACAGATAAAACTACTGATTTTTAAAAAAATCTTATTATTCCGAGGAACAATCAGGCAGGTTTTTTATATATTATGATAATTAAAGGAGGGGGAGTTAAAATCTATCAGAGATACATTTTACATAAAGGCCTATAAAGGTAAAGATAAAGATTTTCCTGTCCTGTCGTGTCCAACTCCAGGCTGCAGTGCTCATCTCAGTGTCTTAGCTGAAGAAGCCAGCATTGTCCGAGGACCTTTTATCTGCTCTCATTTCGCATGCTTTCAAACTGCTAGGTGGGCAGGAGCTAGTGCAGGAACAGGAGCCATTCCCGTTGTGCAGCGCTCGGCTCTCAAACCTGGGCTGTTGGATTTCCAGCTGACAAGCTCAGCATCTTTAACTGCTGAGCCATTGGGGGGGGGCTCATAAAAGCCTACAGCTTTTAGCAATTACTTACCCTGCCTATTCCTCCTCTCGGCTAATGAGACAGAAAACTTTGAAAATTTGAAAAACATGGTACAAGAAAGACTTGAGACCTGTTAGTAAAATACTTCCTTTGAACTCAGATGTTTTTCTTCTTCCCCTTCTGTCAAATCATAGTCCCATAACTCCTTAACTCCTTCCATCACTTTCTCACATCTAATTCTTTTGTTGCATTACTGCTCTGCTAAGCCTCCTCTGCTCTCCTAAGAATGCATAGGGATCTATCTGAAGCCCAGAGGCATTTTGACTATCAAGACACCATTTAGCTTCAGTTTACTGCTTCCTTTTGTTAAGATCCAAGCAAAATATTAAATTAGCATAGCATTTTAAATGTTATTAGATATTAGAACACTTCTTGAATGTAAAAAAAAGAAGGTGGGAATGATGTTTGTGGCCAATTGCTTGTCCCTATACATATAAGATGAAACAAAAATGAAGCCATTAAGCTGCTTCTTATCTGGTTTTTCAAAATATGCCTTCAACCTCTAAATTAAAATAAACTCTAAATTTTACAGCATTTAATATGGTGCTGAGAAATTTCAATTTCCAAGACTCTCAAACAGTGCAGTGAGTTGCTCAAGGTCTCTAGCACAGACCAGGACCCTGTCAATATAGTACAGAACCAGCTGCCTTTATGAAAATATAACATACAAATAGTGGGACGGTTCTCTCAGATTTTCTTAAGAGCACCTTTCCATTCACATTTTATGAAATACTTCCAGTTGGACATGCCAAGAATGAACTTCAACTTCCTACAGGTCAGCCAGAGCTTCTGTGCTAAATCCCCAATTTATCCATGGTTTCTGTCCAAAAGTTATTTATTAACTAATTATAGCAAACGTTATCACTTGTTTTATTTGAAGTCAATTAGTTACCAATAAAAACATTTGCATTTTTCCTACAGACATACAGCAGATCTATTTATTAAGCATGTGCAATAAATTGCTTAAATAAACCCATGGGACTTGCACAAATTTTGTAGAAATGCACACAAATGTCCCTATGAAGAATATGCATGTATATACTATGCTAGAAATAGGCAACCTAATACTTTCCAGATGTTTTGAACTACAACTTTTACAAACTCTATCTATTCTGGCTTATGTTGATAGAAATTTATTATAAAAAATCTGTTTTTCTTACTTCAATGGTCTGTCTCCAAATACAACTCCATTAAAGGCAAGAGCTCTAGGTACAGAATTCTGATCAGCAAATTCCACAAATGCAAAGCGTGTTGGCTGGGTTTCGTCACCTGCCATCCGCACAAACTTCACCTCTCCAACTTGCTTGAAAAACTCAAGCAACTGATCAGCTGTTGTAGTCTGAGAGGGGGGGAAGAAAACAACTCAAATTAAAAATAACTTGCAAATTTATTTCTCATTCTGCTTATTTGGAATCATGCCAACTACAATGTTAATTTCTGTCCCTAAAATGAAAACTATTCCTACATCTTGAATACCAATATTAATAGCAAGAAATGATTTAATGTTTTTTCTAGTGTCTTGTATGCTGCCAAGTCCACTGGATTTGGGTGGTCAATAATGGGGGGGGACCAAATACATATAATAATGCAAAGATGCCCATGCTTTGGATCATTATCATCACAGAAATCAGATTGGGTCTGACTTTGTCAGTCTATTCTAAGACCTTAAAATTTTGTTTTGTCCCTGGACCTAGGGGTGAGGACATGGAGCTAAGCCCAGGCATTGGTTATGTTAACCTGCATCTCTTTTTAACCCAGCTGTTGTTTTATACGTTCCATTTTTGATTTTTTCTGTTTTTGTACTTTTTAATACCATTAACCAAATCATGAATTTAAGATGGGAAGCCATTTAAATTAACATAATAAATACATAAAAGAGTATTATATTGGTGCTGCCTCTTAGCAACAACAGTTCTGGCAGCCATCATTAAACAAGGACTATATAAATCATTATGCAAAGATCTCATGTCACTGTGACTTCTGACTTAACAGTTTTCCTAGACTTTTGCTTGCATGAAAGACCAAGGTAATTCTCTGATGGAGAAAATGAAGCAAACAACTGCAATTATACACAAGTGACAAAATAAGCAGCTACACTTTTTATTAATATATTCCTCTGTAACAGAAATGTTACCTGGGAATTGAGGTTTCCAACATATACAGTCCTTCTAATTTCATCAATCTTGGAAGGATCCACATTGCCCATAATGGGTGGCTGGGGTATGTCTCCAATGGCTGTAATGTTATCCAGTGCTGTTGCTGGTATAGCTCCTAGTGGACCAAGGGAAATTCCTATCTGTAAATAGAGAATATTGAGACAAGCATGGGGTCTTTCTTCTGTTTTGAATCAATACAAAAATATTTTATGCTGATTTAAAATTATCTAAAAACACTATAAAAATACTATAAAGTACTTCTTCAGTTTTAAAACATGAAGGAATAATTATTTTAACTTCTGGGCAATAAGGCAATATTTTTAGCAGAAAAGCATGTACTAAGATTGAATAATTGGAGTATTACAAAGCTGCTTCAGTCCTTTTAAAGCCAGAAACTCTAGCAGCTTGACTGTACCAATCTGTAAAAAATCTAGCTTTAACATTATTTTTTCTTGCTATTTTCTCTGGTCCTCTTTGCTAATATAGGCTTCTGATGAAGTCTAAATCTTACTATGTTAAGGATTTTGGTTTATCCTAATAAATGCCTCATCTTACTTTGGATTTTAATTAATTACACATTAGATTTTGTCAAAGCCATCCCTATCACAGGCCACTTACAAAAAATGTAACTGAATCAACTGCATTATTACATCCAGCATTACTTACTGAACTCACAGGAGGCGTTGGTATAGGAAGCAACCCTCCACCAGGAATCAGACTTGTCATTGTTGGAGCAGGAGCCAAGAGAGAGAGGGCTTTGGCTTCATCTGGAATTTTACCTGAAGAGCAAAATGGTTTTGTTATCAAAAGTAAGGCCACCTTTCAAATTTTATTCTTCTATTTACTATTTCCCTTCAACTTAAATATAGTAAAGAAAAAAAAACTACAACAGCCTTTTTTTAAAAAAAGCAAAACAACACACGTTTTCCTTTCCCCTACTCCACTAGGAACAGTAAGTGAGCAAAACTACAATCTCATTACCGGATTTTTACTTTAAAAACTGAACAATGAGTAGATAATTATTTAACACTTTGAGCTATGGGTCACCTGTACTGGAAACTTAATGTTCATGAACCAAACGATATCAAGCATGGACGCTTTCGCAGGACGTTGTTTCACGGTGATCGAAAGGTGTGTTACACATGACAACCGTTCGTGTTGGCTGCATCACTAATAGCACACAGAACATCAGATACAGAAAAGAAGAACATTTTTTAAAGTTTAATCCCCAGAAATGGCAAATAACCAAATCAGTCAAAAAGAAAAAGAGGAAACAGGAGTGTGCTAAGCAAAAACTGGCCTTTTCTTCTGCTGAAAGTGAAATATTGCCAGTTGATCATCAGTTGTCAATCTGGTACAACAAATCAAGCAAGGCAAGAAACATAATGATACTTTGACCTAACAAGGCCCAGAGTTCTGTAGCATTATGAGGGATAGTGTAATATAGTCTTTACAAAAATGTTTACTTGATCACTGACATGTTTGTTATATCTGCATAATGTCAGTGCAGCTGATCCACAGTTGTTTTTACAAGATGACAAGGAGATTCTGCCTCTCGCTATACATATTCAGGGAACAAGGCTTACCTCAATAAAATTGCTCAAGTTCTTAACTCAGAAATGTTTCATGTTAGGGACTGAAAATTAGGATAAAAATACTTAAATAATTAAATAAAAATTATTCCACACTAACCACGGTTATCCATATTTGAATAATTTGATTGCATTGGTCTTTACTAAAAATGTACTTTAAGGATAACCTATTTATACTACTCTTTAAGATGCTTTATAGCTAGCTACTATATTGTGAGTTATGCCCAAACAATCCAAATGTAAATATTTTAAGCACAGGACTACCAAAAGGATTAGTTCCTAATCTATCCAGAAATTACAGGCTGCAGGTGGTAAAGTACTCTGTCAAGGATCCACAACTGTCTGAAATAACTGTTACTTATTAGAGCAAGCCCAAGAATTTAAGTCAATCTGCCCGCATAAAGCATCAATTATCTAGAATTATAATAGCATTTATAGTAAGAAAAAATACACAGTATTTTTTATTATTTCTTATTTTAAAAGCCTCACCAACTAATCTACTAATGCTATAATGTTCCATTAAAAAAGCCAAAGATATAATGTAGATTGCAACGCAGATCAAAAGAAGTTATTCCCCTTCAAAAAGGGGAAGATGTTTCTGATGTAAAAAGCTACCTGAAGATCTATATTAAACATTCTGACAATTTGAGTTTTGGAAGGAAATAATTTAAAGCTTTTTATATATAAAAGTTGAAATACTGTAAACTTCGACTGAGTGGAAAGATTAAACCAGCAACATAAAAAGCATATAATAGTTCCACTTGATTGAATGGATTTAAAAATAAAAGGATCTTGACTCAAATATTAAGTGGGCTGCATTTAAATGAAAGTATTTCAAACCCAGTTTCCTATTATTCTAAAGAGTTCAATTGCACATTCCAAAATAAATGCTTATAAATTGCAGTCTTCCATAACCATATCTAATTGGGATTTCTCCTACTGCGGGAACACATTTTAATCCAATCCAGGCATCCATCAGTCAAAAGGGAAAAAAATAGCTAATTTTCAATGATTTTCCTCTCCCCTGCAAATTTCCTCATTCCTGGAAGCAGCATCGAAAATCATACAAAGTGAAAAGTCATAAAGTAACTTCTCCACTTAATTGAGAAGCTTTTGATCAGTGGGTGGCCATCCAGTAAATATAACAGAGAGCAACTTGTATTAAATACTGAACTTTCTAACCTATCATACCTACATGTAACTAATTTACTAGAAAACAAGCATTCTTTTAAAAAGCAACAAAATGAATATCTATCTTCAAAACGAAAGAAAATAAAATAATTTTTAAACATCTGCTAAACATAGACTTACATCCAGAAAGGGTCCAACTGTACCACACTGAACACTCAAATGACACTTACAAGCAATGATGTGAAAAGCATGGACATGCACAAAAGGTTTTTACTCAGAACTAGACTATGTCATTTTAAACTGATTAATAACTGACTACTACTTCAATCTGTGTAATTAAAGTCATCAATTTAAAGCTTCTATCAAAAATTTCAGCCCCTTACTTTAGCCCCCTATTTCATATTTTTAAATAATGTGTAGCTTTAGTATAGATCCTGCTGGTCCATTAGATAAACAAAAATTTCTAGTAGGGTATACTGCTAATTATGTAATTCCCTATTTACTCATAAAATTATCAGAACACAGTAAAATATTTAAAAGAAAACATATATGCAAAACTACGATAATTTGTGAACTCTCATCCCTGTTGCAAAAAAAAATAGCAAAAGTTATTGTTCTTGGGAAGGTTCTGTAGAAAACATTCAAATTCTATGTGTCTGTTATTCCAAGACAGACTGTCATAATCATGTGCCAAGATGCAAGAAAAAAAATAGTGATGCTTGTCACCTTCTCACAGAATGCTACAGTGAAGAGAAGACAATATACAAAACAAACACTGGTCAGCAGTTATTTTGAGTATTCCCTTTTTTAAAGATTTGTTACAGAAATAAGTATATTGAATATCAAAATTAAATAAATAGAAAATCTATTAGTCTTGAAATAACATTACCCTTCTTGACATATATCATATTACCAATATGTTTATATACTCTGTAGTTCAAATATCAATGGGAAATCTCATCAGGCTTCCATAAAGCTTAGGCATGAAGGAGAACATTTGCTCAAATACATATTTTGAAGAGTAATAGAGAGGTTCAGGGTGGGGGCATGGGAGAAGAAAGTTTCTGAAAACATTACAGGAGAAATGAACACTTCAAAACTTAGTCCAGAGAAATCAATGCATAATATAGAAGCTGAATTACATGGAGATAATGTAAACAATTTGATGGCTTCATTTGATACTCAAAATGGTCCTAATTAAGAGTATAGAAATTATTTCCACTGATTTCAAATTATCTAATCTTAAAATTGCACTTACAGTTGAAATGTAAAGTCTAAATTGACTTTAGAATTATGTCAGCTCTTACTGACACAGTATTAGTTCCACAGGATAGGTTTAAAATGAATCATGAATTCCTATAACAGAACAGCATTTTTACAGAACTGAAAAACCAGTTCACAAATAGAAACAAAAGAATTACAGCAAGAAAGGGACAAAATTAAAAAAAGAAGAAGAAAAATAAAGCAAAACAAAATAATAAAACAGAGACAGGGCGTCCATCTTCTGCAGGCCAGACTTCGTTCTCATTTCCCCCATGAAGTTGTCACTTGGCGGCAGGTTTAGTGGCATGGCAAACAATGCCTAATTCAGGCAAGTGTAACAGGTCTGCCTTGGCCAGGCTAGTCATCTAATAATGCACAAATATCACACAGAGAAAACATACAAAACCAAATTAATAGTCAAAATCCATCTACCAGAAAATGTGGACATAAAGTTCAGAATGATGATTAAAGGTGGTATCAGATGTATTTCAATCTGGTCTTCTCTCAAACTAGACCAAGTCAGAGAGAAATTTCCAATATACATAAAATGAGAAGGGGACCACGCATTTTGACAATGGGATGTTGCACTGTATCTAAAATCACGTTGGTCATGAAGTATGAATTATATGACATCATTTTTACTATTCAGTGAAGCCATTGCCATGCAGTGCTGAGAATCATTCCTGACAGACAAGATGAACATTTTAAAAAGGTCTCAACATTCTTCCTTCCCCATGTCGTTTTGTGTCTGAATTTTGTACAATAATAAATTTATAAATATTAGGCATCACACTGTTTGGATTTTCCTGTAGAGTAGATCAATAGAGCACGTGTGTTCTACATCCTATGTTAACACCCCACTTTTCATATGAAATCCAAGGAAGCTGTTAAATTTGATAATATACAAGCCTATGGATTTGATCTGAATATTTTACTCTAATAAAACCATATGAATCACTTGTAATTAATCTCAAAATGTAAATAATTAAGAAATTATATTTACCCAGCACTGACTGCAGAGGAATAGCTTTGCATACTTACTTTGGAATAGCCGCTAATAGGTTTACTTTTAGGTAGGCTTATTGGTAGAATAATCCTTCCCAATCCAAGTATCTTTCCACTGTGTTCAATGAATTCCTCAAATTCTCAGCCAAAACAGATGGCTAAAAATTATATTAACTGAAATTTAGCATATCTAAATTTGGGGAGATCACCACATAAATTCAGAGATTTGGGAAAAAAAGAATTTACACTGGAAGAGGGAGTAAATGCCAATGACTGCTGCATTCTCTTCAATTGCTTTTACATGTATCATTTTTTTTGTTCCCATGCAGACAGTTAAAATGGTAAATTATAGACAAAATTCAAATGGATAATTATATGCATAATCATTGATGTATCTTATTGACTTTATACCACATAGTAGAGAATGCATTTTTTAAAATCTAATAACTCATTGAGAGAGAAATTACAACTTATCAAAGTGCCATTGTAATATAAATGACTTAGCTTTCTGTTAACTCATCTTATTATTGAGCCAAATCTAAAGGGAGAGAATAGGGCTAAGGAACACCACTAAATCCTCTGCATTAGTCAGTCTAGCAGAAACATAGTAAAGTTAGTAAAGTGATATTTTTCAGTTGGAGAAATCTTTGTGTCTTTCTGGGCTGTTTTTAGCACAAAGACAAGTAGAAGAACAGAAATTGTCTTTTCATATGCTCTTCTACTCCAGGCATGGAAAATCCACAGATACACGAGGGAGAGATGGTATATTCTCTGTTGTATCCTTATTAAAAATCAAATATAAAAATACAAGCGAGATTATAATTTAGATCAGAAGTACAAATCAATATATTAAGACTAAAAAAAATTCAAAGATGTACAATATGTAACCTTTGATAACTATGCTAGTTTATGAAGCTGCTCCAATATCATCTTGTTGTAGACAAAGGGAATAAATAGATGAACACAATAAAGCAATATTTTTATAATTTGCTTATCCTGAATAAACCATGTTAAACATCAGTTCAAGCAAAATGAATTAGCAAAAATTACATAACTTAACTTACTAATACTTTTAAATTGTTGCTCTTATCAGACAATTTTGCTTTTAAAACAAAATAAAGAAACTCATTTGTAATATTCTCTATCCAGATATGTCCACATTTTTGCACTGGAAAAAAATCTGTTAAATCTGTCTTAAAAAAAGAACTATTCCACATTGTGTTCCCTGAAGTCGAACTATATGACTCTACTATAATTAACTTATTCTTTTCTACATATAACGATAGTCTGATGTAATGATTAAAGCATCAGACTAGAAACCAGGAAACCATGAGTTCTAGTCCCAGTTCAGGCACAAAGTCAGGTGGGTAACCTTGGGCCAGTCGCTTCCTCTCAGCCCTAGGAAAGAGGCAGTGACAAACCATTTCTGAAAAAACTTGCCAAGAAAACTGCAGACAGGCAGGCAGTCAATGAGAATCAAACACGACTGAATGGAAGGGAAAAAAAATCTGTATATGTATTTGTTTTATTTTCTTCATGATATTTAATAAAAGATTTCACAGAATTAAGTCTATCAAGAATTGTGATGAAATTATTAGAACTAAGAAAAGCAAGTAAAGATGTAATAGCACCAATAGATACTTCTTTGATATTTGTATTTTAGCAAATAAACTTCCACAGCCCAAAGAGCTATGAAGCTAATTTAAAATAAATAATAAACAATATGGACTGCAAAAAACAAACTTTCAGATTGCTCACAGGCCTATTAAGGGAACTTCCCATTCTACAATCATCCATTAAAATGCTAAACAATAACCTAGGTTAATTAAATAAAGATGTTACAAAAGAAAAATGGAACATGTGAGAAAAACTGAAAGTGTTCCAGTCACAGAGGAAGTCTGTGTAGAATTGTTCAAATGGTTTCTGGAAAGCAAAAGTTTAGCTAAGAATGCTAAGAATAACAGAAAGGACTTCTTTAAATACATTCACAATAAGTAAAAATGAAGACAGCAAAATGCTATCAGATAACAAAGTAAATAGTCAGAGCTATTCAATTCCTTTATTAGTTCAGGTTTTTTTTTCAATGAACAAAAGAATTTTATCAAGAAATTATAAAAAGCAATAGGTTGAGATGCTTCAATTTGGAGTTGTACTCAGTAACCTAAATGAACCCCATAAATTATGTGGCTGGAGCTTGGGAATAACAGAAACATGGCTGGGAATTATCTTTTTTATTCTGAATGAGTTTAAATTTCCAGGACCAGATGAACTGCATGCTAGGAAATAATTAATCGTCTCAGCTGAATTCCTCGAGAACTGAGCAAGTGCCAGAAGACAAAAGGAGAAACAATAATGTCCCTATCTTCAAAGAGAGAAAAAAGATTCAGAAAAGTATGTGCCAGGAGCATGAGATCAATACTTAAGACAATTTTGGAGAAGACAGAGAAATTAATTTGGAAAAATATACTTACTTATTAGCAATATTAGCATGGGCAAATCTTGTCAAAGTAATCTTATGTCAATTTTGATTGAGTGCTTCTTGAACACATTTTGGGAATGCTGTATATTTAGTGCACAAAACATTTCAAAAAGTAACTCATGACATTATTAGCAAAATAGTTAAGTATGGACTGGGTGACAATTAAGTGGACAGAGCTGGGTCAGAAATCATACTCAGAGAGTGCATATTGATGGTTGCTTATCAAATCAGAGAAGTATCATATAGAATGCCACAAAGATCAGTCCTGTGTCTTCAACTCTTCAATATTTTTATTAATCATTTATAATTGGATGAAGAAAATGCTTTTAACATTTGCAGGGAACATAATACAATGAACTAACTAATGCACCCAAAGTCAGAATTAAAATAAGTAATGATCTTGAGTGATTTGGGGAATGGTCTAAAAGCAAGAGAATAAAATTAATCAGAAATAAGCGCAAAACTTTTCCTTAGGAAACAACCATTAAATGTACAAGTATATATATCCTGGGAATAATACTTATAAAAAGGCAAATCTGTCTGAATCATGGCAAATACTATTTCTACTTCTTTCTGTTTTGGTCAAAATAATGTACTACTTCAAGGAGGATTCAAAGTTGTAGTAGATCCAGAGAAGAGCAATGAGAAACTAGAAACTAAATATTATGAAGTGATATTGCAGAGATTGTACATGCTTAGACTTGAGGGGGGGAAAACACAACTGACAGAAAATATGATAGAGCTATTTAAATATCTGAAGGGATGTTACAAGAAGTCAAATCAATTCTCTCTCATTACAAAAGGTAAATAATCAAAAAAATTAATTTACATTTCAGAAAGGCAGAGTTTGACTGTTAAAAGAAACTTTCTAACAGTAAGAGCAGTTCATAACCTGATGCTGTTAATTCTATATTTTTAACTGATTTATAGAAAACAAAAGGCTGAGGATGTAAAGGCTGCAAACATCCTAAGGGAGATGGGCAATCTAGAAACAAAAAATAAAATAAAAATGGCAATGCTGAAATCAGTGCTTTCCAGCCTAGACAGAACCATTATAGCAAAAGTAACCCAGCCACCTCCAAGAGTCATCCTGTATCCCACCAAATAGTTTTAATTCAGAAGGGAAATAATATAAATATAAAGTTTAAACTCTGAACCATAGCTGCAGCTGTAAGCTTGCAGTGGGCAATCAACTGTTAAGTTCAGAGTGCCATTTCACTTGTATCCTCAGTCTTGAATAATTTATATTTTTATTCAAAATCCCACCTTTTAACTTCTGCCTGAATAATTAGAATTGCACCTGTGGTTTTCAGCTGCTATTCCCAACATTTTCCTTTCTACCGAGTAAATTATGAGTAAATAACACTTTTCTAAATCCTCTCTTACCTGCATAGCTATTCCACTTTCATGCCTCTCTACTGAAGCTACAAAAGTGGCATTCAGATATAAGTACTGAGCTAACAAAACCCAAAGCTAATATAGGAGTAACTGTAGTATAAATATTTTTCAATACTACTATAAAAATAAATGCACTCTAATACTAACATCGTTCAAATAAACTCATAGAACCAAAATCCCAACGATATTAGAAGTAAATACAGGAATAGATTTTTAGGCAGGCCTTTGCCTTGAAAAATGCATAGACATAAAAAAACCTGTTAAGTTAAAATGTCTCAAACTTTATGCTATATTTGATTTCTCATGGGTATTTGATTTCAGTTTTTTTAAATATTCTATTTTTAAATATATAATTTTGAGATTACCTGAAGCAATTTGAGGATCCTGGTGTGGTGTTGACCCCACTAAGTAACTATTCTCTATAATATATCTCTATAATATATTCTCTATATATCTTTTGTATCATTTTATTACTGGAAAAGATATGATATCTAGCTTGGAAAAATTACTCTCTTTTACATAACATAATAAAAACTAAAATACATGCTTTCTATTGCTGTAATAAAGACGTGTGCTCACTCTCATTTAATTAAAAATATACTTAGGGCATTTTCAGATATAATTTTCATCTGTGTTGTTCAACTCACTTTTTCTAGGCAAATGGTGAACAACACATATTGGAACGAAAAGAGTAAGTGAAAGAAACAAGTCCTCATCCTTGTAAAAGACTACATTACATTAAAGAAAGTATTCACATATTTTAGAACTAATTAAACACTGAAAATTTGTAGAACTCCAGGTAACCTCTTCTCTTTCCTTTTTATTGTTCTGTTTTATTTGAAGAATAGCAAATGTACATGTATCATCTCACAAATGCTGAAAAAAACATGGAACAAACTGACAAGAGTGGAGACCACAAAAATGAAGAAAAACCATACTGAAAATACTAACCTTCTGCACAGGGTACAACTATCAGAGCTCTGTCAATAAAAACTGTGTTTGTTAGATGCTGGGCCACACCAACACTTGAAGACTCCCGAAACTTAATATAACATACTTTAGAAGAAAAAGCGAGCGGTGCATTGCTGCAAGAAAAACAAAACCAATTAGATGTTAGTTTCATCTTTTTTTCAAGCTGTGCTCAAAAGCAATTATAAACACATAAACACCAAAAAAATAAAATTAACACTTATATTTTTCGATATTGTTTTCATGCATCTTACGCTGATGCACATGAAAGTTCATTATAGAAGTTATCAGTTCTTCTACAGATTCTTAATTTCTTATGTGCCTACTCATATGTGGTTAAGAATATAAAACTTTTACTAGTCAATATCACTCAACAACTGAGTTTCCTATTTACTCCATAATATAATAAAATATACATCTAAGCATAATAGCCTTGTTGATGAAACATTATTTCACTATTATTATTTAACTAACATTGTAAACTACTGCTGACTCCAATAATGCTTTAGTAAGTGTCACATGACCCTTCTATAATTAGCCTATGTAGCTAAGACCTTCTAACCAACTTAGGCTAATCTTGAAAAACCACAATCTATTTAGCTAACTTCTAGTTCCTAGATATTTCTATGAACTGAACTCAAACTGGAATAAAGACAATGCATTATGCAAAGTTCTATATGCGACTTATGAACTATAATAATGCTAATATAGTTAAGAAATGGTAACAGAAACCATCTGAAAAAGTTTTCTAAAGTACACCTGACTTCTATGTCTTCTTTTGAATTCCTTCTTTCTTACATTATCATTCCTTCTTTGACATTAAACCTACAGGATCATTTTTAATATTTGGACATAATGTTTGCAAAGTAAGAGTATTTCAGTCTATATAGAATGATTCCAATTATTTTCCTCTGCACAGGTTGTAATCTTAAAAGGCTTAAAAATCCTTAAAATAAATAACTATTTTCAGTTCAAATTGTGTGATACAATGTTGACACTCAAACTGTAAATATATTATTAATACTCCATATTTATGTTACAAGGCAGTCAAAACTGCTAAAATTTTAATATATTTAACAATTGGATTAACTGCAGGCATGGAAGACCAAAATGTGAACTAGAATATTGTAGGCAATAAGTAGCCAGTAAGTAACATATTTCATTATAGTGCTTATCTATGATGGCCCTCTGCATTGGCATTCAATTTTTAAAAGCTATTAATAATAATGCTAATTGCACAAATGATTCCTAATTAGCTTAGTTATGATTCCTGTACATTAGGAAATACTTAATAAAGCATGCTTCAAAGCCTACAAATTCTTTATTTGTATTAATATTTTAATTATTAATCTGTTCACACTGAGTAAACAGAAAAGAGAACAGAAAAATTTCAACATCAGTTAATTCAAACTAATCAGACAAAATACCCTGATCTCAAAAATGGTAACTGGGTCTGAAATGGCAAAACTTTACTGAGTTAACTCTAGAAGGACCATGGATAACTTTAGATCAATTACTGAAGCAGTAAAATATGCAAATTCATATTCAGAAAGCAATAAAAAGAAAATCCAAAATTAGGCAACAAAAATATATTTACAATTATACAATATTTCAACTGTGTGCAGCTTCAATTTGCTGAACAGAGATTGATGTAAAGGCTTTTGAATTCAAGAAAGAAACAACATAAAAGGTCAGTGACCAAGTTTGTTCTGTCTTAAGAGACCTATGGATAACCTGTTATCCATATGCAGATTCCAAAATTCCAGGATCGCACCATTGGCATTTTGTAGTTAAAAAAAAGAAAGAAAGCTTTTTTGGCAGAACAAATTCTGGATATTTTACTGGTGATGAAAAATCCAGAGTGAGAATGATATAATTGTCTCTTTCAGAGATATCCCATTCCTTTCCTGCTATTAAATCAAAGGGAATACTTTCTTTTTCTAAAGCATCTTTTTATCAAATCCTGATATGTTTTGTAAACCTTGGTGCTTTATTTGAATATGCTGCACAAATTGAGCTAATTAAGGTTTATTTAATAAAGAATGGTTAACAAAGTCATGGCTTATGTGGTACATGAAAATAACCAATAGAAAATATTTTTCTGTGCCCTACATATCAGGATCTGATGGGGAAATTGTTAGAAGGCTGGTGCAGGCTATTAATGAAAAAAAGAACAGAACAGAATGAAATGGAATGGAATAAAATAACAGAATTGGAAGGGACCTTGGAGGTCTACTAGTCCAAACCTCTGCTCAGGCAGGAAACCCTATACCATTTCAGACAAATGGTTGTCCAACTTATTTTTAAAAACTTCCAGTGTTGGAGAATTTACAACTTCTGGAGGTAAATTGTTCCACTGGATAATTGATCTGTCAGGAAATTTCTTCTTAGTTCTAGGTTGCTTCTCTCCTTGATTACGTTTCCACCCATTGCTTCTTGTCCTGCTCTCAGGTGCTTGGGAGAATAGCTTGACTGTCTCTTCTTTGTGGCAATCCTTGAGATATCGGAACACTGCTATCACATCACACCTAGTCCTTCTTTTCATTAAACTAGACATACCCAATTCCAGCAACCATTCTTTATATGTTTTAGCCTCCAGTCCCCTAATCATCTTTGTTGCTCTTCTCTGCACTCTTTCTAGAGTCTCAAATCCTTTTTACATTGTGGCGACCAAAACTGGACGCAGTATTCCAAGTGTGGTCTTACCAAGGCATTATAAAGTGGTATTAACACTTCACGTGATCTTAATTCTATCCCTCTATTAACGCAGCCTATAACTGTGTTGGCTTTTTTGGCAGCTGCAGCACACTGTTGGCTCATATTTAAGTGATTGTCCACTAGGACTCCAAGATCTCTCTCACAGTTACAACTATAGACCGAGGTACTTGTACTTGTGCATTTGGTTTTTCTTGCCTAAATGTACAACCTCACTTTTTTCACCACTATTTTGTTCGATAGACCCAATGTTCAAATCTGTCAAGATCCTTCTGAATCTTAAGCCTATCTTCTGGATTGTTGGCTATTCTTGACAGCTTAGTGTTGTCTGCAAATTTAATGAGTTCCCCATATACCCCCTCATCCAAATCATTGATGAAGATGTTAACGATTGGGCGTAAAACAGTGCCTTGGGGTACCCCACCGCATACTTTCCTCCAAGCCAAAATATACTTAAAATGTTGATTTAAGTATATTTTGGCTTTTCTAATAAAACAATTATTTCTATATAATAATTCTATTCTATGTTTTTACATGTCAAGAATTAAAAAAATTATTGTATACTGTTAGGAATAAATTATAATGAAAAGCTGGGAATGGCAAGGCCAAGGATCAAAGTAAGAAAATTATTCGCCCAATTTTTTTAAAAAAGCTAAAAGGAGTAAAACAGCACAAAAAGCAAAAATTTCAAATTCTAAAACCTAATAGCACTGTAGACTTTATTTTATTATCTATCATAATTTTTTATAAAGTTCAAAATTCTGACTTCAGAGTCCTTGCTGAGACTTCCCATCACAAAGAGATGATGAGAAGGGACTCTGCAAAAGCTCCAAGAAAAATTGGATGAACTAAATATGTACAACCTCTACAACAGCAGAGAAAAGAGGGAACATGATTGAAACTTTTAAATATATTAAGGGTGTGGATTAAGTACTAGAAGGCAGCATTTTCAGTATTAAGCAAAAATCAAAACATAAGGGCATAGTCTCAAAGTGATAGAAGGGAAATTCAAAAGTAACAGTTTGAAAACATGGGACCAGCTTCCAGCAGAAATAGTGGGTCAATTATTAGTAACTGAATTTAAACATAAACCCATGTCCATCATCTGACAAACATTTTAAAAATAAAAATAAAATAAATTCAAAAGACAGGCTGGACTAGAGGTCTTTTTCTGCCATCAGTTTTCTATATTTTTATGTTTCCTTTTCTGTGAAATGCCCTTCATCAGAATTAAGTCTACATTCACTTTTAATATTCAGGAAGCTTTTAAGAACATGACTTTTTCAAGGCCAGATCAGTGAAGCAACAGAAAAGCATTATAATACATAAATAAATATTTGCTTTTGGATACATCTTTAGGTTTATCTTAATAAAAAGAATCATGTCTGCTATCAGCGACATGTTTTGGTACCTTTTATCACACAGCACATTCAGAATTCTAACTACTTGATTATAACAAGTACTTGAACACATTAAGTGTTGGAAATGTTTCTGGTAACCATAATACTTCAATTTTCCCTGAACATTATTGAAAGACTGTAAGATATGGTGGTTTTTTAGATTTTACATAAGGTGATAACAAGGAAGAACCTTTATTCACAATATTAACCTAAAAATGCCTTAAATAGGTTGCAATTTCTATCCTAACCGTATTGAATTGGCGGTTCAGCCCATGAAATTTCACTAAATCCTGTCCCAATTAAGTAAGCAAAGGACTGAAGCTCTGCAGGGGGGACGTGAGGTTGGTTGAAAGAATAAGGCTGATAAACTGCACAACAGAATCCATTCCAGCGGTTGGATGTGCTGAGGGAAAGAAGTCGGGAAGGAGCTAAAGGGCTTCCCTGCCGCATCTTTTCCAAAACCGACGGAAGGAAGCTAATCTGCAGAGGGCTCGGATCAGTGCTTCTAACAAAGAAGCGCCAACCTCAAAGGCATTTCTCACAATACTGAAAGGGAAAAGAATGATAGGATTGAGTGAAGAAAAATAAAACGGTGAATCGGTGCCATCTTCACTCCGGGCAACAAACCTCGCAGAAAGCAAAAGCCTCAAAACAGTTACTACTAGCCACCCACAAGCAAAATGGAGGGCGCAGCATCCGGTCAGGGTTTTTTTTTTTTAAATATACCCCTTTCCTTAAAAGACAGTCATTCCCGCCATTCTCTATGGCTTCCCGGGCCTCACTTACTCCGGAGGGTAAAGGCGCAACTCCTCAATGTCACCTAGGAAACCGAAGAGCGTCCGCATCTGCTCACTAGTAACCGCGGAGGATAAATTAGTGACTTGAATAACCGAAGTAGGAGTTAAAGGAAAGCCGAGGGGGACCCCGATTCCACCGCTGTTCATCATGATGGCGGCAATTTCTCTATCTGACCCAAACCAACGCACGTAAGCGAGGAGACGGAAGTTACCATAGAAAAAGCGTCTCGTCCTAGAGTGTATAAACGTTGCGATGTTTCCGTACACATGGTATTCTATGAGGTGGGAAGTGTTACAGCGCTTGCCCTGCGGGTATGGCTTTCCTAGAAAGGTTGTTTTGTAGAGGAAGGTGGGGGAGTCGCTATTTTAGGCTGTCGGTGTTAACCAGGGGTGAAAAATAAGCTCACCACTACGTCTGAAAAGGGACAAGTTGGAGAGGAAAGCTCTATGGTCAAAGTATCCCAAATACAAAAAGAAAAGAAAAAAAGACACAATGCGAAATCCAACCTATCTTCAAGCTGGGACAAAGTTCTCCGAAAACCCCGCATAAAGCAAATTCACTGGTTAATGCACGTGGGAACGCGGTGGTGGTTGCAGGATATGACGACCTACAGTATTTTGCAAACCTAATGACAGTACTCCTAAATTTTTAAAGCCTCATACTTAAGCGCTATTTAAGCATATTTGTCTAATTATATAAAACATGTTTTATATAATTATGAGACGAAAATATCCTTAAGTAGTGCAGGCGTCTTCTACAGGTGGGTTTCTCATGTAGGGCACTAAACTGCTTCACGGCAGTAAAGAATATTATTTGCGTTGTTAGGTTGTACGCAGATTAGACCCGGTTTAAAAAGCGCGTCCTAGGGCTGAGGCTCCTGCGCCAGCTGCAGAACCATAGTACGGTCAACTCTTGGGAAGGGTTAAGCGTTTGGGGAGCCACAGCTACCACAGCTGCTCAATGGTGATGGCAGATAAATGAGTGGGGATTAAACGAGGGTTGGGCGGAAAGACCTCTTGATATGTTTCCAGAGCTTTCATGCTAATTGAGTTTATTTTATTTATTTGATTTGTCAGTCGCTTACAAGGTAATACGTATATAAACATGAGTAAGAATGCAGGAAATGGGCACAAATAAACCTCAAACTATCCACTATTGACCTCACCCCATTCCTAAGAGGACTGTAAGGGGCGTGCATTAAGTGCACAATCGTACCTACCGTCCCTGTCCTATTGTCCCCATTTATTTGCACCTATTTCCTGTATTCTAACTCATGTTTATACTTATCTTGTAAGCGATTTATTTGACAAATAAAATAAAATAAAAACAATAGGACAGGCACGATTGTGCACTTATGCACGCCCCTTACAGACCTCTTAGGAATGGGGTGAGGTCAAGATTTATTCTTACAAATCACACATTTTCCTCACATAGAATGAACTCATGCTTTTATCGGTTCAATTCATTTTCACGGCTCTCAGAATAACGGGGAAAGGCTTTTCCAAAACGGGGAAAGGGGAAAATACTGAGAAAGATAAGGCATGGATCCCAGCAGCTCTCTCGGTACTGGGATCCTCAGCAAGCTTTCCTCTGATAGATTCAACTAACTTCGGAGATGGTTTCAGATCCCTAAGTGTGGCAAATACAGGAGACACACTCCCCTCAAATTTTGGACATTTCCTTCTGGGTCAGCCTAGCTCAGGATGAAAACAAGTCCCTCCACCACCACCCAAAAAAAATTAGTTTTTTAAACACTTTGGTTTCTGGGTGTGAAATAGGCAATGGTTTTAAGGAAGCAAAAAGCCCTGGACTAGTTTTAAGAACTTTATTTTAAATACACTCATATTTTCAAAATGAATTGCTTGTTTGGCTTGCAACACTTCTAATTAGTAATTAGTGTTGGATTTGTGTTAATAATTGTGCAAATAGAGCTCCCACAAAGCATAATTGAAAGACCTAGAAAAGCATCCTCTAAATTGTTGCCATTGATAAATGGCTGTGAATTTGAGAGTCAGTCTGTCTACCTAACTACCTGCTTAACCTACCTTCCTTCAGGAATAGCAATCAGTATCAAATATAAAATCAGCATAGAATGATTTGTTCATACATTCTATTTAATTCAAATAAATTATAAAAAGTTTTTTTAATTCAAGGGGGTAAGTTTCAACAATTTGTAAAAATTAAGACTAATGTAAACTGAAACCAATAAAGTACACATAAATTTAAAGAGCGTTAATTTATTATCTATTCTTCTCATGTTACTCCAGAAACAATTTAATTATATACAAAAAAACTGGAATGCTGAATAAATGCTGATCAATAAAAACATTACAGAACTGCTGACAAGGGAATAGTTATTTTAAAAAGTAGTATACAGCAAATTAATGATAAAGGCTTGGTTCTGTGTGTCCCTTATTGCTATGATTGTGTTCACAGATGTGTTCAAGTATGTACACATTTTTAAACTCGTCAAAAATAGTAAAAAAAATATTTACACAATAAATATGTGGGAGTTTTTCCAAAAATTTCACTTGAACTGATTCTTTAAAGAACTGTTACAAAAAAAAAAACCGAATTGATAACATGATCCATTCTGTATCTATTCCATCAAATTTCCAGATATATTTTGATAAAATGAGAAACATTAGAAATCCATGGCTTTAAGAAACGTTTTCCTCTTTTGGTGAGCTTCTTTTTCAACAATCTCTCCTCAAACATACACTCTGACAATGTTTTTTCCCCACAAAATAACTTTAAACAGAATTTTATTTCCTTGCAAACAAACAATAAGCACCGTTTTTTTCTTGCACTGTTACTTTAAACAGTGAACATATTGGCAATGTTTTTAATAAAAAAAATATTCAAACGAATTTCTAATTTAGTTTAAGGAATATTTCTCATTTCATACAAAATGCAATATTTTGGGACATATTTCATTCTTAGGTATTGTATGCAAAGATAAAATTGAATCCATAGTTTTGAAACTTATTCTTTCACATAATTATGATTTTGTTTCTTTATATTCTTTTTATTAAAAGACTGAATTTCATAGTTAAAAGCAATGAATATGAATATGAGTCACTGAACAAATTGTAAAGCTTGTCACCATGTAGCTATTTTTTTAAAGATTAACAGCACACAGAAAATGTGAATTTTACCAAAATACAGCACATTTCTGCTAATATAAAAAAACAATGCCTATGAAAATTTTAATAAAATCAAATAAAGTTAATGTACAAAGAGTTGTTCAAGGATTTCAATTAAAATTAAGAAATATATGTATTACAATATTCAGTTGGTAAGTGAAGTGCATTATCATTTGAGTTTAGGTATTCAAAAACTACTGAGAGTTAACAATGTGCATTTTCCATTCAACTATGCTTTTGCAAAATCTTTAACAGATTGGTACTTTGCTAAATTTCTTTTTAAAACTATTGATTCCTATTAAAGTTTAATTAAATGAATACTTTTCCAATGATGGGTTAATCGTTCACTTTGAAAAACAGTTACTGTCTTCTATGGCACTTTTCTGTGGACCATAATAACTATGTATTACTTATTAAATTGTGAATTAGGCAATATTATCTCTGTTACATCATGAACATAAAGAACATAAACATTTGTCAAAGTTATAATTCAATGGTTTATGTAAGTAATAATAAACAAAAGGCAGCTTGTAGTAAATCACTACTAGTTAGAAATCCTTTAATGACTCTGAAGTGTCGAGTTCATATTTAATGTCACCTGTAGGAACAGCCCTTTGAAGAAAATCATACAAGTTGGTGAGCCCAAAATACCTGTCCCTTTACAATAGGGATCAATCTTCTATTGCTGTGCAACAGCATCCCATAACCTGGCTTTGGTTATAGCTCCATAGTATTATTTCCATTTAGTCTCACAAGATGATTGAAGGCCAACAAAAATCAAGAGTTCTTTCTGAATTGTTTATTCTGGGGCAGCCCAATCTTCATTATGGCTCAGTATCGTAAGTCTCCTTAAAAAGACCACAGCTTTTCTATTCAGAACATGCACGTTAAAATTCTATGCATTATTGTGTCTATGCATCATCATACATTACAGGCAACACATCAAAAACTAGCCATTTCAGCTTCTTTTCAAAAATGTATAAATAATTTGAATATGGAGCATTTCATACAAGGCAGAAGAAAATCATCCTTTTATATAAAACCAGGATTTTTTGTAATGAGACTATTTTTTCAGTACAACTCCATCGCATAATTATTTTTTTTTAAATGTGTGATTAAAAACACTCAAAACTAAATTACACATAAGAATATGACAGGCAATGGATTTGATATGAGCCAATCCTATAGAACTTCCAGAAGTATATTTATTCACTCTGCTTAAAAAAAAAACATGTTTTATTGCATTTTTTTCAATTGGTACATATAGATTCTCGCATTGTTCCTTTCCCCTTCTTTTTATTTCGTACTTTTACCTAGCCTTTTAATTTAATCCAATCAATCCACTACCAATTCATCTATACAATAAGCACATTGCAAAGCCAACTTTTAAAATACCTTACCAATATCTACTGAAGTGGTTTCAGCAAAGATTCTAAAAATAAATGAAAAATTAAAGGCAACAAAACTGCTATAGGACAGAAAGCCCTGCCATCTGTCCACTGGCTACAATGGAGGCTCCTTGTACACAAAGTTCTTTAATGTATATGAATTATCCACAAAATAAACCTACCATCTGTACAAAATATACCACAGGTTTGTTCTTGGAGGAGTGATCCTTGATTGCTACACTGTCTTAAAACAATTTAGCTCTAATTACCATATGCATTTCCATAACTGCTTCATTTAAATTCTTTACAGTGGTTTTTCCCCATAACCACAAATTCATTATTTTATTACTGTACATAGTTTTAAAAGTTTTGCATAAAAAAATAGTCAAAATATCATGTTTTCCACAAGTCCTTCAAAAATTAAACAGAATTTCCTCTTTCTCCACAGTATTTAAGAAAGCTCTCGAACAATAGTAAGTTCCACTGTGTTCTGAAAAGTCTTTAGCAAAGATACAGCTTGTCCATGATCAATACTGATGAAACTATATCCATTAGCCTGGAAAGAAACAAAAACATTAATAAATTTAAAGGAAATATTTTCAATAAGTTTTTAAAGTTTATTTTTGAACCTTATTTTTTTTAACATCATTCAAATGAAATTCTGATTTATAATTTTCAGAAAACTTTGTTGTTGTTGTTCCAATAATATGTCAATGGAGGAGGAATACAAAAGAGCAAACATGTTCATATGTTCAACATACAGTCACAGCCACTATCTCCTACCTCTAGGAAGTGATATTAACAAAATCATTATCATCATTACAGCTAAGACTATAAACTACCAAATCCTGAAATGTTAAATTGTTAATTGAAACATTTTTTCTGGAAACTTTACTAAATACTGTACTATTTTGCTATAAGATTCAAAATGATAATTCTTTAGCCTTTTTATTTGGAATCAAAGCTTTATATACAATTATTCATTTTGAATAATTTATATGCTGCCTTCAGATTTTTTTCCAGGATGGTTTACAATATGTGACAGAGAAAAGAGTATCTTAATAGACTTTTTTCCTAATTATCTACAGAAGGGGCAAATGTGTAAAACTCAGAAAAATGAGAGAATCTTGAAAAGGCGTAACACTGTTGAAAATAACTGATGGATACTTTAAATTACATTACCTGAATAATTTTATCTCCTGGCTGTAATAATTTTGATGCAGGTCCTTCAGGCTGTACTCTAGTCACAAAAATACCCTTCAAGATAACAAAAACAAAGTGGTATTCATCTTATAATAAACATAATATTTATACTGGATAGGTATTAACAGTAGCGGCAGAGTTCAACTGGCTATATTATTTTGAACAAAAATTGTTTCAAATTTAAAACTCATGCATGTTATTAAAGCCATTAACCACTAACATGTGCAGGGAAGGTATAAGAAGGACAGTTAGTGGATATGTGGGATTTCTGCAGCCCAATCTCTGAATAATATTACATTTATACTTGCCTCTGATACAAAATATGTGTTAACGGTAGTAATGAAAATAAAAAATTGAAGTGAGCCCAGCTTAATATTACAATATTAGACCATATCAGTCAGTACCACATCTTCAGTGGCAATGGTTGGTATTTCAAATCTTTTCTACTGCATAAAACTTTTACTTCTGCTTTGGCAAAGCTCCTGACCAGGAAGCTATCATAAAACTTCCAAACATTCCCAATCCTCCCCTCAGTTTTAAGTAATATAATTCTTCCACTCCAAAACTATGGAGAAGGAATTGGCTATTTATCAACTGCCAGGGGTAATTGTAGTGTGCTGAAGCCGAATGAAAAGCCATATTGGTCAGAGCTAGAGGTATTCAGCAGGTTCTGACCAGTTCTGGAGAACCGGTAGCGGAAATTTTGAGTAGTTCGGAGAACTGCCAAATACCATCTCTGACTGGAGATTTTACAGTATCCTTCCCCTGCCACATCCACCAAGCCACGCCCACAGAACCGGTAGTAAAAAAAATTGAATCCCACCACTAAGGGTGATCATTAATTACATTGGTAATTGATCTCATGGATTCTGAAAAGGGTGGAGCTGTACTACTAGGTTTATCAACCTACAGCAAGAGTGTCAAACTGGATTTATTGGAATGTCAGATCCACATTGTAGTTCTCTGCAGGCCGGGGGGCGGGGCAGGGGAGAGATGGGACGGAAGGCTTCTGCAGCACCCTGCTGGCCAAAATGGGGTGCCTTGAGTTTGACACTTCTAATTTACAGGAATCACTTTGGCATAGATTTTGGTTAGCTGGCTTCTATAGGTTCCACTAGACTGCTAAGTCTTTTCAATAATATAACAGATTCTACAGTTAAATTTGTTTATTTAGAGAGCCATAAAGTATTGCAAAATATTGGAGAAGGTGGGAAAGACTTATGCCAATGACTTGCAATCTTCCCTGCTTGGTTCCCCATTGTTTTTTCTGGGGAACCTAGCAGGGAAAGTTAGAAATATCAGTCATGTGACTGTGGGGGTGCTGTGACAGCCACAAGTCTGACCGATCAGAACTACTATTCTTTCGTTCACCATGGTTGTGTCTTCAAACAGTGGTTAAACAAATGGTTGAGAGATATATGAAGCCTTCCACCTACAAAGCCCCCTTAGTTTAAATAGCATGATTTACCATACTATGAAAGAAGGCTTATTTTAAAATAAATATCTTCTTGAAGCAGAATTTTCTGATTATTACAGTTGAAAGAAACTCATATAAACTCTTTCTTTGAAGATTACAGTGAATTAATTTTATAACATTTGACTGTTACTGTACAGTTGAAATTATTTTCTATTACAAACTATGTTTATGTTATAGTTATTTTTTACTTATTTTTATGGTGAAGATAATTGTTTTTATCAAAAGATTATGTAAATGAACAAACATCATTTAAGTATTTCAATCCTGACAATTTGAAGACATTCTGAAAAGTTTGTGTTATAAAAGGTTAATAAAAAATAAGTACAATAACTGTCACGCTATTAACTGAAGCTTTTAAACAATTCTTTAAGGAAATTAAACAGATTGCAATAGTTTAACCATATTACCTGTTACCCCACAAACCTTCAGAAACTGAATGGTAAATAAGCTAAAGAAACAAGCCAACCAACCAGTACACGCCTACAGACTCAAGATATGGTGTGCATGTGAAGACTTACAACTCACCAGTTAAGAAAACACAAAAGAAACAGATTTATAGAAAGTACTGCTGATTTAGAATATGGTATAAAATGATGTTTAATTATATACAATTTTAGGATTTTTATGAAAGATTTATAAACAATGTATAAAGAATGCATGAAAAAAGCATTGGCAAACAAAATATTCAACACTGATGTACAAATTCATCAGTAAACAGTGCCTCAATGGATAAAGGATAAACATTCATTTAAAGAAAATATTTTTAATTGATACTTACATCATCATCTGGTCTGAAGGGGTTTCCTCTACCCCCAATTCCTCCTGATATACTAAATCCAAGTTCTGGATCTTTTTCAATTCTTACTCGAATCTAAAGTATAAAACATATTTAAAAGCAGGTTACTTACATATTCAAGACTGAAGATGAAGATAATCAACCCAATTATCTTGAATATGTTAGGGATATTATTATTTTTATAGTTGATGTTTTGTTCATTTATTTTAGAGGTATTGTTTATATTGCGTTTGTAAACTACACTGAAGGGAACATTTAAATCAAGTTAGCTCTTTAAAATAAATAAAATGTATCTAAAATTTTGACAGCATTCCTAAGTAATGTCTATGAAAGTAAAATGGTACTGTGATAATAAAGCCATTATCATTTTTGTAAGCCTGAAAGAGGCTACATTGAAAGAAATCAGAAAAACAGAATTGCAGTTAAATATAATTTTCAGTGCTTAGTTATGGGAATGAAATCCACAATCAATTAACTGATCCGTAAAATAGAAATGTCTCCCTTGCCTCTTGTTTTGATACCTCATGGCATTGTCTGGTTGGACCTTGGGGCTGACTATAGGGAGGCTGATGGGCAACTTTAAGCATCAGATAATCAATCAATTGCTCTCTGGAAGGATGTCTTGCCACGGATGTTTGGGGTCCAGCATGGTGGATCTGACTATAGTTTGCCTGAGGTCTTGAGGGATGACCCATCTGCCCATTCATCAAAGGTATCTGAATAAATGAAACATCTCTTAATATTTACACCAGCAAGAATATATTTTGATTTACTTAGCTATTCTATTTATACATACAAACACGCATGCACAAAAACAAACATTGTATTTTTAACACACAATAGATTATAAAAATATATAATTTCTTTATGACTTCTAAATAGCAAATCTATTCACTTTCATTTGGAATTGTTCTTACTGACAATCAAACTTTAAAATGACTTATAAAACATTTGAGAATATGCTAATGTATTTCATGGTTCCTTATCTCTCATATATGTTTCATTTCCAAAGAAAATGAAGAGACAATTACCTAATTATAAACTCCTAGCACACTTTTTAATAGAAGATCTGGTTGAATAAGCAATGTTGACAAAAACTACTCTAAATTAATACAAACAGTACAAAGAAAGCAGAAAGTTTAAAGATGGTGAAGGGACTTGAAAGAATAAAACGAAATTCCTCTAAACCAGGGATGTAACCACAATCTTGGTACAAAGTCAACAAGCTCAAAAATCTGTAAATGTTTTCAGGCTTTTCAATGAGACAGAATATATGTGGAAGTTGAGCATTCTAAGCAGCCTCAGCTATGGATTGCTACAGATTTAATAGATGAATGCTAGAAATTGCAATACAACATTATCTAGATACACGGGGTTCCTTCTATCAACTTACTTCTAAAAAGATATACATATAGTAACATAACAAACTCCAATTGATTAAATTGAATTCTTACTGATCTTAATTCAATGGGTTATTACAAAAGTACTGAATTTTTACATGACAGATGTTAGAAGAGAAAGCTGGATGGGGAAGGGAGAAAGAGATTCATGGTAACCACACCCTAGAATCTCTCCAGATATATCTATTAGGGTAGATTTTGTCCATTGGATAAAAGCAAATAAAGGATAAATCTTGATTGGATTTTGTTGGACCTGATATTATTGGTCTGATTACCTCAAATATCTCTCTAAATCCACTGAGGAATAAACTTGATTTATAGTGAAGACTTTGCATTTGGATAAAAGTCTATGCGTACAATATCTTGTAATATAAGTGTGAGTTCTAGTCCCACCGTAGGTATGAAAGCCAGCTGGATGACTTCAGGCCAGGGGTGCTTTAGGCAAAGTGTTTATATCTGGCCTGTGGGGTCACCTTGGTAGCAGTGAAGGACCGGCCTGTGGTTCCTCTGCCAGCAGAAATGGAGTTCAGGAGGGCCACATGAAGCCCTTCTGAGCTCCGTTTGCGCTGGCTGAGGGTTTCAGGAGGCTGTCATGGCTGAAAATGGAACTCAGGAACCCATTTTTGCTAGCAGTGCTCAGGCCACCACAGGCACCCCTGACACAAGTGATGTCAAGCTGGCCAAGCCCCCCCAGCCCCCTCCCAAGGTGAAACATAACCCTGGTATGGCCCTCAATAAAATCGAGTTTGACACCCCTGCTTTAGGACAATCAGTCAACCCAATCCACCTTAGGCTCGAGTTAAATAATAAATGTGCAATACAAATCCAATAATAACTAAATAAAAAGTTCCCTCATTGATTATATTACTCACTTTAGTGTTGGTGGACCCATATTTTTCATCAATTTTTTGTTATGTAAATTTTCTATGCTATTAATTTTTTCTTGACCTTTTCCTTTTCCAATTCTTGACTTCATTCTTTTCAGCCAGCACTTCCAGGAACACTAGCTGGCTGTCACTCCATTTCTTCCATATCAGTTTATATCTCATACAATGCTGCTTGGGCTCATCATCTAGCTCTGATATTTAGCTTAATGCTAATGTCCTTAAAAGTGTTATTACCTATAGCTGGTGCAATATGGCAGCAGGGTTTTCATCAATGTACAACTTATTACAAAAATATAAACTGCAATTAATTTTCTTTGCACTGAGATAGGCTTTGGTCTGATTGCTCTGATTTAAATTCGCTGTGGCTGCCCACAAACCAAAAGAATATATCAAGTCTGCCCATTCCTCCTGTTTCCCTTATCAATTGATAAATATCTGAACAGCACTAAGCCTCCACTGTAGATGAAGAATGGCAAGAGTGCTATGGTCATATACTTTTCTTTTTAAAACAGTGTCTTTTCTTCCTCAGATCAGCTCCTGCAAATCCTTTGGCATTAACCTACACTGGCTCTGTCCTTTTCACAGATGGGTCACTTTCCCCAGCTAGCACAAAAGCAGTCTAGTGTTTCATTGCTTCTGGTCCTACTTTTGACTGCCAGTCTGTTTTTTCTATTTCTTATGACATCACTGGAGTCATAATTATAATGAAATCTTTAACCAGTTCACAAGATTGTTTAAAATTTGAATTACTTTGATGATTAGGTAAATAAGGGGAAGCAGGGAGTTAATGCATACCATGGATATACCAGTACTGATAAGAGACTAGGCACTAATGTCCAGGGACTTTATTATTATTATTATTATTATTATTATTATTATTATTATTATTATTATTATGTTGTTGTTGTTGTTGTTGTTGTTATGTTGTTGTTGTTATTATTATTATTATTAATTATTATTATTATTATTATGTTGTTGTTGTTATTGTTCCGAGTCAGCCAGATATTTTGACCACACTTGGCATTCTTTTCCACCTGACAAGTCCTTCGCAAAAATCTGAGACATGCAGATGTTTTTGTTTGATGGTTATTATTATGGTTCGTCGCACGTCAGCCATCAGATTTTGATACTGGATTTGGCATTTTTATCCATCTATCAAGTCTTGCCCAAGGTCACATGATAGGCAACTATTATTAATTATTATTATTCGTTAGTCCTCATGGGCATTGAGTATCTACTTCGTTCCTACAAAGATAATAATTTTATATTTTACTGAAAAAAGAGGAACAAACTTTCAATCTACTACTGGCAGCAACAGCAAAGGAAGAGATGAAGGTAAAGCACATAAGCCTAAAGGTCATATATGTAAAATTAAAATTTAAACAATACTAATTGCTATCACTACATTACAGTCACATATGATTAATGAATTGTAGTTTTTTACCTGCGCAGGAAGTTTTTTAATGGTATCTGGAACAGCCTCTTTCAGACCAAGTGTTGAATAATTCTGCTGTCCAGAAATGAATACATCCTCCTCTACTAGATTAGCTGTTTGGGGATGCTGAAAATTACAAATAAAATCATGTAAACATTTCTGCGATATACCAAAGCAAGTTAACCCTTTTTCATGCTGTTCGTAAGTTTGTGTTCCTGTATATTGTGTTACAAATTATGTCATTAGTTGGTAAGTGTACCTCTTAATAGCAGTTTTGCTATTTATTTTCTGCTAAGAACTGAAATATAGCATGATTTTGGATAACTGGACATACTGTTCAGTGACTGCTGCAATTGGTGCTTTAGTTTAAAATAAAAAGAAAGTCCTTGAACTGTTGGATCTATCACGTGTATTTTACTCAGGGAAGCAATATAGGAAATCAAATTAAAGACAAAAGCTACACAGGAAAAATATGGTTTTATTAAAGACGTTCATGGTTTCACCCCTGAATTAGACAGCTAAAAAAAAAAAGATGAAAAAATGAAAGAAACTATAGAAGTGGACATGATGCAAGTGAATATGGACATTTACGTAGCACCATAGTGTGTCTAAAAATTATATTGGTGCCAAAAATGGAAGAAAGAAAAAATATACTGATAGAAATCAGAAGTCAATGTGATGGAGGACAAGAGTGAGAACTGGATTTATTTTTTTATTCAAAAGACCATATTTTTAAAAGTGCTGTGTATGGAGAAGCAATCCAGACTTGAAAATAAACTACTCATGGAAGGAAGCACGCATAAAAGATAGTCACATTCATATCTGATCAATAAGATGAACAAATCTGATTACATCAATCAGATGAACACATGATAGGATAGTAGGTTCAACTTTACTCATGCCAGAGTATATCCAATATTACAAGAAAACTTCTATTCATGTAACATAACTTCTTTGTTATATGGGCTGAAGATCTGATCCAGAGTGTTCCCAACCACCAAGAGCAGATTTAAAGGAATCTTGTAAAGATGTGGTGTAGATGAGAATATCCATTTATCCCTCCCCTCCCAAAAAATGAAAGATAGCAAAATCTTTATTATACAGGTGAAACTCAAAAAATTAGAATATCGTGCAAAAGTTCATTTATTTCAGTAATGCTACTTAAAAGGTGAAACTAATATATGAGATAGACTCATTACATGCAAAGCAAGATAGTTCAAGCTGTGATTTGTCATAATTGAGATGATTATGGCTTACAGCTCATGAAAACCCCAAATCCACAATCTCAGAAAATTAGAACATTACATGCAATCAATAAAACAAGGATTGTACATAGAACAATATCGGACCTCTGAAAAGTATAAGCATGCATCAGTACTTGGTTTGGGCCCCTTTTGCAGCAATTACTGCCTCAATGTGGTGTGGCATGGAAACTATCAGCCTGTGGCACTGCTGATGTTATGGAAGACCAGGATGCTTCAATAGCGGCCTTCAGCTCTTCTGCATTGTTCGGTCTCATGACTCTCATCTTTCTCTTGGCAATGCCCCATAGATTCTCTATGGGGTTCAGGTCAGGCGAGTTTGCTGGCCAATCAAGCACAGTAATCCCACGGTCATTGAACCAGGTTTTGGTGCTTCTGGCAGTGTGGGCAGGTGCCAAGTCCTGCTGGAAAATGAAGTCAGCATCCCCATAAAGCTCGTTTGCGGAAGGAAGCATGAAGTGCTCCAAAATCTTCTGGTAGATGGCTGCGTTGACCCTGGACTTAATGAAGCACAGTGGACCAACGCTAGCAGATGACATAGCTCCCCAAATCAACACAGACTGTGGAAACTTCACACTGGACTTCAAGCATCTTGCAGTGTGTGCCTCTCCATTCTTCCTCCAGACTCTGGGTCCTTGGTTTCCAAATGAGATGCAAAAGTTGCTCTCATCAGAAAAGAGGACTTTGGACCACTGAGCAACAGACCAGTTCTGTTTTTCTTTAGCCCAGGTAAGACGCTTCTGACGTTGTTTGTTGTTCAGGAGCGGCTTGACAAGAGGAATATGACATTTGAAGCCCAAGTCCAGGATCCGTCTGTGTGTGATGGCTCTTGATGCACTGACTCCAGCCTCAGTCCATTCCTTGTGAAAGTCCCCAATACTTTTGAATGGCCTTTTCCTGACACTCTTCTCCAGGCTGCGGTCATCCCTGCTGCTTGTGCACCTTTTTCTTCCACACTTTTCCCTTCCACATAACTTTCTATTAATGTGTTTTGATACAGCACTTTGGGAACATCCAACTTCTTTTGCAATTACCTTTTGAGGCTTTCCCTCCTTATGGAGGGTGTCAATGATGGTTTTCTGCACAACTGTCAGGTCAGCAGTCTTTCCCATGATTCCTACTGAACCAGACTGAGAGACCATTTAAAGGCTCAGGAACCCTTTGCAGGTGTTATGGCTTAATTAGCTGATTAGAGTGGGACACTTTGAGCCTAGAATATTGAACCTTTTCACAATATTCTATTTTTCTGAGATTGTGGATTTGGGGTTTTCATGAGCAGTAAGCCATAATCATCTCTATTATGACATATCACGGCTTGAACTATCTTGCTTTCCCTGTAATGAGTCTATCTCATATATTAGATTCACCTTTTAAGTTGCATTATTGAAATAAATGAACTTTTGCATGATATTCTAATTTTTGAGTTTCACCTATATATACTTTAACCTGTGAATAAATAAATTTATAAATTAATCATTACTACTTCTAAACATGAATAGGTAAAGAAATATATTTATTTGCATAAAAACATTTATGTTTTGAAATTTTCCCAAAAAAAACAACCTTCTCATAATTCAGAATCAACTTGGAAATTGAATCGTTTAAGAAATTCAAAGCAAGAGGCTATCTATTTATGTTTAAAATCATAGTGGTACTGAACAAATGTTAGCTATACCTGGTCCTATAAGTTACAGTTATTTCAGTGCCCTTGTTGTCATGTGATCAAAATTTGGGTGTACTCATGATGATAGGTAACTTCAATTCTCTCACCCATATCCTCTCTCTTCTCTGCTGCCCTGCACTTCACTGCTTCTGCCATTCCTGCTACCATGTCTCTGCTGCCTCTGGCTAACCTTCACAAGGTGTGTCTGGGCCCTTTGCAAGGCAGCTGTAAGCCAGGTCAGGCCTTCTTCCTGAGGCTGTTAATGCTGTTGTCCAATTTGAAAAGCTCACAAGAAGGCTTACAAACTTGCAGTTTGGACAAGGACACATCGACCTTAGGCAGAAGGCAGCTGCCTTACAAAGGGCTAGGCAGGTGCACCTTGCCAACAGTGGGAGGAATAAGACAAGAGAAGATTAGCTGAAGGGTGGCAAGATCATTGGTACACAGGGTAGCCAAAAGGGCAGAGAGTGGGGCAGAGATAGGCAGGTATGGGTAGTTGAACAGGAAGCAGCTCCTTATCTTACTGAAATCTGGAACTGGGACAAAGCTGGGAATGGCTTGAGTCAGGGTGTATCATAATGACTGGGTGGGATTTGGTTAACAGTGGCAACTGACATTATCACCACTAAACAATGTGGTCATGTAACATCATGCCTTATGACTGCATCACTTCATGATGGAAATTCCAGGCTCAATTACTGCCATAACCTGAGGATTCCCTGTATGTTTGTATTTCATCAAAATCTTTTAAGTCATCTTCCAATGCAACAAACAAACTCATTCCATATATAAGCTGTCCCACAGACTAAAATATGCCAATGAATATTTTTAAAATCAGAAGATGATCTGCTGTTTGGCTCAGGGCAGGAAATGCAGTAATATTAAGGGGACAGGTGGATTCATGCATTATTCTTAAATCCTTACCTTTTAAAATCATTACAGTAATGAATAAAATCAAACATAGTAAATATTTCACCAATTGCAAAAATTCAATTGCAAGTCACTTCCAATGTCCTTTTAACAAGTACTTTGTTAGGAATGTACTCACACGAAGAACTGGAACACCAGAACTTCTTCCGTCTGCAACACTCAAAGCAATATTGCCCTGGCTGCCATGCAGATCCCTAGAGCTGCCACAGTAAAAGTTGCTAACTGGAGCATAATTGGAATTAAAGGACCGTGACAGCATGCTCTGAATAAAGAGGGGACAGATAACAGAGATTACTGCAGCATGCATAAATCACAAGGCCTGTTATACACAAAGTCAGTGCAGACACACAGATTGCATATCATGTTAGAACCATGCAAACAAAGAAGCGTCCCGCTGTGAATACAAAATCTTGGTTACATGCCGTGTGATTTTCACAATATAACCGAACATGCTGTCTGGCATAATCACCACACAAAGCACAGTATACTGCCATTCATTTGCCAGGACTGCCTCCCGCTATCTGCCCATCCCACGAGACCAGATAGAGTAGGGGCATGCTCCAGGTCCTCTTCCTGAAATCTTGCCATCTAGTTAGACCTTGGAAGTGTGCCTTTTCCATGACTGCTCTAAATTGTGAAACACCCTCTCATCAGGAATTCAAGAGAAAGCCCCCCTACACCAGCTTTTCAGAAGATCTGGCTTTTTGGTAGGTGGCGAGGATTGTATGGATGGAAAGTATGGAAGGAGAGCAGTAATCCTGCTGTGGGGCATCCCAAAGAGATGATTCGGGTTCAGGGTTTTTATTTGTGATACACTGGTAAAAATCAAGATCCTTCAAGTATTGAAAGAATTATAGCAAAATGGACAGGTTCATTTTTAAGGACTGATACCACATGAAATTTGGTATCCAGAACAAGTCCTTGGCACACAGTATATAAAGGATGGTTTTAAGTATTACCATCTGGATCAGAGTTGGTATTCAGCAGATTCTGACCAGTTCTGGAGAACCGGTAGTGGAAATTTTGAGTAGTTCAGAGAACCAGAAATACCACCTCTGACTGGAGATTTTACAGTATCCTTCCCCTGCCATGCCTACCAAGCCACACCTACAGAACCGGTAGTAAAAAAAATCCCACCACTGATCTGGATGAATGGATTTAAGTGTTATAGAACTAAGATGGGCTGCATATTTTCATGTTTGTTCCCCAGAAGGCAACATGAGAAATAAAAAGTTTGACTGAGAGGCACAGCAAGAATTTAATTTATTACTTCTAGAAAAGCTTTCAGATTTTAGTATGGAATATAATATTAAAGGGGAAATTTAGTGGAGTTCTATGAATAATGATGGACGGACTGACGAATGAATGAATCTTTCCTTTCCAAGGCATATTATTTACAGCCCTCTTCATTCTAATGGCACTGAGAGGAGACATGGCTCAACATTTAATTTCGGAAAATTTGTGTTAACAAGTTCCACAAAAGACACACAAATCAACAAAATGTGTGTGTTTAAAATTGGGTTTAAGTTCTCTTTCACAGACCAAACAATAAAACAGCAAATGGTTCAAATATTTCACTGACCCATCTCCCTAAGTATGTATAAGTTGATGAAAGGGGACATTTTTGTATCACCCAAACAGTACAGCACTACAGCAATAACAAGGCAAGATAAAAATCTGAAAAACAACAAATATGTCAAAGTGAAAACCCAATGGAATTTCAGCACTGAAATAGATGAGAGGTCGGCATTAATCAATTCTGAAAAAACCACACAAACTATAAGACTGGGAACCAGATTTAAATTGAAGATCAATATCCCCAAGTGCTATTTAACAATATTTTCAGTATTATCAAAACCTAATGAACAAAGTAGCTCTAAAAAAATTCCTACAGAAGGAAGCATCCTTTAAAACTAGGTTTACTCAGAGTGATCTCTAAGAACTAATGGAACAAGAGACAACCTAGAAAAGACAACGTTAGACAAAGATTGAAGAATTGGTATTAAGCTCTAGCATGAAAGAAAACCAAGCCTGTCTCTAACAAAGTACAATGTTTTAATGCATCTTGAGATTGTAAAGATAGCTCTAGGAAACTTAAATACCTTCAAGGATGTCAATGTTTCTAAATGTACTGGCTTGAACACCATAGTGGAGAGATTACTTTGATTACAAAAGATTACTTTGACTACAAAAACTTTGCCCATAAAGATATATTATATTTATTTCAGCATCATAGTTTATCATGAGCTACTATGAAGTCATTTTGCATGGTTATTGCTTCTTCTTATTGGTTACAGCCTAGTTCCCAAAACAAAACTGTTAAATATATTTAGATATATTAAGAAGAAGCTTCTCCCAAATCTATAGCCATAAGAAATGTTTTTACTTTGTTTGTTTTTTTACTGGTTGTTGTGTATGAGTTTTATTGAAGTAATATAAATTGTTTTGCTTGTTTCCTGCTGTGCTCAAAATAGTTTGTGCCAGACTGTATTACAATTAATTGTTTTAATTCAGTTCCATTATTTCCTAAAACGTTTTTTTTTAAAAATTTTTAATCCTAATGTCAATCTTTTTGTAGGCTAGGCAACAGCACTCAGCCTTAAGTACCATCCTATTTTTGTGGCTTTAAAGTAAAAATATATATAAAAAAGAATAGGGGATTGTTTTAACTTCTCATTATGCCCTATGATATACAACTTAGAAACAGTTTGAGCATTTTAAACTAATATAACATTCAAGACAATCCAAATTTTGCTCTAGACCCTCAGAACATTCTTAATGTGGCCCATTCTGTGTTTTTTTATTCAATTTTTTTTCTTGCTTTCCCTCTTCTAATAAAGATACCACTGAGGCAGAAAACTAACATAGACTACACAGTGAAAATACTTTTGTAATTCAAGCGGAGATAGGCATAAATTAAACATGATATTGTACATAAGAGGAAGAGAAAGTATCCATCATTTCTCAAAATTCTGTGGAGGGATAGAGGAAAAGAAATTTGCTATTGCCATTCAAATCTAAAGCAGATAAGACTTTCCAGCAAAAATTCATAAAATTCACAAAAATTTAATTGCAGTCTAAGGCAGTCTCATGTTCCTCAAACATACTATTAACTAATTAGAATTAAAGCAAGTTTTTTTTAAAGTTCCAGTTTCCACACTGTGTTTAGGTATTTGTGTATTTTACTTATACTGGATGACAGTTACTCTCTCTCTCAGCCCAAACTTCTCAACAAGTTTGTTGTGAGGAAAACAGAATACAAGAATATTAGGTATGTTTTCCACCTTGAGTTATATTACAAGTAGTCCTTGGTTAATGTTAGTAACTGGGACCAGAATTTTTGTTGCAAAGCAATGCAGTTGTAAAGCACGAAATCATGAGACTGCATAGCTTAACAACAGCAGTCCCAGCACTCCCTGTTGTCCTCATTAAGTGAGGATCAATAGGGGGAAAGTAATGAAAACTGAAGAAATAAAAATTCCTTTTGGAAATAACATCAAGAGTCTGGATGAAGATGATCACTAAACATAGCATCCTTCAAGGATCCTGGCATTCTTCAAGCTGACAATATCAAGCACAGTGAAGATTAGAAGCACTTCTAACCTTCAACAACAAAAAAATTAAAAGTGAATATAGAACAGGAAGAAGATGATCTTAATCTAAACTCAGTGGAGGAAATACCATCAAGGTATTTACACTTGGCAATTCCAATAATTAGATACATAGCTGGAATAGTGGACTGGACTCATACAGAACTTAAAACTGTGGATGGGAAGACCGGAAAAAATGATGATGCAGTGATGTTGATAAGACTCCACCTACCAAGGAAAATAGGTAGGTGTGGAATGTTGCAAGTATACCAGGCAGCTGAAGAAGAAGAAGAAAAGGGCACTGGAAGAATATCTGAAGGGCAGTGAAGAAGATGTGCTGAACCTACTATATGAGGAAGGTTTACTGAATACTGGAGAGACCAAACTGGTCGAAAGAAAGACCAAATGAAGACTAGAAAAGAGACATGGCAAGGCATTATTAGTAAAAAAAAAAATAGCAGGAAAAGCAGATAACAATAAGGCTTGGTAATAGCTAAGAGCATGAAGTTGAAGAAAGAGACAGAGGAGCTAATTAGGGTTGCACAAGACATTAAAAACAAATGCATATAAAGGCAGAATTGAAAAGACAGCAATAAACGGCAAGTACTGCCTCTGCAAAGACGCTGAAGAAACAATGGACCCACTTAGCTGCTGCAAGAAGCTGCTGCACAGATTGAGTACAAATTAATACTGAGAATCTCCATATACATTTACAAACCATGACATGACAAAATAACAACAATAGTATATTGGAAGATCTGCAAGAAAAACCATTTGCCTGGAAGCAAGAATTGGTGGGATAACAAAACAGAAAATGTCATAGAAAATGAAGAAGCTAAAGTGGTCTGGGATTTTAAAACTCAAATGCATAAACCCCTGCCACATAACATCCCAGACTTAAAAATTGTCAGTAACAGGCAAAATAGTCTGATAGTAGACAGTGCAATAGGCGGCAACAACAGACATACAAAAAAGAACTGGAGAAAGATCACAATATAAAAAGACTTGCAAACAGAAGTAGAACGACAAAAGAAAGCAATGACAGTGCCAGTAATAATAGCAACCTTGGATATAATCCCAAAAGCTCTGGAGCACCACTTGAACAACATCAGCATTGATAAAATACCCATCGTACAATTGCAAAAGGCAGTTTTACTTTGAACAACTTATATCTTGCAACAATACTTTTAATATCATCAAACAACACCCAAATCCCAGGTTCTTGGGAAGGACTTGATAGATAGATAAAAATGTCAAATTCAGACTAAACATCTGGCTGAGAGTATGCCCAGCAGTAATATATAAAGTTCAAATCAATCTGCAAATCTGCATTTAAAGGAAAATAATACTGAATATCCAACATTAGAAATATTCAAGAAAAGCATTCCTCCATTCCAAGGTATAATTGCTGCAGACACACTAGGTGGATGTTGATTCCTATAGAACGGACCAACATCAATATATATGAGCCACATAATATAATTGTTTACATTCCATAATGTATTTCTATGTATACATAGTATGGAAAATACACACACACACAAACACAAACACACACACTTGCCTGAGTCTTTAGCAAGGATGACTACTGCCCCTTTCTTCCTTTTGGGTTTTGTTTTCATTGTCATCACTATTCTGTCTTGGTATGTGTGAACATGCATCTGTGTGTGTGTGTGTGTGTGTGTGTGTGTGTGTTCTTAAATGTTTTAACAAGTGTAAACCACCGAGAATTGCTGAGAGTCATGTGGCATATAAATTTAGTAATTATATAATTGAAAAGTTAACTTTAATAGAAATTGTAGCATTAATCCTCAAAAAGCTTGTGAACTTAGCTACTTTTTAATACATTTAAATATATAGTGGAAATGTTTAAATTTATATTTAGATGAAAGTTTTTACAATAATCTCTTGTAATTTCTGTTGAACAGATTCCTTTAAAATATCTGAGAGTATAGTTTACCAGATAGGAAACCTTCTGTTTTGACTTATTTAAAATTTCCTGTTTATTTGCACAGTATTCTAATGTCAAACTGTTAATGTACAAAGCTGGAAGAAATAGATAGCTAGAGCAACCAACTATCTTTTGAGGGAAATAGGCCAGAACCAAACACTTCTAAGGGAAAACTAAAAAATTTATATCGAGCAAATAATCCCAATCCTTGACATCTGACAGTCAAAAGATGACTGAATTTATGTAAGCATGCTTGCTAATAGACTTCAATATCATACATGAGGCCAAATGAGTGTTATATTTAACAGTTTACCACATCAGTAGTTTTCCTCTAATCCTCTACTGCTGTACCAGAAAGCTAGTTTTGTATTGGGGGGGGGCATATTGGGGGGCTGGAAAAATATGGAAGGGCAACAAGTGGGACAATACATATCAGTGCATAATTGATGTATGTGTAAGGATACGTCAAGACTGAGAACAAAAACAAACAAACCCAGTTTGATGAAATTTCTATGTGAACTAGGCATATTATGTACTATATTGAATTTATCCTAAGATTCAAGTTTCTGTGTTACTAGAAATAGGTAAACCTTGACATTCAACCAGAATTGAGCCCCAAATTATGGTCATAAATTGTACCAGTCATTAAGTAAGTCACCATGTTTTTATGATTTTATGACCTTTTTGTAACTGCTGTAAGGAATTTTGAATTTAGTTTGTAAGTAGCCCTGGGGAAATCCACTGTGACTTCAAACATCCAGTAAGGGGCTGGTCATAAATTGAGGATTACCTGTATATTGCCACTTTCCTTAGTACGTCAGAAAAATTAAATCATTTGAAAAATTTCAATCAGCCCTCAGTGAAGTAAGTATATATTTGATACTTTTCATTTATACAAGAATGTATTATCAGTGAAGTAATAGCCATGTCACTTTAATAGGATATTTTATTATCTCCGTGTTTCAAACATGCTGCTGAAGATGGATAGATTTTCATCTGTTTAGATGTGATAAACATTAATTTTATGGCAATAATTTTCTTGATGATTTTAGAATTCTTCCTTCCAAATAAAGCATACTATGTACCATACTAAAACATCTAGCTGGGTAATTCTAAAGCTAACTTATCTATTGTAATGAACATGAGTTTATTACTAAACAAGTTATTGAAATTTTGAACTGTACCACAACCGCACATACCTTAAAATGGCAGGCTTTTACCAGCTTAATAAAAAGCAGACGGCTGAATTCAAGAAGAGGAAGTAAAACTGCTTACCTTTTCTAACTTTTTGGCTTCTATGTGCCGTAGTACTTGTTCCCTCCAGTCATGAGGAACTTTTTTTCCTGTAGGATCCATCAGAGAGTATTCAGAATTAACTCTTGGACTTGTTCTTTTAGACGGACTAGTCCTTGAGTAATTGAAGTCACTAACCGACATAGTTCTCTCTGGTATATCATTTGCTGAAGGACGGGCACTCTGAGGTCTGGGTACATTTGGTCCATCCATGCTGTATGTTCTTGCAGAAAGAGGTCTCTGTTGACCTGACAATTTTGGCGGGACTCTTCCCGCTGAATGCAAATCCCTATACGTTAAATAATCCCCCTCAGAAACCAGAGGACGGCGTGAAGATCCAGAATCAACATTAACTGAAGCAGTAGAAGACACACTACTCTGTCGCTGGAGAGTATTTCGGGTTGCACTAGAAGGATGCCTGTCATTTGGTGAAACAGCCCACATTTCCATATGCCTACCACCCATTCTTTGATGCATATTATAGGCAGCACTAGCTCTAACGTTATTATGGTTAGAGAAATTCATGTTGGCCGAATGTTTTGCAGAAGTGCAGCTCTCTGTACTATCCAGTCTTGGTAAGCGCTGAGAAGACAAACAACTTTGTTCAGCTACAGGATTTTGTTTCTGGAGCCACAAAGACTCTTTGGGTACAATATTGCTGCTATATTGTATATTATATTGGGGGGTAGTGAATGGTTGTGAAGAATTCAATCCTCTAACTGTATTGGTATCTTCAGGATTATGATTCAAATCAAATTTAATTGCTGCTTTTGTAGATATTAAATCAGAAGATGATGAACATCCAGGAAATACTTGTAATGGCTGATCATACAGAAGAGTAGCTGACTTGCTCCGGACTATATTTTTTCCATCTGCAGCCATACCTGCTGATTTTATTGCTGGATTGGGGTGCTGGGATCCACCGTCATTTATAATATCACAGACTTTTAGAGCACCGGTCTCCATGTTAGTTATGCTATGGGATTTCACCACTGGCCCACTCCTCTGGGGAGACAAGTCTTCAGTACTTTTTGAAAGACACATTTCTGAAGAAGAATCGGTATCAATGGTGGCACTTCTCTTTAGCTCTGACTTTCCTGCAGAGCATGGCATATCTTCAGAATGCCCATTGATATTATTTAAAGGGCACACATTTGGATATTTTTTTTCATTTTCCATTTGTTCAATTTCTTCTTTCATATGGTCATTTATCAAGTCCTTAATTGACATCTCTGTTGATTTTATTTGATTCATTACATTAGATTGTAGTCCCTCTTCAGTTAATTTGCAGATGTTCCTGTTGATCTGATGCATGTTGTGAGACTCATCAGTGGCATTGTTTAATTCAACACCTTTCTCTATTAAAGCTAATCTCTCCTCAATATTTAAACTGAATTCAGATAGATTTGTGATTTTTTCTGGAGAGTTCATTTTTTCTTCTATCAGAGCATTTACTTCTCCATTTTGTAAAAGACTGTTAGAATTTTCATCTTCGTCCCTGTAAAATAAAGCAATCATAAATATAAGAGCAATTTTATAAAATGGCCATAGTTGATAAATGCATTTTAAGAAAGCAGCATTAAGCTAGATTTAATAATCTGTAGAGACAAATTAACTGGACTCAGAATTAATTGATTTTAATGGATTTTACCTAAGTTTGCATTTAATCTCATACAGTGATCAGACCAAGGTATAATAAACTATTGTAAATACTGTGTAATCAAAAACCTGATTATAGTAACAATTTAAAATATTGTTCAAGAGTTTATTTTAAATCATCTGATAGTTCATTTAATATTTTTTATTAAAATTAATTAAATTAAAAAATAAAATATGGAAACAAGGAGACACCACAGGAAAAAAAAATGTATTCATTTGACCATGTCAGCATCCCTGATCCCACAAGGTAAGCATAAGGAACAATAGTTTTTAAGAAAAAAAAAATGAAAGACAACCAAGACAAGGGGGAGCAGTAAAACCTATCTAAGGTGATAATGGGATTAAATGTCTTTCCAGTCTTTTCTAACAAACAAACAATGTGACACACCAGAAAATTGTGAATTGCATGGTGAGGGGGCAATCTAAAGCTTTACATAAACAGAAACATTGTCAAAGATTATTTCTTTATTCTGAATGAATTTAAATCTTCAAAACAAGATAGCAGAACCAGTTAATGCTTAGTTGAATCAATCCTGGTGAACTGGTGACATGCCAGATAGCTGGAAGATAAGAAATGTTGCCCTTTCTTCAAAAACAGGTAAAAGAATATCCAGAAATTCAATCCAACTGACTTTAGGATTTAGAAAGATGTTTCAGAAATGTATAGAATTAAGTCTAACACCATCTTGAAAACAATGCAATGTATAGATTTGTTAAGAACAAAATTGCCAAATTAATCTTATTGCATTTCTTTGATTGGGTTATTTTGTTAATGAATTGAAGGAATGAGGTAGCCATAATATACATTGACTTTAGCAAACCATACAAGTACCTCACAATATTCTGATTAGCAAACTAATTAAGCATCCTAGATGGCATGACAATTATGAAGAAGTAGAGAGGATGTTTATTAAATTTGTAGATGATACAAAATTGCAGAGGATAGAAAAAATGGACAAAGAAACATTTTATCAATATTTCAAATAGTCTTATAACATACTAGAATATTTCCCAAACCTGATTTTGGTATTGACAGTCATGGTAATTTCTCTGTCTGGAGAACACAATGATGCTTCTTGGCTACTGTCAGTGTTTAGAGATTCTGAATCCGACATTCGGGAAGGAGAGGAACAATTGCTATTATTCTGATTGCTGTTATGGGTGGGATCATCAGATGAAGAATCTACTGCTTTGCTGTCATCTGAAAATAATTTAATTTGATTAGCATATTCACATTACTAACTCATACAAATGTACATCTATAGTATTCATTCAGTTTAAATGAGACTTTTCACAGCCAGTAAAGTCACAATACCCTGGTAGTTTGGAGAATAGCTTAAGAAAAGCACTTCTATTTATTTTATTTTTTTGAAGAACATTTCTGAATGACTCATACTACCCTACTAAATATGCTTAACTACCTAAATAGTTGATTTTACATTTGAATAGGCCAAAGAAACTAATTCTATACTGGTATTAGGATAAGGGTATTCCTTTCTCCCAAATAGTTCCATAATATTCTGATTTCATAGTATGTCATATTTAATGGCTCCATAAAGTTTTCATTTCATAAAAATGAGCATGTTTGTTTTGTAACTTGCATGACTAACAGGAACAATCAGCTTTATACAAAAATACACAATTTTACTTGAAATACAGGTAAGTCATTGACTTACAACAGTTCATTTAGTGACTGTTCAAAGTTACAACAGCACTGGAAAAAAAGTGACTTATAATCTTTTTTCATACTTACAACCATTGCAGCATCCCCATAGTCATATGACCAAAATTCAGATGCTTGGCAACTTGTTCCTATTTGTTGTAGTGCCATGTTTGACAAGCAAAGTCAATGGGGAAGCCAGATTCATGTAACAACCATATGACTAACTTAACTACAATGATTCACTTAACAACTGTGGCAAGAAAGGTCACTAAATGGGGAAAAATTCACTTAGCAACATAAATTTTGGGCTCAGTTGTAGTTGTAACTCAAGGACTACCTGTATTCACCGAGTATACATGAATATATTAAAAATTTGTGAAATCATAAGGCAGCAGTTTGTTAAATAAGAACACTTGACCATTTCTTAACAATGAAAATCTTAACAAATTCTGTATTCAAATCCTATAAAATAGCAAATGTATTGAAGAGCACTTAAAAACAATATTAGGAATTTAAAGCATACAAAAAACAAAAATAACAAAATAACAACAAAACAATAAAGACTTCAAACACAAAATAGTAAAACTTTATCATCCTAATCTAACAATATTTGTACTAATTATTGATATTTAAAAAAACCAAAAAGATTAAGATAACGCCAAACAGAACAGTCAATAAAACTGAAAAGCAGCAACCAAACAAAACATAGTGCTCAGAATATCAAACAAACCAGGCTGCAAGGTATAATAAATAGTTGCAGATTTGACTTATTTACTTTAATACAAAATTGAGGATGTGGAAGACAACAAGCGAGAACAAACCCAAACAATAAGCACTGAAATGGGAGAAATAGAATGCAGGGCAACAGCGACAAAATCAAATTTAAGCACACAGATCTGCCTTTACACAGCACTGGGTCTCTTTTGTTACCTAATAGCTGCAATTCAGACACAAACGACTGAAGGAGCATTAAGTAAAAAATATATGAGTATAAATGTATTTTTATGCCATTTTTCAAGCAAAACTCTTTATTTGCAACTTTAGCCATCTCAGAGAAATAGATCTCTTTTTAAAGCATTTATCACTGAATAAATGCCTACCTTTTTTGCTATTGCCAAGTGCTACTACTTTTGGTTGGTTAATGGAAGTTTCTATGAGAGGTGGTCTCATTTCTGCTACTTTCATTTCTTCATCAGAAGATAGTTCTTCTGATTCCTGTAAAAGAAGATGAACACCAGGTTTGTCAACATAACTACAATCTATTTAAACAGCCTTTTAGATCAACACAAGGACCTTAAAGCAGCGGTGTCCAACCTTTTTGGCACCAGAGACGGGTTTTATGGAAGACAATTTTTCACAAAGAGTTTCGATTTTGCTTGCTCACCCACAGCTCATTCCACCTGTGCAGTCCAGTTCTTAACAGGTCAGGGACTGGTACCAGTCCATGGCCTGATGGTTGGGGACCCCGCCTTAAAAGATTTTCCACAAAAAATGTTCCTTAAGAGGTATATAGCTATATTTGAAAGCTAGTCTTCAGAAGAGAGTTTGCCACCAAAAACTGTAAAAATGTTACCTCACTGGATGTTTTAATTTAGGCTAGTAAAATATGGAATGCAGTGAAAAATGTATTTTCCATACTGAATACTAGTAATAATAGTATATAGGATATTTGTAAGTTACAAAAGTCTCATCTAACTTAAGGCTATATAAAAGGAAACATTTATTATACATGACTTCTTTTAACCATGCGGATTGAAATTTTTCTAATATTAATTCTCAGTTATAAAGCTAGGAAAAATAAAAGCAATAGCAGCAATACTTATATTTTATTTGCACAGAAATAATAAAAATATATTTTTGAAATTTGTTACCAGGTAACAAATTAGGTACCGTATTTATCGGCGTATAACACGCACTTTTTTCCCCCTGAAAATAGGGGGCAAATGATGTATGCGTGTTATACGCCGATATAATGTTAAGAAGCCTTCGGTGAATGCTGCTGGGATCAGGGATCAAGGACACAAATGAAATAAGGGGAGGGAGGAAGCAACCGAAGCCTGTCCTTCTCTCTGGGTCAGCTCTCTCAGTCGCTCTCTCGCTCCTCCACCAGCACAGGAAGAAACTGCTTCAAAGAAGCGGGGGGGGGGCTTTTCCTGTCGCCGCAGCTTCCCTGAAGCGCCCGTTTCTCCCCACCCCCACCCCGTCCGCCCGCCCGCCCGCCCGCCCGCAGTGCTCCGTTCTGCCTGCCTGCCTGCCTTCGTTAATGGTTGAATCGGAACAGCTTCGGCTGAGTAAAAGAGGCGAATAGTTATTATTCTCAGCGAAGCTGCTCCCAAACAACCAGAAACTAAGGCAGGCAGGCAGAATGGGACACTGTGGATTGAAGCGCGCGTGGGGTGGGAGTGGGGGTGAAACGGGCGCCGGAATAGCTGCGGCAACAGGAAAAGCCCCCCGCTTCTTTGAAGCCGTTTCTTCCTTGGATGGTGGAGCAGCGAGAGAGCAAGCCTCCTTCTCTTCTCTTCCCCCCGTCCTTGCAAAAATTTTCTGCTTGAAACCGGTCCCTGGTACAAAAAGGTTGGGGACCACTGATTTACCTTATAAGTGGTAATAATATTTAAAAAAAAAAGTTCTGAGCTACCCTTATTTTGCTTCAAAGTTTTTATTTAGAAATTTAATTTTTTTTCCTGAAATTTCCCTCTTAAAATGAAGATGCGTGTTATACGCCTGTGCGTGTTATACGCCGATAAATACGATAATTATTATTCGCATTTATTTAAATTTGCTATTCAGTAAAAAGTTTGATGTTGGTAACTAACAGAGCAATCCTATGCATGACTACTCAAAGGCACAATAGTTTTGGGAAATATGTATAGGATTATTCTATTTTTAGGATGTAAGTATACAATTACCGTATGAAGTATGGAGTTTAGTTATTGTTTTAGATTTATTTAAAGAATGAAAATTATACACTCCTTATGTTTTATCCAAATTTAATGCCACAATGATAGAGATAAAGATAGAGAATAAGACATAAAAATATATAAAATACCTCCAGGGTATCTTCATGGTTAACAATTGGCTTCACATTTTCTGTGATTTTAACTTGATTGTTCATCTGCGAGTTTCTGGTACTGTTCTCATCATCTGATTCATTAGGTTTCTGCACACAGTTTCCCATAACATTCTGCTCTTTTTCCATTTTGTTTTTCACTGGAGTAATTTCTGAAGTCTAAATATTTAAAGTAGTTAAGAGATTCCCATTGGATGAGGCCTCTTAAGCATACCAAAGTTAATATGCAGATATTATAAATAACAATAATCAATATCCCCCCCCTCCTCAGACTTCGATTTTGATATCCGATAAATTTAGCAGTTGTAAAGTATAACCTATTCCAGATGGGCAGCAATATATCTTGATGCATTTCAATAATAAAAGCAAGAATTGCAAAAATAATAACAAGCAGGATTTCACTCACAGGAGTGTGGGACCTTACTCAACAAAATTAGCAGAATTGGTCACAAATAAAGTGGGACTTACTGCATGTTCAAACAAATGAAATAAAAATGCATTATAGTCTAGAGAATAGTAGTATAAATTCATCAAATCCAAAGTCTATCTACACTGGTCCTGACGCCTTCCTACCAGCCTTCCTACCATTATAAACTCATCTATACATGTAAAAAAAGGTGCTATGTATTAATATATATATTTATTGGTATATAGTTAAAACAAAGAAGTAAAAAGCTGTCTTAACAACAAAATGGGAAAACAATTTAATTCTATGCAGGATTATTATTTTCTTTTTTACAATATATCATTTTTATTTCTGTGCTTCTCCCAAAAATTCTTATAGCAAACATGTTTATTTGTCCAATCAAACCATATGCAGTAGTGTGAATTTGTTCCTTGAATTTCAGATATATGGTCTTGACCCAACATATTTTTGCAAATAAGAATAATTTATTTTATAACAGAGCATTAGTACTGGAATGCAGTCAAACTTCAATCAAATTGAAGAATGCTTTGGGTTTTATTTGAAGGATCAACATTAACAAAAGTATAAGTTACCTTCTATTTTTTTTAACAGTAGCTTAGCCCGATGTGTCAATTACTCATTCCAGGCTAGTAGTTGGAAGTACTCCAAGACCCTGCTCAAGTCAGTGTGATATCCATCTGTAGAAAATCTACCAGCTTTATCTCTTCTTGAACAGAGCTGACCTGGCCATTTATCTGGTTGTAACTGACAATGCAGAGGGCTTTTTTGGTGATAGCACCAAGACTTTGGAATCCCCTGTTTTACTATCAGATTTTAAATGCTATTGTCATGTATTCTTTCTATATTCTTAATTATCACTTTGAGGCTGTTTCTTAAGGTTTTTTTTTTTTTTCAGATTTTTAAACAATTTGATTCTTTATAGGGTTATTTTATTCTTTATCTTAGTTTTTATCTATTAGCTGTAATGTTAACTGAATGGGCCAGTCTGCCAACCAAAATTGTGAAACACCTAAGGGTTGTTTTTTTTAATTATTTTCACAATAACTGTAGTTAAAATAAAAATTAAACAGTTCAAATCTTAGCTGCTCTCAAAAATTATTAACCGTGTGGTAAAAAGTTAGACAATTTCAAGCATAACACTGAAACTAACCTTTACTCCTATATCCTTTATTGAAACTTGTTGGTTTTCTTGCTTTGCTTCTTTATTAGTTTCTTCTGTGTTTTCTTCATCTTTTAATCTGTGTACTATTGTTTGAACAGTTTTGACCATATTCTTCAGTTCATCAGGGTAAGGTGTTGGATACCTCTTCAAATTACCCTCCTATAGAAAATAAATCAATTTTGAAATTAACCAATTATAAATTGCAGCAAAGAGTGTTCCACATTCTGATCAATACAGTAAGTGCAAATACTCCTCAATTTACTACAAGAGGTACAGAATTTTGGCTGTAAATCAGGGCAATTGTTAAGTGGGTCACCATGTGACCTGACTCTATTTTATAGCCATTTTTACAGCAGCCGTAAATTAAGTCACCAGCCCATTAAGTAAATCAGGTGGTTGTTAAGTGAATCCAGCATATCCAATGGAAGGTTTTGGCTGTTCTCTGCCAGAAATTGCAGGCATGTGACTACAGGACGCTGCAACCAGTCATAAATGTGAATCAGTTGCCAAGCACCCAAAATGCATTGGCCAGGGGAGGGGGAGCGAATTTTATGGCAGTCAAATCTACTTTATAGGCTGCAAAACATGCTTTCTGAGGATGACATAACTTTAAATGATCATTAAATAAGGGCTACTTGTAACAGAACTTATATCTTGGGTCACTTTCCATCTGGACGATTGCAATGTGCTATACTTGGGGCTGCCCTTGAAGACCATCCGGAAGTGTTGGTCACTTTGCTCATGTTACATCCCTGATATGCAAGCTGCACTTACTCCAAGTTTTCTTCTAGGTACAATGTAAAGTGCTGGTTATCACCTTTAAAACTCTACAAGACACTAGAGCAGGTTATCTTTAGGGCCAGAGGTGGGATTCAGCAGGTTCTGACCAGTAGCAGAAATTTTGAGTAGTTCAGAGAACCAGCAAATGCCATCTCTGACTGGTCCCTCCCCCATCTATTTTCTGCCTCACGAGTCCCAGCTGATTGGCTGGGTCTTCTTTTGTTGCCCTGCATAGGAGAACAGAGCTGGAAAGCAGGTTAGTGGGGTGGGGAGGGAATAGGATTTTGCAGTAGCCTTCCCCCAGGAGTGGGGAGGGAGTGGGATTTGGCAGTAACCTTCCCCCAGGAGTGGGGAGTGAATGAGGATTTGGCAGTATCCTTCCCCTGCCACGCCCACCAAGCCAGCCCACAGAATTGATAGTAAAAAAATTTGAATCCCACCACTGTGTAGGGCCACGTCTCCCTGAGATTATATGCCCATCAGATTATCCACCTCAGCAAAATATTACATCCAAAGCAGTTTGTGGTTCACCTGTAAAGGATGAAACTAAAGCAGGATAACAGAATAAAGCAAATACATACTCTAGGCGGTGCCTCTCTTTCGTCTTTATCTTCATCACATTCAAAAGCCACCTGAGCACGCTGCTTCCTTTGCTCCTCCCACAGTGAAGGATTGAAACTCTCATTATCAGATATGAACATAACTGAATGAAAGTATAAAGGTAAGTTAGAACAAATAAAATAATTCACACAACAGGTAGCATTTCTTTTAAACCTCCTTAACAAAACAGATTGAATGCACTATAAACAGCTAAACTCAAGGTCCAATTTGAAATGAATGAAATTTCCATTTCTACTACTACCTGGCAACAGAGATAGTCAACATGTGAACTTTACTGAAATCAAATGAAAAAATATTTAGATCTGAAAACTCACAATGGTCTTGTTTTTTAAAAAAATAAAATAAAATGTTTTGCACAGGCAGTCCTCAACATGACCAGTTACTTGCTTATCATTAAAAATTACACCAGTACCCACCCTCCACAAAAGGTACTTACAAACCCAATTCTGCTTCTACCCCACCCACCCCCCGACTCATGTGACTGCATTTTGGACACTTGGCAACTCGCCATTTATGGCTGTTTGCAGTATGTGACCCCCAATTCATGATGTTTTTGCTGAAAAATATATACTTCTGATTTTCAGTAAAAAAAGACCGACAGCGAACAATAAATTCATTAACGACCCTGGCCATCATTTAACAACTGCTGCAGTCACTTTATAAGTATGGTATTTGCTTAACAACTGTCACAAAAAAGGTCATAAAATCAGGTCAGTCATTGTGAGGGTCTGCTTTATGACTGCCATGACTTATGACATAATTGGGATAATTATCGTGAGTTGAGGACTACCTTTACTAATTGCTCTAAGTATCACAATTTCAATATTCTGTACAACTGAAAGCCTGCTGAGGAAACAAAACACTTGTTTTTTCCCCCCCAAATTTGTTAATTTATATTTTGGATCAGATATTGCACTCACACTGTCCTAGGGGCTTCAATTATCCATGTTTATAAACAGTAATGAGAGAAATTATGCACAACAAATCTATTCATCTCCTCATCCCAATTATAAAGACTTGATAAAGCATGAAGTAATTTATAAAATAGATAATGTGGTTCCATTCCTAATGTATTCCAGAAAGCAAAACTTCCGGCAGCTCCTAAATCATTTCACGAAGACTTCTTCTATATGCAGTTTAACTTGTACCTTTTTTTCCTTTTATATGAGACGGTAGATATGAACTACTTATTTTAATCTGAGCCATAACTTCCAATTTATTCTTTACTCAATGCTCAGAGTATGGCCAGAACAAAGACACAAAAGACATTCATTTATAAGTGCAGTAAAGTTACAGTGTAATGTATCTAAAACAGCAGTTGTTTAGATGCTGTCTCACAAGTCTGTAATTTGCCAAAACCTAAAAATCTTTCAGAATTTTAATGGTCATCGTATCAATATTAATACTGCCATACTGGTGAGAGCTATAGAATTTAAATATTGTTAATAGTTGTTTCTCCAATGAAACATGTTTATGGCTTTTGAAGGTGTTTTGAATTTCTAAGGTCAGGCAAACAAATCCAATCTAAGCATTTTTATTCCAAGTAGCATTTGTAAAATAATCAATATAATTATTACCATCTTCAGATCTTGGTTGTTGTGGGAACATATAATTAGTAACAACAGTTTCCTGTGTTTCTGGATCAACTTCTTTTTGAAGTGGAATGAGAGGTTTAGACTGTATGAAAGAAAGGAACATTTATGAATGCATATATAGATTATGCAGGTTAAACTACTACAATTTGTTTTTTTTTAAATCTAATTATATAACTTGCTGTAAAACATTAAATATGGTTCTTTAAGACCAGTTCAAAATTTGCTCTGGATTATTAGATGACTCGACTCTCAGATCTCAAAGGGACAGAATCTGCTACCATGGGAGAAAGCAACAAGGTCTACGAATGATTCATTGTGCCTGACTCCACAGAATCTTAGTTCAGTTCTGAAGGTATAGTGATAAGACAGTTACTGTATACAGCTCCAAAACTTAATTTATTATATTTGCTCTGCCACGTCATACTAAGAGATAAGCCATTATTTGGAATTCGTCATTGGTAATTATTTGGACACAAAGCAAATCTTATGTTGATAGCAAATGAATATCTAAGATATATAACTGTAAGATAAACCTGCATTGAAATGACATACACACACACATTGCCTATAATCCTGCATATTTTGTAAGCAGCCCAGAGAAATCTATGTGTGAGTTGGGCAACTATGTAAATGTGATAAATAAGTAAATAAATATTCATGTTTAATTATAGACCACAATGGGTATATAATGTGAGGTGGGTCACACGTTATATAGAAGGTGGGTCATTAGAGAGAGCTTATTTATAAATGTCGTATATGCCTGTAAAAAAAATAGTAAAAATCATGAAACCAAATATTCAATATGTTATTTGTTCAATCTATGAGGAAACAGATACAGTTCAAGTATTCATTCTTCTTATGGAAATACCAAAGAACTCAATTTCCAGTAATTAGACAAGCATATGTTTTACTGTGTAAGTAAAGCTTCCTTTTATATTTTACTGAAACATTTTCCTTCCTTCCTTCCTTCTTTCCTTCCTTCCATCCTTCCCCACTCCCTTCTGCCCAGAATGAGACACAGAGTGAGGGAGAGAGGGAGGAAGGCTTAAACTTTTCTTAACTAGCAAATTAGAAATATAATAAACATTATCTAACCCAAGAATTTTCAACTGCACTTTTATAGACATGGAAGGGAAGATATTTCTTAAGAAACTGAATAATAACTGCTCTGAAGAGTTTTTTGAATATCTAAAACCCTCTCGATGACAGTTCTTTCTCTTCATTTCTGGGCAAAGTAACAATAAAATATTTTTCTTATTAGAAATATAGCATCATATTCAATACAACACTTCATGATAAAAATATCAAATATACAAGCCAATATTATGAAGTAATTTCACAATATATTTTCAGTTCAAATGCTATTTTTAAAGAAAAATATGTTTCAAGGGAAAATATAAATACTAAATTATGAAATACAAATACCATTTACCTGATTATCTGATAACCACAAAGCAGTCAAATGTTGCAGTTGCAAAATGCTATAAGGCAAATACTTCAATCTGTGAATAAAAGTCAAGATGACTGTTTAGCTAATCAGCAAATCAAAAACAGTAATAATTATTTATTAGTAAAGTATAGCTATAAAATAGTCATCTTTCCACATTCTTATCCATTTTAATTGTGTATTTTTCTCTTTTTAATTATTATTGGGTTTACAAATTATTCTTCTGGTAAGTTCAGCCCTTTAAGTAGTTCCAGACAGTTTTACGCAGCTAGACTATGACTAAGTTCAGAAGCAGAGCTCAAGTAACACAGTGGTCATAGGAGTAGGCATTTGCACACTGCTCTGGAACATTAAATAATACTGTATAAATGAATTAAAGAGAGGCAAAAAGGAAAATCCACCATAATTTCTTCCATTTGTCACTTGGTCTCCCTGGTGTGAAATACTTCCCCTTATCTTGCCAACACAACTGCAGCCCCTGCAACCTTTAAACTTGTCTGGAATGAAAGCACGTTTCTCTTGCAAACAATGATGTGCTTTCCTCTGCCCGTTCCTGTCTAAATTCTTAAGTCACATTTTTAACGCTTCCTAGACATATCTTTTCCCACCAACAAAAACTATAAAATAATAAATCAAAATATTTTATATAAAGTATGCTTTACATAAAGAAAATCTATTACATGTTTATTCCACCTTCATCCAAAGAAACAGTAATTCCCCATCACTTTATGCTCATAACAATCCAATGTGGGAAATAGTGATTGGATTAAATCCATCCAGAGCTTCATTGTGACTAATAGAATATTCATGCAAAATAATTTAAGTTACAAACCTATTATCACTTAAATTTATAACTTTTAATTTCTGCATATCACCCATTTCCTCTGGAAGAACCTCCAATTTATTAGAATGAAGAAATAAAACAGTTACATATTTCCAGCTTCCAATCTGAAATAAATAAACATAATTTTGCAGAAGATTATTTTATCAATAATAAATGTATAATTGCTATTTTTCTGTTGAATATAAAAGTATATTTCAACATGTCAATTCTGAATTACCAACACTGATGAGAAAACACAGCTAAAAGATCATATTTCTGATTATATTTAGACTTTCTACTTTGCAGAAAATATATTTCACACTGAGATTACATGTATTTTTCTATCTAATGTATAGGAAGGCAATCTGCAGCCTCTATATCAGTCCTGAGCAACTCTTGTGCAGAACCTGGAAATCCAGTTGGTGCCATCTAATTAAGATAAGCCAATAAATACAGACTAAGATACTTTACCAATTGTGTCCTTTATGGTCAATTCTCTAAGTTTAAATACCAAAGCATCTAAGTACTGGAAGAAAAAGATAACCTTTGCACAACTGCTTCTGTTATAAGATCAGATGTTTTCTGAATCGGGAGGCCCTTTCGACAATTATAATCTATGCTATAATCATCTAACAACTCAACTACTGCAATGCATTCTGCATGGAGCTGTCCTTGAAAATCATTAGAAAGATTTAACTGATGCAGAATGCAGCAGTATGGGCATGACTTGTATCCTTCTGTGTGCAATTCAAGATACTTGTTATCTCTAAAGCCCTGCATGGTTTGTAGAAAGAGAGATCAGCAAAACATACTCTTATCTCTTTAAGTCTTTCCATTAGTGGAAGAGCAAGTTTGGATTCACTGTGCATTCTAATAACAGAAAAATCTTAATGCATCATCAAAAAAGATATAGAACATTTAGAGAGAGTATTTCATGGTCATGAAAACTGGATCCTTAATTTCCAAATATCAAAAATTGCAAATTTTGTCACATACAGGACAATGTTCCAGGTGGTAAAAAGTTTTTAACAGGTGTTTTCTTCCCCAGTTCCCCACTTTCTCATTACAAAGTAGTTACACTCTCCTAAACATTTATCATTTTTATTTCTTAAGATTTATATCCTGCTTTTTGAACCAATTTGTGCCATTATGAATCATTTGGCAGATAAATATACTTGAGTATTTTTATACCAGTTTTCCCAGAATCAAGAGTTCCAAAATTAGTTTCTAATTTATGTCAAAAAAAAAATTTAAAGTCACATTCTACTAGTTTTTTTAAATATCTCAATAATATCTAAACCTATAAAGACAAACAATTGGATCCATGAATAAAAGCATACCTCCGGTGGCAATTGTGTTAAAAAATTATGATCTGCAGCAAAAGTCCTTATATTAGAGAACTGTCCAATAGATGAAGGCAAAGTTTCAATTTCATTGAAGCTGCAATCCAGTTCTTCAATTGATGTTAACCTAAACCAAGTTGAATGAATAAAATCAGAATTGGATCATTTTATTTGTTAGTAGAATGTAAATTCAAGTATGCAAAATATAAACACTACCAATTGAAACTTGAATCACTACTGATTTGGACGAAGATCAATATCCCAAATCCCTATAAACCTCCAAAATAATTTGAATCTATTGGATATGCAGGATTATAAACTTCAAGATGGTTACAAATACAAACATCGGTATATTAATAGATTTGAAAGGCATTAGGTAATCTATTTAACTTATTCATTAAGAACCATTAAAAACAAAATGTTCTTTGTTAAAGAAGATGTAGAAATACCTACCCTCCTATGGAATCTGGCAAGTACATTAACTGATTTTCATCTATTTTAAGAACTGTTAATTTCTTTAGACAACCTGTTGTAAAAGAAATATTAAAATGGTAGTCATTCAGTATTCATATGACAATCCTCATCACTAGAGGAAACATGCAATAGCAATCTCTCCACATATCTTCCATTTTTTTATATGCAACTATTTCATTGTATCCTGTGCAAGCCTGAGTAGCAAGATTATTCTAGTCCTAGATCAATTGCAACCAACATCAAACCACATTATTACAGAAAAAAGTACTTATTTTAATTTATTGTTATTTATTATTAAAGGATAACGATGGATACTGTCAATTGAAGTGAAGAGAAAACAATTTATTTGCAAGTGTCCTTATGGCTACCACAGAGCAATATCTAAAACCATAAATACTTCATAATTGACAGACCTAATACTATATTCCCTTTGCCAGCTCTCTGATCACAAATAAAGCTGAACTGGGATGATGAAAACTCTAGACTAATAAATCTGGCAGCCACTATATTTTACAGCACTCTAACTAACGCAAGTCAATTTTGGAAATATTAATCTATCTACTGCATTATATTGGATTTATTAAACCATTGTCATGGGGGTGGAATCCTTGGTGCTCTCTGAGCTTGCTTTGTTTTCTTGCAGATATTTCTTTACTCGAACTAAGTAACATCATCAGAGCTGGTCTAGAGAACAACTAGCACTAATGTTACCTAGTTTGGATAATGAATCATCTGCAAGGAAACAAGCAAGTTCAGAGAGGACCAAGGATTCCTCATGTCAATCCTGAGCTACAAATATTCTCCTTTATTACTACCACTGTCATTGTTTCCATTGATGAAATTACTTTTAAGTTAACTTCAATATAAAATTGTTCTTTAAAATAAAAAAAAGACAAGGTATACTTTTTTTGTTTATGTGATACAAAAGTACATTTATGGTCTAAATAAAGACTGCAAAATGTTCTCATGGTTTTATGATATATTTATAGCTGACAATACTAACCAATGGACTCTGGCAGCTGCTGAAGTGAATTACTAGATAACAGCAGGTCTTGTAAACTTTCACATCCTGAAACACCTTCTTCAAGAGTTTCAATATTGTTTTTGGAAATATCCAAGTAGGTCAAGTGCTTCAAACTGCCCATAAACTGAAAATACAGAGGCACTGGTAAAATACAAAGCTTGTGAATTAAAACATGAATATACCCTACTCTGCAGGTAATGCAAATTAATTATAATACAATTTTTATTTGCGATGACATCAGATCAAACTTATGCTCTGTTACAAACTAGGATGTATACTTTAATCAAAGTTTTACACAATCCAAATTTAGAAAAAGACATTTCATTGTGGGATTCTACTAAAAATTTTAACCAATTCCCCCTCTCTATGAATTCAAGAAAATTGATATGCTATGTGACACAGAAAAATTAGTCCTTGTCATTTTCAGATTTTTATTCTGAAGGTATATTTGTTCAGTGTTTGCTGAATGGAAAGAGAACTTTTTTCATGAATCTCTTTCTAGACAGGTGACTAGCATTCTTGAACATAATTATTCACTTAGGCATTAAACATACTACTGAATTGTCATAGTAGTTGTAATATAAATATAAAATATAACAATAATAAATATACATTACCCCTGGAACAAGTGTTAGTTTGTTATCATCCATCCAAAATTCTTTTAACCCACTTAATTGTTCAAGTACTTCAGGCTGATAGAAATTTAAAAAAAAACACAACCATGTATTTTTATAACAGAATATTTAAAAGAAAATACAATATTAAGAGAGAAATATTGAGAATTTTGCTAATTCCTTTCATTTATTTATACACAGATGTTTTACTCTCTGCTCAAAATCTTTATTTTTATCAACTATTATTAAATTACATAAAACTAGAATTGTCAGTTCAATGCATATTTTCAATGTGTCACCAAAATGCCTCACCAATAGCAAAGAAAAGTTGAGAAAAAGCACTCAGCTTTAAAATGACATAACTCAATACAGTTAGCTTAGAAGATAAAAGTTAAACAATTTCTTATCTGATATTTTCTAAAAGATTTAAGGATATGACCTTTTAGCGAAACTGTTACTTAAGTGAAATTATTACTTACCACTTCTGTGAATTCATTACTTCCCAGATCTAGCCTCTCCAACTGAGTCAGTCTGTTCATGGTTCTGCAGAAATGAAGGAATTAAAAGTACTTAAGAGGAAATTTCAATTATATCTTATTTTCATCTACTCGTTCTGATGTATTTTAAATAAGCATTACACATTTAACAGTTCTAGAAAACATAGCAAATAGGATCAGAATTCATAAAAAGTAAGCAGTCGTATTATCTTATTACTTAAGATTAATTTAATTAAGATTAAATGATTTTGCTCTAAATGGTAGCATCTTCGTATATCTTCGTTTCCTGTGTTTTAATCTAATTGTAATAATTACTAATAAAATTTATATGCCCTTTATTTAAAACAGCAACTCTGTAAATAAAATAAATGGACACAATCCATTTATATATACAGATGCTCAAAGCTAAATTATGATAAGTTATTTGTTAAAATAATAAGGCAGGATACAGATAAAATAAATTAAATTGAAGACAAACGGACAGTCCATTATATAATGATGGGAAAGAAGTTAAAAATCAAAATTATGACACTTTTGTCATAATAAAAAAGACCTATTAGAGAAATCACACAAAACTCTATCAACAACTTTTTCAAATAAATAAAATTCACAAGGGAAAAAGAAAAAGCAACATGTTTCCTGGATACCCTCACCAGCAAAATTAGAATAGCAAATTAGAAACACAAGTCTATCCCAAAGCCTCCAACACCAATCAAGTATTCTATTATTACCAAGTAATAATAGAACCCAACCAAGTAAAAACAATCCAACCTCCCACAATAGAAACTGTGGAACAACACTATTTAGATGAGGACAAACAACTGCAGCAACACCGAACACGAGAAAAGGAATCAAATCATCTCTACAACTTTTCTCAACAAAATGGATACCCCATCAACTTTATCGAAAATGACCCCATCAACTTTACCAAGTGTCTCAACCTCAGCCCAATATAGCACAACCAACACAAGCTATGAAAAAGGATAACATTGCCAACTTTGCCATCAAAAACCATAAACACACTATTACAACCATTATGGTTATTGTTACTATTGCTGTAAACCAACGAATGCGCTCCAAAAATCCTAAGTAAACCAAAAGATCCAGCAGACCCAAAAGAAGAAACAAGAGTCACCTACAACATATAATGTAAGGATTATAACTGCCACTGTGTAGGACAAACAAGACAAGCAGAATGCATCCAGGATCAACTAGCAGTCAGAAGACAAGATTAAAAACTCTTTATTTTCACAGCACATGGATAGACTTAATATCATAGTTTCAACTGGAAACTGTGAGCATCCAGAACCAAAGTCCAAATATATTAGAGAATTCTTGGAATCCTGGCCTTCAGACAAATCAGCCATCAACAGGCACAGAGAGATAAAGGGGCTATTTACATCTAACCAAGACAGAGAACACAAACAGAAATGTTGTCTATAGATACCCCTCAAGTTATGACCATTCATTAAGCAACAGTCTGAAGTCACAAGAACATGATTACCATATCCAAGTAAACTGCAATCATATGATGACAATTTCTTATATTCCCTGCTGACTTCTCACAAGCAAAATCAATGGAGAAGCTGGCAAGAAATTGTGGTCACATGGCAACCCAGAGAGTGGTCATTTCATAGTGGTAACTGGTACTGCTGGAATTGCTATTTCTAAGCAATGTGATCATGTGACATCACACTTTACAACTGCACGCCTAGCTACAGCAATTCTGGTCCCAGCTGCTGTTGTAAACTGAGGACTGCTGTTGCACTGCAGTTATTTAAATATAGTTATGGTTTTTTTAAACTAAATGATAAATATTACAGACCTAAAAATGCTTTCAGAAATTTAAAAAAGGACAATGTGAATACAGCTATAAGGGAGAATTACTGTCAAAACGAATAATTGCATAGTTAGATGAAAAAGAAATAATACATAGTAATTCCAACAGAAACAAACCTCAAACAAGAAAATGGTCCTAGAACATCAAAACTACTCACAGTTGATTTAGAAATTCTGATTTTTATTATATTTAATGTATTTCATACCAAAATATACTCAAATATCACTGTATACTTACTTTGGCAACATTTTTAACTGGTTTTCTCGAAGTTCTAAAATCTGGAGTTTTGTTAACCTATAAAAGAAATACAATGAATTACTTTTTGAGAAGTATGAAATAAACCTATTACTATAACAGAGATTTGATTTAATTTGCAAGTTTAAACTATTAAAACATAAATTTGTGGCCTTAGCTAATAAAGAACATCCCTTCAAACCATGCTGCTTGTTTTCTCTAATAGATTTTTTTTATTTTACAAGAATAAGTTTCTAAGATCAAACATAAGTAGAATTTAAAATTATTTTAAAAAGTAAGCATACAATTCAACTGGTTTTTTTCCCTAAAATTACTTTACTGATTTTGTCTTCCTGAATGGAATCTTCTCTATTTCTCAGTAACAGGGTTCTCCAATTATGTTAGCCTAGTCTTCCTACTGATCAAAATAAATATGCATGTACTAGTTTTTACTGTCATAACATGAGGTATTTTTTCCTTACAAGTATTTAAAATTGATCTTAATCTCTGAATTCCTTTTTATTTAATATCCTCCAGGGTGTTTGTCTAAAACAGAACTGCAATCATTCATTCATCTACTTTGTATTCTCAAACCAGTGACTTGGATTGGGCGTGACCAATCAGGAAAACAGTTAAAACACAATATAAACAAAAAATAAATACAAATAGTAGCCAGGAGATAGCATAATTAGTTGGTGTCGGCATAACAGGAAACGGGGCTCTTCATACACACTGAACCCCATGTAGGTCTTCAAAATCTTCCAAAAGGTCAACATGGTCAGGACTATCAAAAGAGAAGGTATTTTAGAGCAGGGATTTCCAACCTTGGCAAATTTTAAGAATTGTGGACTTCAAATCCCAGAGTTCCTCAGCCATCTTTGTCCACAAGTCTTAAAAGTTGCCAAGGTTGGAGACCCCTGCTTTAGAGGGCATTTGCTACAGCAGAAAAGACATTCCTCTTGGTCCCCACCAACTGACATTCCTTGCCTGATAGAAGTCAGTAACTAAACATGATTAACCATGCTCTAAACTCAACGTTCGTTTGATCAGTTTCAACCTCAAAATTGCACTGGATATCAGCTTTGGGGTTTGGAACATTGATTTTATAATCGTGATTTGTGAAGCTTGCATCTGTGAATAATTTAGGTAGGGGCTTAGCTAGGAACCACAAAGCCACTGAGCCAAGGATTTTGTTGGGAATAATTTGAGAGTTGAGGAAAAACATTTTCCACCTTTTGCACAGAAGGATATTAGGATGGGAGAAGAGCCTTTTTAAACCTGCATTACCATTGCATTGACCCCAAAAGGCAATATCTAAATTATTGAAAACCCTTACCTACTGAATGTCCTGCCTTTTTATTATCCAACAAAGCTTCGTGAATGTTTTAACAGAGACCATTATGTTGAACTTCTGGAGGCCTAGTACAAGGTGATTTTCACTAAAGTAGCATTCTAGGTTTTTGAGTGTATGCTAAGGCCAGCTGGGATCTTTGAGATAATGGTTGCATTATCTGTATAAAGCACAAGTGGAAATACTTATTTGCCACACTAGGCAGATGAACATTTGGATTTGAGTTTTGTTTTTGTTTTTTTGCTAATGAGTTCATTTCCAAATTGAAGAGACATGGTGCTAAAATGCATCACTGCCTGACTTACCTATGTACACAAGATAAAATTTAAAATTAGACCTTGTGAATCACAACTTGTTCTCATCTTAGAGTTTTAATATGATTTCTAAATTACAAGCAAGAGCTTCAAGTCAATGTCCAATCCCTCTCTCCCCATAGAAGTTTTGCAAAAGAATCCAATGCTGACTTAAAGTTAACAAAAACCATGACTTGAGATCTACTATAGTTCTGAATTAAGATATTTTAGTACAAGGACATGGTCTACTGTTTGGAAGTTTCAACATTCAATCCTGTGTCATAGCCAATAGTGACTTGCCTTTTTAAACTTTTTTACAACTTACCTGCCAAAATTGGCTGGTAAGAATTCCAGAAAAGCATCATTCAGATATAATTGTGTTAGGTTTAACAACTGTGAAAATCCATCTGGAAGCCTAGATAAATTTAAACAGAGATAAATTTAACAAATACAAGATCATATTCTTAACCTGAAGGCACATGTAATACTCATTGTACAACACATTTAAAAAAAAAATTACAACAAAACTTACTTTGAAATAGGATTTACACTGGCCTCAACAATTGCTAAAACTTTACAGTTCTTGATATTTTCTGGAAACTCCTGTATACCTGTAGAATCAGAGCATTAAAAATATCAGAAAATGAGTAATGTGAGTTTAAGTTATAAAGATATTACATGGGAGATGACATTTAAACAAATAAAATGGATTTTCTGTACCTTATTTATAGCCAAAAGATTTACATTTCATCATTGGAAAGACAAAGATATGGCTCAAATTATGCAGTGGTCTGCAGAATTTACTCATATAGCTTAGCTAATAATAATACGTCTTTATTGATTAGCCCTTGGACCATATCAAAGTGCAAAGTTCCAACAACAATTTGTTACTAAAATTTAATAAAACCAATTCAAAATGAAATTTGATAAAATACTATTTAAAATGGAACTTGATAAAATACAATTTAAAATGGAATGTAGACAAAATACGATTTAAGATGAAATAGTAATAAAATACAATCCAAAATAAAATTGTAATAATGTACAATAATTTAAGATATAGAGAAAATATAATAACATTATATTTCGGAGTCGCCCTTGCAATCTACCCCAATCAATCCCACATATGCAGATCTCAACCGAATCATTTTGTTTAAATACTGTGCTACTTTAAATGTTATTTTCAAATTCTGGCCAGACATAAGGTAAGTTATTTTGATATGGGTATCCCAATGGGTTATTCGTCTGATATATAGACCAAGATCATATTAGCTATGAATGACTGTAACAAATCATGGCTTCTATTTATTGATATATATGTGCCTATTAATGTATAGTCTGCATGTTTGTTTCTTTTCTTCAGAATTCTTTGTTTTATGTATGTGTAGCGTTGCACAACTACTTCTCTTCAATTGTGCAATTATGACTTTTCTGTGAATTAGAGAAAGTTGAGTAGTAATAAAATGCTCCTATGAAGGTGCATTTACACTGTAGCAGCAATTTTTTAACTTATTTTTTATTTCAAATTTTGATTGAAACTACAAAAGGCAGAGCATTCTTGGATAAAAATGTAACCGCAAAAGCATTTGTGAAGCATAAACTACAAAGTTTGTATTTGGTTAGCTAATATAACAGGGTAGTGAAAATTGAACTACAGTGAGCATTGAACTGGTTAAATGTATTAATTCCTAATCTTATTTGAAATAGTGGCACAAAGATCTCACAAGCAATTTTTGTGGAACACATTTAATTCCTTCTGTCAGCCATTGGAAATAACATAAGCTCTTCATGAGGAACTGAATTCCATGTGAGCATCCTTTCAGTCAGTATCAATTTTGAAAGAATAAAAATAGGTTTTCTGTCTATCTGCTTTTGCTCAGTGTGGGATAGTCAAGGAACAATGACACTCGAAACATTACACTTTGAATGTGGAATTTATCACTTAGCTACAATGCAGACATCTTTTTTTAAAAAGCAACTCATCTGTTCCATTCTATAAATATTGAAGATGGTACACAATAATAAATTTGAAACTAAATATAGCAATAAGGCATTTGAAACAATATATCTGAAATTAATTGAAGTACCTAGTAAAAACAATGATCATACACACTGTCAGGTTTTTCTTATGTACAAACAAAAACTAAGAAGACTCATGTTTTAATCAAGTCCTGTATATCCTGCATATCAATATGTTAGTCTTTGCTACATTGTGATCTTTTTGATCTGACAAGAATGTGTCCTTATTTATTTTATACATGTTCCAAGTATAAAGATGCCTAGTATGTGCTCAGGTGGATCCAATTAAAATTTTCTTCTTAAAGATTGTTAATTCTGTGCTGGGTTAGTTGCCGAGTATGAAGCGTGAAAAACTAAAGTACTTGAGTCCAGACTCAAAAAATGATTATCTTTTCATGATGGAATCATAAAATATACAAAGAAAGGTCCATTTTCTCTGTAATTATGGATATTATCCAAGATACTGGTAAGATCAATCAGATCAACCACATGTTTGCTATCTTTCTACTGGCAGCAACATTGATGAATATCTGAATATAAAGTTACAAGAGTCCTTCCGGGGGTTTTTATAAATAAAAGACCACTTAGTAGCTAGTTTGAAACACCACTGAGAGACTACCGGTTTGTTCCTCGTCAGTGTTGGTATGGAATCCGCGATTGTGAGCGGTTTCGCCCGAGCTCACTTGCTGGAGGGTCCCGATCGAGACTGGAGCCATCCTGGTGGGGTGGTGAAGAAGGGGGAAATCGCCTGGAGGGTCGAGGAGAGCCGCAACTCCCCTCCCTGACAGGAAAATCCCTCCCAAAGGCAAGCTGCAGCTGTGGTCTTAAAATGGCCACCACAAAGACGAAGAACATTCTGGGAAACTAAGTTTTGTGCTGGAGAGAGAAGTAACGAGCAGAGTGTGAACCAGACAAAGGACATTGCTTTTGAGGTACCCCAATATCAAATTAAAGGGCTATTTTGGAGGAAAGTGTGTGGAAGCGGTGACCAGAGAAAGTGAGAAAGAAAATGGGTTTTTATATTTGGATTTGATTATTCTATTGGACTAATTTGGAGGAGAAATTTAAAGGAAAATACATTAACACAACAAAGGTTTAAAAATTAAACTGGACAGATATTGAACTGTGGGCACTTAAAGGGCATAACTAAATGCTGGAATTGAGTGTGTTGAAAAGAATAGCTAATGATTGAAATTAGTGAGCTTAATAAAAATATTACATTCAACAAAGAAAGTTAAAAAGAAAAAGACTCAAGGTACCACCTGATGGTACAGGAAAACTTTAGTATGTTTTAAAATAAGTGTCTGGTCTTTTTGAGACTTTGGATTTTGGAACTTTAAAGAAAATAAAACTTTATTATTGCCAGTCATTTGGGAAATGGTTGAGAGGCCAATTAGAGGATTTGAAATAAAGACTCAAGAGTATGAATTGTTGAAAATAAAACTCAAACGATATTGGCTGAAATAATATATTGGACTCTGAGATTGAATATATCTATTAAAGAAGAGGATTTCAGCTATTAAGGAAGAGGAAAGAAAAAGAAAAAAGGAGAAGATATAATGGAGGAGCTACTTGTTGATATAAGACTGGACTCATAAAATATAAGATCGGATAAGCAAGATACAAGGGACATGATAAAAATCAAACTTGAAATGTGTAATTATGTACTACAGAAATTAGAAATGGTGATTCAGCATACACAAGAACATAATAAACCAGAGGGGGAGGAGTTCTATAAAGAAGAAGCCAACTCAGAAGGACAAAAAGAACAACAATTATTTAAGCGGGGGGAATTAGAATTAAAAATTTGTGGTCTGATGGGATGATAAAAAGAGAATGGTTCGGAAAATGATTAAAGAGAGAAGGAAAAAGCAGAAAAAGGAAGTGCAAAAGAAAAATCAAAAGAGGGAGAGAGAAAAGTTTAATAACTGGAATGAGAAAAGGAGGGGAGTAAGAATGGGGGGAAAGGGAATTAAGAGAAAGGACCAAAAAATAAAGAGGAAACAAACAAGGATGAAAAGAAGGTACACTGTTCAAAGAGTGAATTAATATGAATTAATATGAATATATGCAATGAGAGATGTATGATATATATGCCACAGTGTTAATGTATTGTTATATGTAGATTGAAATAAAAAAAAACTTTGGGGAAAAAAAGAAACACCACTGAAATGTATTATTGGTTAAAACAATATCGACAATAAAGAAAGCTGATATTTTGTCATTATGTCTTATTGAAGATTGCAATGAGTGCCTAGTGCTTTTTTTAATCATGCAAATGATAGCAGTAGCTAGTTTACATACTCCATAAAAAAGTCTAGAACAGCGGTCGCCAACTGGTGGGCCGTGAGAAAATGTTGGTGGGCCACACAGAAATCTCACCCCCAGAGCACCCCCCCAAAGCAATTAATCCAGTCTGCGCAGAAACACAGGGCTGCGCTGGCCACATGGCCCACAGGAACCCTCCCCGCCCACTCACTCCTTACCCGGTAAACTTGCCTGCTAAATTTCTATTTTTCGGACCATCAGCTGTTCTGCTATGCCAGGAGATTTAGATTAGCTAGGAAACAGAAAATGGTTGCGTTTCTTGCTTTCTAGCTAGTCTTTAGATCTTCGGCTCTGCTTTTAAGTACAGCCGAACCTCCCTTAAGACTGAAGATTTGCTTGCAAACAAATTCAGTGCAGACTCACGGCAAGCAAATTTGAGAGACTGAGCTAGCCGATGGCAGATAGATAGAATGATTCTGTGAGCAACTCAGCAACTCAATCTGCCCGCTTTGCCTGATTTTGGGTAAAAGTTGCTCTTTCTTTAAAATAAAAAATTCAATATTTACATGCATGGTATGTTGTGAGTTAATTTTGTGAGTTTGCTTGCTAGCAAATTTTATGAGTTTGCTTGCAAGCAAATTTTATGTGACAGACTGAGCTAGCCAATGGCAGATAGATAGATTTCTGAATGAATCTGTGATTCTGTGAGCAACTCAATCTGCCTGCCTGCTTTGCCTGATTTTGGGTAAAAGTTGCTCTTTTTTATAAAAAAGTTCAATATTTATATAAATATTTATAATATTTACATATAAGCCATGCCCAGCCAGTCACATGACCACCAAGCCACACACACAAATTAAGCCACAACCACAGAACCAGTTAGTGGTCCCTGGGATCTAAAATTATGACTTTGGTGGTTCCTGAGGTCCAAAAGGTTGGCGACCCCTGGTCTAGATAAAGGAATCAATGTTTTACAAGCTATCCATGTTTTTTTTAATGCTTCTCAGAGTTCAGAATTGTGGGAAAGGTTATACTGGAATTGTATACACTAAAATATTTTATTTCTTTGCCCCACAAAGAAAGTATGACATTTTGTCTAGCTGTCAAAATAGTGATGACATTGTGAAATGAAACTGAAAATCTAGGCAACAAAAAGAAAGTCCACCATATAACATTACAATAGAATCAGCAATTGGAGTAGATTACAAATATTTACAGCAATCTCGGTTTTCAAGAAGGCCCTACTAAAAGCAGATTTGGAGAAGCCATATAATTTGTTGATACATAGAAATTAATCAAATAAAAAGTATTCAGTGATGAAACAAAAGAGAACACATCACACCTGCCCAATTGAGAATAAACATGGAATGCTAACCAACTGCCAGTGGGAAAGAAGGAAAAACAGAAGAGTGATGCTTAAATTCTAAACAAAAAGTATCACAAATTGAGGTAATTTGTTGTAAGTCACAATTCTAGCAGTACATTTTTTTAAACAAGGTAACTTATTTGAGCAATAATTAATGTCAATTTGAGTTTGAAACTTAGGTGTGTATTACTTATAAAACAGAATTCACATGTTCCCCTTCTTTCTTGCATGTCTGAATAAAGGAAACAGGAGCCAAGCTGGATTTGATATTGTTTTTGTTCACCTAGGTGAAAGCATCTAAGCAATTTTTACTGATCTTGCAAAGTAAATATGGACAGACTTGGTTAGGACTTGAAGGCCACCATGAATCCATAAATGTGTCATAAAGTTATATCTGAAGAAGGCGATGGCAGATCAAGAAAACTAAATTAATGTGTCCATAAAATAGTAATTGTCAGGTTGATGTAATGATTAATACACTGTAACAAACACAATAAAATGTGTTTGCTACAGTATATTATGCAGTAACAAACACAAAAATGATTCTACTGCAAGCAGATAAAAGCTCTCCAGTTACTATGATTTAAAATATATACATCTTCCATAACTATAGTCTCCAGTTTATTCTGCTTGCATAAGAAAGCATTATACAGGTTACTTTCAACTTCAGTTGTGCCATGCCAAAGCACATTCCTTTCTAGAAGAAAGAGGAAAAGTATTTTAGTGAAATCAATTGATTCAAAAAAAATTATGTCATGTATTATCACTTTTGGACCTTTGAACCCAAAATTATTTCCATAGATTCAGATATCTAAATGTCTAATTTTTATGAATTTGTTCTTTAGTGTTCATGATAATATTAGGAAAAACTCACCATTTTTGCTGACATCCAGTTCCCTGAGGTTTATGAGATTTGCTATGGATGCAGGCAATGTTGTTAATTCATTGTCCGGCAAACTCAACTTGTATAAAGACTGACAGTTAAAAAGTTGCTATTGAGACAAAAAATAAATAAGCAAAACTGTTAGTACTTATGAATCTTCAAAATTATCTGTAAAACGTTGTCTCTGAACAAATTTTTGAAAATAAGAATTCATAATTTAATATTGTAATACTTAAATAAGTAACACTTATATCTAATATTATAACTTTTAATGATTGGTGCATTTATTTTTATCAGTGAACACAGAGACACACATGGTTCTATTGAAGCTGGTAAGATTAGACTAGAGTTTGCATTTATAAAAATAAAAGCATGACAAACATGTGATTTACCCCACCACCAGCCAGCTTTTGAAGATTCCTTGGTGTAGTAGTCCAATATAAATTCTATAAATAATCACACAATTGGAGACTGTTTCTAATAACCTGTAAGAATTTATACTGGTAGAGTCAAGGTCAAGCACCAGTATTTCCCCTCCCCCACCCTTTTCCAACTTATGTGGTCTGACAAAAGTTTGAAAAATCAGGTTTCAACCAACCTTCAGTAATCTAAATACAAGTTCCCTAACTTTCATACAATCCAGATTTATGTAACAACTGAAATTTGTTGTTACATAACTTCCCTGCCAGCATGACCTATTACGGAGAAATCTGGGAGATGAAGTTAGTACATCTGGATAACAGTCATGTTGGGGAACAATGAATGAACAAAGTGGTATTGAATCCATGGCTTGAAAAGACTAGTTTTCAACTGGTACCTAAATAATAGTATAGTAAGTAGATGCTTCCTCAAATTTCAGGGGAAAAGCATTTCAGGGTGTAGAATTTTCACTGACACGATCAGACTGTGAATAGACATCAGATGACATTTCTCAGTAAAGGTTGCAAGTCCTTCCTGAGGTTAATAATCTGGCAGATCTTCTACAGGTTTACTTTGTTTAGCAACTGTCTCATACAACAACTATTTGCAGTTACAACAGCGATGAAAAGTAACTTTACACCTAATCCTTGTCTTTATGACCTTTACAGGTCTGTAAAGCAAAAGAAAGTTGAAGGAAGATGGTAAGCACAGCCACAGTTTCATTCAGCATCTGCTTCATTTAACAACCAAATTGCCAGTTGCAATTGAGGTCACTAAATTTGTAGTTTCAAATAACATAAAACCATAAAGCTAGCTCGGTAGTTAAAGGCAGACAGTGCATCGCAGTGCAGAGCAGATCCAAATTAACATGTTTCTATTAATCCTAAGTAAACATAACCCCATACAGAACAAAATCAACTCCACATTTTATGAATCAGGAACCACCCACCCACCTGTCTCAATCTTATTAGGATTCAGCCTTTTGTTTCTCCTGCACATGGCACTGGTTCAGAATCTGCACCACCTCTCCTAATTTGAATTATATAGAGAAGTCAAGTCAAGAGTGACTTTACCTCCACCCCACTCCACCAAATTTTGATGATTCCTAATGATTTCACAGATACCTTTAATAATATGGAAAGGGGGTGAGAGAATGTCTTGAGACACCCCAAGCATAGAGTTAGGGTGTAAAAGTACACTCGCCCAATATTACTGTCCAAAACTGTCCTTGCAAGTAGAGGAAGAAGCACTGTAACACAGTGCCCCCAGTTCCCAATTCCCAGAGATAGCCCAGGGGAATACTATTAGCAATACCAATAGCTGCTGAGAAATCCAACAGAATAAATAAACTCAAATTTTCTTTACCTCAGTTCCCATAAGAGACCATCCATCTCATCTAGTTGCACCTAAGAGCCAGCTTATTGTACAGACCCCCAATATTTCTGCCTAGTCAGTATGTGCTGGCAGATTTGGCATGTTCCAGATTTCTTTAAACAGTACCATCTACTGAGCCACAGTAGCACAGTGGTTAGAATGCAGTACTGCAGGCTACTTCTGCTGACTGCCAGCTGCCAGCAGTTTGCCAGTTCGGATCTCACCAGGCTCAAGGTTGACTCAGCCTTCCATCCTTCCAAGGTCGGTAAATGAGGACCCAGATTGTTGGGGGCGATATGCTGACTCTGTAAACTGTTTAGAGAGGGCTGTAAAGCATTGTGAAGCAGTATATAAGTATAAGTGCTACTGCTATCTATGGGGGTTCCAGAAATGTGCCTTCTTTGCCGTGGCAATCCATAAGACCTTGAAAACATTGTTTTCCCAGGCCTTGGGTTAAAATAAATGGAGCCCTTTGCTGGCTGTATTTTTGTCTATGCTTTGTGTAGAAAGGGTGTTAGTACTTACCTGATACGCCCATTCTCTTTGAGCTGTGAAGAGCATCCAGTAGTGGGAGGTACTTCAGTCTCTGCATGTCTAGGCTGGGCTTAATTTCTGGAACGCTCCTTCTCCTCCACGGGACTCCTCCCCAGCGTTCCCCAGTTTTGGCAAAGACAAGAGAATAACACCCTCGCCCTCAACACCCTAATGATTTGTTGGCCAAAACAGGACCCCACCAGACAGAAAAGGGGTGGGACTGGATGCTCTTCACAGCTCAAAGAGAACGGGTGTATCAGGTAAGTACCACGCCCTTTCTCCCATGAGCTGTTCAGAGCATCCAGTAGTGGGACATACCAAAGCTTGGCCTGTCCCACGGGAGGAACTCTGTGTGGCTTGGAATCCCCTCCTGGTCCCTGTGGACCCATTGCAGAACTCTTCTGCCAAAGGAGGCCTCAACGGATGAAAACATATATATTTTATAATGCCTAATGAAGAGCGATGGAGAGGCCCAGGTTGCAGCTCGTCAAATTTCAGTTATTGGTGATCCAATGTTGCTGCCGATGTTGCGGCGCTCTTTGATGAATGAGCTGTTATGCCCCTGGGCATCTGTAGTGATTAAGTCTGATCCGTTTTCGCTATCGCAGCCCATAGCCAATGGCCTATTGTGGAAGATGAGACCTTGCATCCCTGAGTGTTTGGTTGAAACAACACAAATAAAGCTTCCGTTTTTCTGAAAGTCGCTGTGCGGCGAATATACATTCACAATGCTTGCCTCACATCAAGCCGATGCCATTGTAGTTCCAATCCTTGAGATGGCCTGGGACAAAAGTTAGGAAGTATCAGCTCTTGTGCCCTGTGAAAGGCCAAATTAATTTTGGATATAAACGTAGGATCAGGATGAAGGACCACCCGTTCAGAATGGAAGACACAAAGATCTTGTCTGATCGACAAAACTGCCAGTTCCGAAATACGATGAGCGGAAGTTATCGCTACAAGGAAAACTACTTTATATGTCAGAAATTGGAGACTTGAGGATTTCAAGGGTTCGAAAGGGCACTTAGTAGACAAGGACCTTGTTAAGGTCCCAAATAGGATAATGGTGAACCTCTGGCGGATGTAAATTTGTGGCTCCTCGAAGGAAACTCCGCATGCATGGGTGATGAGAAAGAGACAGTAGACCCTCACAATTGACAACCGACGCCAAGGCCGCCACCTGTCTTTTCAATGTATTTGGAGATAATCCCTTGTCAAGCCCCTCTTGTAAAAACTCTAGGATCTAGTGATGGAGAGATAGGATCAATTTGAGACTTAGTACACCATTTGCAGAAACTGGATCACGTGGCATTGTAAATATGAGTTGTTGAGGGGCGTCTGGCAGCTTGGATAGTGGCGATAACTCTGTTGGAAAACTTTTCACTCTTCAGACGTCTCCGCTCAACCTCCAGATGGTTAAGTGCAACCATTGAGGGTCTGGATGTTGAAGGGGTCCCTGGGTTAGCAAAACCCTGTCCGGCAGAATTCTCCATGGTCTGGGCCAGTAAGGAGCTACGAGTACCAGCTCTGCCCTCTCGTCCAGCAGCTTCTGGATGACCTTGGGGATCAGTGGAAGTGGTGGGAATGCGTGCAGAAGGCTTGGGGATCAATGGCAGCAGAGCGCATTGAAGTTCTCCGCTCCTTGCGAGGGGTACCTGGAAATGAATCTTGGGAGCTGAGAGTTGAGGGGGGAAGCAAACAAATCTACTACCGGCTGCCTGAATCTCCTGACCGCCTCTTGAAACAGGGTCGGATGGAGGCGCCACTCCGATTGATCGATCGTGGCCCTGCTTAGCCAGTCTGCCTGTGTATTTGTATTTGACAGGCCTGAAATGTGCTCTGCTCTGATTGAAAGCACATTGTTCTCTGCCCAACGACCCAAGCCTCCGCTTCCCACATAATGTGTTTGGACTGCATGCCCCCTTGCTTGTTTATGTGAGCTTTTGCTATTACGTTGTTGGTCAAGATTAGTATGTGTTGATTGCGTACCTATGGAAGGAAGCTGCGAAGAGCCAGATGTACTGCTCAAAGCTCCAGCCAGTTTATGCTGCACGACTGTTCTATGGAGGACTAGCGGCCTTGGGCTGTGAACGATTGAAAGTGAGCTCCCCATCCAAACAGGCTGGCATCTGTGGCCATTAACCTTTTGGCGTGCTCCCCAGTAGCAAACTCCCGGCGTGTGGAGGAGTAGCCTCCGACTGCTTCTCCTATATGGCTAAACAGCGAGGAAGGGTGGAAGGAACTAAGTGTTTAAATCTTCCACCCCCAGACAGCATTCAGAGGGGGGAAGGAGAACGATATGACTCTGTTGTGAGCAAAAATGCTCACACCGCTGTTCAAATGTAATAAACTCTGTGGCTATTGCAATGGCAGGGGTAGAAAGAGCGGTTGTGGGGAGGGGGCACGGAACAACGCCGAAGCCTCCCTCTGCTTCAGGGCGCGAATCAGAACTTCCTGACAATGCGAGCGATCACCAACTGCCAGATGTTAAAGAGCCAACGTCGTGAGATGGTAATGCGATTAGGAGGCTAAAGAGTCCTAAAGACAAACTGGTCAATTTTCAAATCTGCTAATAAGAAACAAATTTTCCTGTTTTGGCCAAGGAAGAATCACAAGCACTGCCTATCCCGAACGAGGATGAGCCAAAACTGGGGAATACTAGGGAAGAGTCCCGTGGAGGAGGAGGAGCATTCCAGAAATTAAGCCCAGCCTAGACATGCAGAGACTGAAGCACTTCCCACTACTGGATGCTCTGAACAGCTCATGGGAGAATAAATGGATCACATTTTGTTTTGTATTGCATTTTTATGGTTCATTATATTGTGAGCTGCCCAGAGTCAGTCTGGAGTCAGGCAGCAACTAAACTGAGTTAAATAAATAAGTAAATAAATCTTATCAATAGCTGACTCTATCCCAAAACCAGGACTGAATCCAAATTGAAAGGAATAAATAAAATATATGTACAAAAATTGAAAGACACTAAAATACCCACAATAGAAGAAAGGTTTATAAAGATAATGGCAAAATTTATTTGATTAGAGAAACTACCTCTTGTGGACTTTTTGCTGAAAAAAGGAGAAAAATGAACTTGTATTCATGGGTTTGGGGATTAGAAAGGGTAGCTTACAGAAAGTAGGAAATTGTGATGCAACCTTAGAGAGAAAAAGTAAACTATAAATGCATTTATGACCACTGTCAAAAAGATTGGAAGGTGCTTCTTTATAATCCTTTCTTTCTCTTCTACTATTTCTTAAATTTTCTTAATTTCTTTCTTATTTTCTGTTTCTTTTCTAATAATACCTGAATTGTTTTATCTTCATAAAAATGTCTTCAATAAGCTTTAATTTAAAAGTAATTATCAGTTTCCTCTAAGAAATGCAACTACAAAACTATTACATGCTCAAGTACTTTGAGACAATCCAGGAAATGTTTCCTCAGGAGCAGAAAGTTACTAGTCTGATGGCACTACTGTGCTTCCGGTCTGGTGGCACTACTCTCTCATGCAAACATTACCACTCCCTGCCATCCACCCACTCAATCCCTCAGCCAGCTCAAATGAAGCCACATCACCAGAAATCACGAAGTGTGTTGTCAGCCAGACAGGTACAAGTTTCTTGTCCATGTCCTTGGCTTCATAAACTGAAACAGTGTGTATCCTATAAAACAGAATATAGTAACCTGTTTTCCCATTCTGTAGGCCAACAAGTGCCTTATCAGAAAAAGATATTATTAGTGGTACAAAAGCTGTACCTCTGAAAAAGGGAAACTTGGGAGGAGAAAGTATAAACCTGCTACAAAACTCTGTGCATGTAAAAGCATACAATTGGACATTTTAATGAAAAACAACTTGGGATGAAGAAAATCAGACAGGGACAGGAGTATCGAAAATCTACTTCATTATATTTAGGGCACTGACCCAACTTAATATCAATCATCGTTCTGTAGTATATGAGGCTTTATTTGCTGGGATGGTGCAGAGGGAAAAGGTGTAGCAGTCAGCTGTTCATTGTGAAATATCTGTTTCAAGTGCTTATCTAATAGTATTTGTTTAGCTTTTGGATTTTGAGGATGCAGACAGAATGTCTGAGTGACAGAAGCTGTTTTTCAACATTACACTTTTTGCTGGTTCAGTCAGTGAAAAATGTTTCTTTGCGTGTGATGATATCGCAATATCACTGTGATTAGAATGGTACTGATTATATGGATCTGTTTTATTCAGATTTTGTCTTGAATATTGGGAAAGATTACCATGGTCATCTTGGTAAATTATCTAATTTTTATTTTTTTAATGTTATCAACCAAAATAACTTACAGATGTAGAGTGACACAAAGCACCTAAAAGCCATGGTGGCGCAGTGGTTAGAATGCAGTACTGCAGGTTACTTCTGCTGACTGGTGGCTGCCAGCAGTTCGATTCTCACCGGCTCAAGGTTGACTCAGCCTTCCATCCTTCCAAGGTCGGTAAAATGAGGACGCAGATTCTTGGGGGCAATATGCTGACATTGTAAACTGCTTAGAGAGGGTTCTAAAGCACTGTGGAGCAGTATATAAGTGCTATTGCTATTTTAAAAAAGGAGTGCTTCACAAAAGATGCCAGTTTGAGTGAAGCACCTTTTGTGAAAACATGAAAACTGTTTGAAGGCCCGCTTGACTGCCTCAAAAGGCTATTCCTGGGTATTTTTGTGCATATATGCAAATGCTTCACTTTATTAGTCATTGTGGTGAAAATATCATGTAGAAAATTAACAACAGTCTCCAGTGACACTATGCATGCCTGTCAGCATATAATCTGCTTTAATGTTTTAACGATGGTACTTTCTTCACATTAACAAGTTTTCTGAACTGTTCCTTCCTAAGGCGGGGTTGAGATCAATATATTACAAAGGTTATGTTCTATTCTACTGTGCTGTGTTTGAAAAACAGAACACTATTCAATAAAACTATTTTATTTTGACCTTTATTATTTAGCATCTACAGAAAGCCACTGGGAAGGAATTATCTGAAGCTCTGGAGAGAACAGTGCTAATATACTTCACCTAGGAGTATGCAAAACATATTGCTTGGATTCTAAACCTTATCAACAATCCATGTTCAAGGGGGTCATTTACTAATAGTTTTAAAACTGATTCTTCTGAAAATGGAAGCAATCTATTGCCTAGAATACTACAAACTGTTTTCTGCTCCACAAAATCTATTGTGTCAGCCACTCACAATACTAGAACAATAATCAGTAAGTAAACAACTATGGTTCATTTCAACAAAGGTGACATGCATGTGGACAGAACCTTTCCTGACATACAAACATTATAAAACTACTAGAAAATGGACGTTGGTAGAAGTTACCGTGAATGCCCTTTCTATCTATGCTGCGAGAGAGCCCAGGATGGGTTGATTCCTTCCTATGACGTCACTGAGTCTGTGACGTCATAGGATATAAAAGCCAGCCCCCGGGAGAGACCCCAGCTTTGGCAAAAGTACCTGACAGACTGAAAGATGTCTCTAAAAGCCCAAAATAAATTCAGAAATATGTCTTACCCTCTCCGGACGAATCAAGGGAGGGGCTGGGCTCCCCAGGTTTGAGGCCTGGAGGGAAGGGGAGGAGCATAGGGCACAGAAGCCTGTTGGAAATAAGGCCCAGATCTGCTTAGATCCTGAGGATCTGATTGTACTGCAAGAGCCTCAGGAGACCAGGATGGAGGATGGAAAGGCTCATAGATAACTTCTCCTCCCCTGGGAGGGCTTGGTTGGGGCCCACGAGTATCACCTGAAACATGCTGTAGTTGCACTCCCTTCTGTTGAATAGTTCTGTTGAACTGCCTCTCTAGAGCTACATGTCTGCGCTTCTCTGCCCTCAAGTCAACCTGAGTTGCCTTCTTAGGGGCTAGAGCCTTTGCTTTGATTTTAGCAGTCACCTCCCTCTGGACTGATTGGGTGTGTTGCCTACGTCTTTTTCTCTTATTGGGCTTAAGAGACTGTTCCACTGGGGGGGGGGAAGCTCTGCCTGAGCCTTATCTTGCTCCATTTGTAGAATAAAAGCTTGCGTTGGAAAGAAGCTGTTTAGAATTTTTTCTATTAAGCCCCTTAGGGTATAAATGGCCTCCGGGCTTACAAAATGGCCGCTCACCTCGTGGTGGAAGGCTTGAATCCAAGATGGCCACTGACTACAGGAAACAGGCTCCAAGATCGAAGAATCGCTCCTTAGGCTATACAGAGCCCCAAGCGAAGTCAGCAACCAGCCACACGATCAGCTGGCTTGTGCTCTTATCAGTTTGCCGATAGTTTTTACGATCACTCCAAACCCCAGGCGTGGGGGAGGTCTACAGACGCTGCCCAGCTTGCCTGCACAGAGCTCTGTAATGCTGCTCCCAACGTTGTAGGAAAGAGAATCCTGCTCTCCTGGAAGAGCAGCTGCCCTGGGAGCTACTGAAGATCGCTGGTGAGTGCTATCTAACAGAACGCTTTCAGAGACAAAGCTACTGACTGAAAGGAGCTGAGTCAAAAGCTGGGGTCTCTCCCAGGGGCTGGCTTTTATATCTTAGTACAGACTCAGCTAAATGACATCATAGGAAGGAGTCAACCCATCCTGGGCTCTTGATGCAGCATGGAGGAGAATTTACTCTACCTACTTCTGTACACAAAGCATGTATGTGAGGATTCACTGTTATTCACTTACATAATGAAATGCAATATGAGAATGCAACATACCTTTGGAAGCTCTTCAATTTGATTAGCATCTAAATAGAGTTCTTCCAATGTCTTTTCAAAAGTAAAAATTTCCTTAGGAACCTGCTCCAGGCTGCAATGTGAGTAATCAAGTGTAGTCACAGTTTCTTCTTCTCCACGCAAGCAACGGCATGGGACCAATCGCACAAACAAGCTCCGTTTTGTTGTCATTTTCAGGCACTATTGTGAGAAAACAAAGTACTCTAAAAATAGTAACAAGCCTAGGAAGTTGCATAAAATATTGCCACATATTTACAGATATTAATTGTTTATAAATTAAAGATACTAAGTACTTAATTCAAAGCACATACAAAGTTTTTAATGTTATGTTCATGTATCTTCTTGAATTAGAATTATCTCTAAACAGAAGTATTAGCCTCTTTATACTAATAAATCCTCCCAAAAAAATATGAAAGCCATTTATGTAACTATCTTTTTTTAACTTGAACAAAAACTAAGAACTTATAGAAGGTGAACTGATCAAATTTGCAGATGACACCAAACTGGGGGAAATAGCCAACGCTTTGAAAAGATCAACAGAAAATACCGTAATAGTTGTAGCTCATGGTTGAACTGTGGGGTTTCTTAGTGCTTTCTGACTTGATTGTTTTCATGCAGATGTTTCATTATCAAACTAGGTTACATCATCAGTGCTAGTAAACAGTGGGCTTTGCTCTCATTTATTTATTTCAATAAAAAAGCCCAACTAAACTATTGCTTGTTAAATAATTCAATGGGATATCCATGCAGTCATGCTTACCACTGGATTATGATTTTCTCCCTGTTGCTTCTTCCCTGAGCTTTCAAAACCAACATTCTGTGAAAGGGGAAACAATAACTTTGGTCAAAACTATAACTGCATACAATATTCTACAATCTTCCGTTTATTTTTTTGCTAATACTTCCTCTTTTCAGAAATATAAACAAAAATAAGCTATAGAATATAGATCAAGCATCAAAGTGCAGTAACAATTTTAAAAGACATTAGGATATGTACAATAGAAGAAAATCTATAAAAAACCCAAAATACAGTCATTTGCTACCAAATTAAGGTGTTTCACAAAAAGGAAGCTAAAGTTCAGTTCAGCACTTGGGCTGCTTCCCAACTTCAAACAGCAGTTGTAGATAATATTTCATTAAATAGTACAATTTGCTGGTACAATTCAGAATCATTAGTTCCATCAATTATGGCAAACTATCCTGAGACAGCACAGCAGGCCCAAACCATGATATTGGAACATTTCCCATATAAAGTTCTTATGCTACTATGCGGAGTTGACCTTTTGCCAAACAAATTGCTTTTAATTCAAGGGAAAAAAATTATATTGGTAATATCTATCCACAAAATTTTTTTTCAATAGCCTTCTGGCTTATCCATATGGACTTCTGGAAACCGTAGATTGGCAATAATGTTCTTTGTAGAGATTGCTAGCTTTCTCTTTGCAACCAAACTACTGCTGTTTAGTGTTCTCCCAATGGTGGCATCATGGACACATTCGCCAAGGGCTTTGCATAGCTTTATGTTGTGCATCAGTTACACCCATTCCTATATTTGGGGGGGGGGGGCTCTGCTCACAATCATTCACCTCCAGATTGGACTAATTACTATAATATGAACTACATGGGGCTGCCTTGAAGAACTTGTGGAAGCTTCAGTTGATACAGAAAGCAATAATGTGGGTAGTTACGTCTGCTTCTAAAACAACACGTGTCATATCTTTGCTCCACAAGATGCATTGGTTGCCAGTTTGCTTCCACATCCAATTCAAGTTGTGAGTTTAATCTTTTCAGCCCATCATGGCATGGATCAGATTATCTGAGGGGCTACCTTTACCCAATTACATCTACCAGCCCCATTAGATCTGACAGAGAGGGCATTCTTTGAATCCCATCTGCTAGGGACTTATAGTTGGCAGGTCCCAGAAAGTGGGCTTTCTCTGCCTTGGTACCCACCTTCTGGAATACTTTCTTTCACAAAGGTCCCTGTTAATGTTCTGTAAGTCTGTTAAAATCTGGTTATGTCATTTGGCTTGGGATCCCAGAAGAGGTGTGATATTCAAAGATAGCTCCATCATTGTGCTTAATTTATTCTCTCCTGTACCTAGTGGTTTATATTTTAATAATCTTTCATTTTATTAATAATTGTTTATGTGTGTGTTTTACTAATTGCCATACACCACTCAGTCACTTCTTGTGAGATAGGTGGCCATATAAATTTCATACATAAATAAAAATGCAAGAGCAGCTTTCAGTTCCTTTCATTGGTGGGATTTATACAATCAGCCTGAAAGTTATTCATGGAGTCCAAAGTTTTTTTAAATTGTTTTGTAACATTTCCCAACTTGGGAACATCAATAATTTTTGCTGGAGGACCTAAAAAATATCCTTTGAGCTATGATACACTTCCACATACCATGTTTGTAAGATGAGATTTTAAAGATGAATAACCAAAATTCTATTCTTTTTTTATAAGGCAGAATCTTGTACATTCATATCCGATTATCATGTTAGCGATACATGATTTTAATTTCCCCGTCAAATCAACTGATAATCCTAGAAGCTTAAATTCATTTGCCACACAAAAATATTTAGCTTAGAATCATTTTCCTCAATAAATGAACAATTATAACATTTTTGACCCATTTGTTAAATTGGGGCTGGTTTTAGGATAATGTTTATGCAGAAATGTTGAAATACAAAGGAGTTCACAAATTTTTAAGCAGCACTGTATATAACTGGTTTTACATGAAATACACTCTTATAGCATATTAAAAACACCACCAAAACCCAGAACGTTTCCAAAAGTTGCTGATAGCATCATTTTTAAAAATTCAAAATTAAATGTTATGGATTTAGTATCATATAAAGGGGATGCCGTGGCTCAGTGGATAAGACGCTGAGCTTGTCGATCAGAAAGGTTGGCAGTTCAACGGTTCGAATCCCTAGCACCATGTAATGGAGGGAGGTCCCATTACTTGTCCCAGCTTCTGCCAACCTAACAGTTCAAAAGCATGTAAAAATGCAAGTAGAAAAATAGGGACCACTTTGGTGGGAAGGTAACAGCATTCCATGCGTCTTCGGCGTTTAGTCATGCCAGCCACAATGACCACGGAGACATCTTTGGACAGCCCTGGCTCTTCGGCTTTGAAACGGAGATGAGTACCATCCCTTAGAGCCAGAAACAAGTAGTACGTATGTGCAAGGGGAACCTTTCTTTACCTTTACCTATCATATAAAAATGTAGTTCTGAGAACACTGCAACTTGTTTTACAGTGACAGTGGAAAGTAAACGTTACTGACCGCTATCAGACCTACTTGTACTGTAATAAGACACAGGTAAGGTTGCACACTAAATTCTTAAATTCAAAGCTTGTAGGCAACAGATGACAGCTTTTGTTTTTCCCTTGCAACCAACTGCAGAACAGTTATTTAGGGATCTTCCCTCAAAATACATCCTGACGCCCTTCATATCCTTCTGCATTATTTTTAAAATGCTTTCAAATTCACTGCTTACTCATTGCATTGAGTATCCCATAACTACTTCCCTTCTGCTTTTTTTAAAAAAAAGGTTGACTCCATTTGTTTTATACTTAGCATTATTTTAACGCTTCAATATAAATTCACCAAGGGAACCTCCTTCCACTCAAGATGATCCCCATAGAATATAAAACTTTTTTATATATAACCTATTGTGTCTTGAGATCTGTAATTAGAATAATTGTTCTGCCTGTAGTTAAAAGGGGAGGGGAATCACCACTTGGCCCAGGCAGACAGGAGTGCATTGTGGTATCGGGCGGCTTTTCTACCACTTTCTCACAAGCCAGCCCTTTAACTTCATGTTCCTGGCAAAGGCCATTAGCTGATAATTGTATCTGCTTCCTGAACATAGAACTTAAAAATAATTTACTCTGCCTCACTGGGTTGCTTAAAAGCCTTTGGGCAGAGGACATCCCACTTTTCTTTATTTATTTTAATGCATAGAGGGATTCTATAACACTTTTACAGCGAAAGGCACCTGGCTCTTTTGCCTATGAAATGAATAGCATTTTCCTTTCATGTCAACATAGACACTCTTTCTAAGCACTTCGATTCTAAAATTAATTTACTGTTCCATTTGAAGCACTGCTATATACTAAACATTGTTCAATTATTGTTGAATTCAATTATTCCATAAAATCAAATCCATTTATTGCAGCCATGGGGCCAATATATAGGTAGTCCTCAACTTATGACTGGTTGTGGAACTTTCAGTTATGATGTACTTTTAAAAAGCTCCTTCCTAAGAGTGATGGCTGCCACACACATAACACACACACACACACACACACACACACACGCACACAGTCATTTGATTGTGTTTCAGGTATTTGGAAACTGGCACCCTTTTGCAACCAATTGTGGTGTTTGTGGTCACATGATGACATTTTTTTGTCAGTTTACAACGTTTTCTACCAGTTCCTGGCAAAAAATGCCCATTCAGAATTCAACTTAATGACTAGCTTCTCACTTTATGACAGTCATAAAAGAAGTCCAATCACATGTTGTCTGAACTTACAAATGCAATGACTTACAGCCAAATTACGCTTCTAATGTGCAGTAGCATGTGTCAGGCTCTTTTAGGCAGGCTTAATCTGAAAATAAAAGCCACATAAATTTCTGGAAAGATTTTTATTGCCCGTTAAGTTAATGTAGCAGAACCTTAAAAGCCTGTTAAATTCTCCCACTCAACTTCTATCCAGTGTAATGGAGATAGAGTTGCTCTGAATTCCTTTTCTTATGCTTCTCCCACGTCTGGGCTGAAGTACATGTAATTCTTGCTTTGGGACCATTCATTTAGTGAGCATTCAACATTACAACATGCTGAATGAAGAGATGGTCATTCCTTGAAGTTGCAGCTGTCACAGCATCCCCTCAGTCACATGATCCCAATATGGTCACCCAGTTTGGCTATTTACGACATTCACTGCCAGTAAAGTCATTGGGAAAGCTGGCAAAAGTGACAGGTCACAGTCAGGTGACATCACATTTAATGTGCTTTCTTTAACACATGAGCCAGAACTGCTATTGCAAATCTCATGTTTTGTTTTACGGCCATATCATTTAGCAACCAATCCCAACTGCAGTCATTAACTGGGGACTACCTTTATCTCTTTTGGAATGATCCCTCTATATTTCCAGGGTCTGTTACACATTACATTATAGCACTAATATTCCCCCTAGCATAACTCAGGTTTAAAAAAACTGTACCAATTCTACGGCACTGCTAAAAAAAATTTGGAGAAATCACCCTCAAAGTAAAAACCCATCAGAAAACACATACAGCACAATTTGACAGTTAAAAGCAAAAGAGGAGAGAGGAACAAATATTGTAGTGTTATACACTTTCTTACATTTATGAATGATCAGGCCAGTATATTCAAATGTCACAATTTTTAATATGAAAAACTTATTGAAGTACTCTTCAACGAAATTGTGTTGCTAGCTAAACAATGAATCAGGTTTTTTCATTCTAAATTGAACATTACATTTTTAATAAAATGTTCTACAGGTTTAGAAAATGAAACATATAACACATTCACCACAAGTTTAATTTCTCCTATTACCTTCCCTCTTACAATACTACAGAACTGAAAAAGATGCCAAAAAGGTCATCAAATCACTGAAGCTGCAACAGCAACTTTATAAAACCAAGGACATTAAAAAAAATTAGTCAAAAAAAGAGAGTATAATGATGGAGAGCAAAATCCTGAACCGTATGAAAAGTTTTTCTTCCACTCTAACAATGTTAAAGGAATATTAAATGTGGGAATCTTCAGATAGAAGAGGAAGCATTTCTTTAAACATTGTAGACAGCCCTGCACTAGATTTAAAGATGAAACCCAATTTAGATATTTTTAAAAGGCAATAGGACTAATTCATGGAGAAATAGGTTGTCAGAATTCAAGACATAAATATCTTACCTTCAGAAGCTTTATTCATATTCAGGAATTACATAATTACCTAAGCTAATAGATTTCACAATAATAGGTAGTTAATGGCAGACAAATGGAAGCCATATATGAACAAAATGTTACGGTGCAGAATAGTGAAATCAAGTTTTCAGTGCTTAGAGTTTGAATCTGAAGTCTTTTCCTCACACCTTCTCTAGTTAACAGACCCTTGGCCGTTCTTTTACCAGGATTGAGATTATAATGCATCTACACTTGCACAGTGATTCTATTCTACCAGTGCTGTTTACAAGCTTCATTCCTTATCTGAAATGTCAACGTATAACATTGATGGCTTTTTATTGTACCCTCAATGACAAGCATGGTAAATGACAGGCAGGATGGCGTAAATACAAGTTGAAGCAGTGGAAGGTTTATTACCTTCTGCAGAAATTGTAAATTTCTGAGGACGTCAAGTTGATCATTGCATTACAGAAAATGCTGAACTAGGTAGGTCTTTAGAGAACAAAGTGTAGTGGTTAAAGCAGATAGGAATGAATCAAGCAAGTTTATAAGATGCCAATAACTTCTGAATAGTATTATGTTGCTATTGTCGTTGTTGAAGGTAGAAGCTATAACAAAGTAATTCCAGCAACTGCGATATTCAAGACTAAGTGAAGTACATATACACAGATACCAAAACAAAATATGAAATCTCTTTGGTTCTTCTTTCTCCTCCACCTCTCCCCCACGTGAATGCACGGCATAAACTCAAAGACCAGCTGGCCGGTGGGAGGTGCACGCACACATGCACGGCAAAGCTGAGCTGGGGCGATGGCTCGTATGCACAGAGAGAGGCACACAAGCCATAGGTTCACCATTACGGACATAGACTATACTATTGTTCCAGTGTATAGCAACGTTCTGACTTCTACATACAACAGAACAACTAAGCCAAAGAAGAAAAATAATAACTGAAATGTTGCTAATTTTATAATAGTTGGATTATCATGAAATAAAAAAATAGGGATCATATAAATCCACCAAGAGTATGCTTTCTGGGTATAAGTAACAAAAGTATTTTTCTCCCCAAATTAAATTGTATTCAATGCTAAGGCTGAAAAAATTGGATTAACTGAAGAAAAATATTTTCATTAATTTTGTAATAAACATATTATTTTATGCCCTTATCTTTTCGCACTTTTAAGGCGAATTTTCAAAACTTCAGTTCCCTTTAGAACGATTTTAGAATGATTTTTTTCCAAATTCTAAAAACAGTACATTCAAAATTATTAACTGAAAAAACATAATTAACTGCTATTTGTAGATCTTTATACAGGTAGTCGTCAAGAAATAACAGGCCACTTAACAATGGTTCCAAGTTACGACCAACACCCCAAAACCATTTATGACCATGTTTCAAAGTTACGACAGCTGCAGTGTCCCCCTGGTCATTTGCCTTATAAGAGACCATGGAGATGCTGCAGCACCCCTGCTTCTCTTCCCCCCATCCCATGCCTCCTAGAAGCAGCCACCGTTTTCAGTGCCCCCACAATTTTTTGAAGAAACGGTGGCTGCTTTCTGAACTTTTTGCAGCAATCAGCTGGCCTTTGGGTGACTGCAAAACTCTCCTGCCTCATGCCTGGCTTTGGGAAACCAGCCCTAAGCAGTCAGATGGACAGCTATGATGGCCTGAAGGAAGGGTGGGACACCTTGAGAGATTGTAAACGGGTCGCTTTGTTCCTGCGCTAGGCCTGCCGCGATCTTCCCAATCCCTGACCTCCATTTAACAACCTGCGCATTTATTTAACGAATGCACAGTGGAGAGCAGGGATAGCTGGTCGTTACTTGAGGCAGTTCATTTAACCTTGTCCCGATTTCCAACCCGGGTTGTAACTTGAAGTATTCGCTGTGCAGAAGAGAATGAAAGATTACATTGTGTAGGGATTCATTAACACCCTCAGTATCAGGCCAGGTTTTTGTCAAATTTAAAGCAGCTGGCAGGAAATAAGACTAGCTCCATACCCATGCTTCGCTACGAAACTATGTGGTCTTAGTTTTTGGGAAAGAAAATAAGGGGGGGATTCTGCCTCTGCCTACCAGCATCCATCGGTATTCATCTGTCTAGCATCCTGTCAGAGTGTGAGTGTTGAGGGCTGTTTGGAAACTGAAACAGTATTTGCTGTGTGAGCAAGAAGGAGACCACAAGGAGCCTGGGCGTGGCTTAGCTCAACTGTTCTGTACTAAAGCTGCTTGATGCTGTGAAACTGAAACTGAAACTCCTCTCCTCTGCTTGTGTTTTGCATTTGGAACAGATTTCTTTTCAGGTGGGGAGGGGGAGTACAACTTCTTAGCATCAGAGCGTGTTAATAATAATATACAAAATACTAATACTCTGATGGTCATTTCAAAAAATCCTGTCTTAGTGAGCATTTGGAAGTCAAGAGTAACATACGTGCTAAATTTCAAGTTTGTAGGCTTTATGGTTCTGGAGATTTTGTGATGATGTGTGAGTGGTATTTTGTAGATAGATAGATTAGATTAGATTAGATTAGATTAGATTAGATTAGATTAGATTAGATTAGATAGATTAGATAGATAGATAGATTAGATAGATTAGATTAGATTAGATTAGATTAGATTAGATTAGATTAGATTAGATTAGATAGATTAGATAGATAGATAGATAGATAGATAGATAGATAGGTAGATAGATAGACAGACAGACAGACAGATAGATAGACAGACAGATAGATAGATAGAGTTTCTATGCCTCAGTGACATGGAAGCCACATTGTATTGTTTAAATGCAAAGGGATAGATTACTCAGAAAGTGTGGATTTGATTTAAATCAATTTAAATCAGTGTTTGCCAACTGGTGGGCTGTGAGAAAATTTTGGTGGGCCACAGAGAAATCTCACCCCCAGAGCACCCCCCCCCAAAGCAATTAATCCAGGCTGCGCAGAAACAGAAGGCTGCTCAGCCCACATGGCCCACGGGAACCCTCCCCACCCACTCACTCCTTACCCGGTAAACTTGTCTGCTTAGTTGCTATTTTTCCTTTTTCCGACCATCATCTGTTCTGCTGTGCCAGGAGATTTAGATTAGCTAGGAAGCAGGAAATGGTTGGATTTCTTGCTTTCTAGCTAAGCACAGCCGAACCTCCCTTAGGACTGAAGGCTTGCTTGCAAGCAAATTCAGTGCAGACTCACGGCAAGCAAATTTGAGAGACTGAGCTAGCCGATGGCAGATAGATAGATCACTGAATGATTCTGTGAGCAACTCAATCTTCCTGCTTTGCCTGATTTTGGATAAAGGTTGCTTTTTTATAAAAAAAATTCAATATTTACATTTGTGGGGTGTTGTGAGTTAATTTTGTGAGTTTGCTTGCAAGCAAATTTTATGTAACAGATTGAGCTAGCCAATGGCAGATAGATAGTTTCTGAATGAATCTGTGATTCTGTGAGCAACTCAGTCTGCCTGCCTGCCTTGCCTGATTTTGGGTAAAAGTTGCTTTTTTATAAAAAAAATTCAATATTTACATAAATTTATAGTATTTACATACAAGCCATGCCCAGCCAGTCACATGACCACCAAGCCACACCCACAAATTAGGCCACAAACACAGAACCAGTTAGTGGTCCCTGGGATCTAAAATTATGAGTTTGGTGGTCCCTGAGATCCAAAAGGTTGGCGATCCCTGATTTAAGTCACAATTTAAATCAATTAAATTAAAGCGGCTCCTCCTTTGATCCACTGTTGACTCGCCAACAGTCTCATTCACTTCAATGGGACGGCTGGTGACACAGCAGTGACAGAACAATGTGTGGGACGTGGCAGGCAGCAAGTGAGTGACAGGCGCTGCCATGATGGATCTGAAATGACAGGTGGTCTTTAATATTACTGTATTTTTTGCACTATAAGATGCTCCCGACCATAAGAGGTACGTAGTTTTTGGGGAGAAAAAAAAAATCTGCCTCTTCCTCCCAGCAATTTGCCTCCTTGCAGCAAACAGTCTGGTCAGCTTCAACACAGCCTGATTTAGCACGAGCAGCTGATTTGCAGTTGGATCGGCCTCCCAGAATACCACAGATCAGCTGTTCCAGGCTGCGGGAATCGCCGCCTCCACGCACCCCATTTTCGGCCTCCGCATGCCCCATTTTCAGCCTCCGCACATCCCATTTTTGGCCTATTCCAGCTGCTGCCGCCTAACACTGCTTGGCAGTGGTGATCCCCGTTGACTAGAACAGGCCAAAAATGGGGTGCGTGGAGGCAGTTATAGGTGGCAGCGATCCCCACAGCCTGGAAAAGCTGATCGGCGGTATTCCGAGAGGCCGATCCAACCGCCAATCAGCTGCTCGTGTTAAATCAGGCTATTTGCTGTGAGGAAGGCAAATTGCTGGGAGGCAGTGGCCGAAGGGTGGGGGCTGGCTGGTGGGTGGGGCTTCGGCAACATTCGCTCTATAAAATGCATTGACATTTCCACCCACTTTAGGGGTGGGAAAGTGCATTTTTTTTAAAAAAAAAAACAAGTTTTATTAATTTTTAAAACACACAAATTATCATTATTCATTACATGTTTAAACCTTTTTTCATTGTCAATTTAACAAGTCAGATAAATTATAATTCTATTTTAAACCATTTCCATACAACATACCAAAACCTCTTATTCAATTTCTCTTTACTTCTCTTTACTCTTATTCAATATCATTATTATTATTTCATCTGTTTCTTTCTGACTTAGTTACCATTATTCTCATTCTATATTTCTACAAGTTTTAACTAATTCTCCCCCAAAAAAAGACATATACACACAACACACAAAACATAAAAAAAAATCTTTTTGGAAAGTAACTTGGACCCAGGTGTCTCTCTCTTCATGGACTTCAATTATATTCATGCTCATCTTACATATCATTACTTATTTTATTTACCATTCTAAGCCTTCTATATTAACTTCCCCACATATTTCACACTTCTTACTTCTATCTTAATTAATCATCTTAATTTGAATCATTATATTTATATCTTTTGTCCATTTTTTTATCATCCCTTTGTCTCATTCCTTATAAAAAAAAAGAAAATAAGTTTCTCCTGAAATCATTAATCAGAGTATGATGCCTTTCTATCTCCCCCCTAAGTTAATCAAATTAATCTTTAAAATAATATCTAATACCCAATCCGATTTTGCTTGGTACATTCTATCTAACTAATACATCCAACATAATTAAGTACATAATTAGACAATAAATCCAAATATTAAAAAAAGATACTATAATAAAAATTTTATAACATCAATACCATAGTCTTATTAAACTCTTTAATTAAAACAATATTCTAAACCTCCCCTATTATTAAGTTTTAAAGCCAATCATTTTTAAACATTTTAACATTTTAATCTCTTATCAACTCTTAAATCATTACAATACTACCATCTCATCTTATGTACCTTGCAAAATCTTTTTTTTTAAAAAAAAAATTATACTTTATCCATTATCCAAAAAAAATTTCTTTTTTTCATTTAATTTCAAAACATTGTAGCTTTTTATTGTGCAAAGAATACAGTATTTTTATAAGCTGCTTAGGTTTCACTTTCATTTTTACTGCTTGCCCTTCCTCCTCACACTTAAGAGCTTGATGGTACAGATGCATTTCTCTTCAAACTATCATAGAGTTTTTAGTGTACATAGATTTGCAAAACAATGGGATAAAGGAATATTCCTGAACTTTGTTTTATGATTTATCTCATGGTTACTGTCAAATTGTGTGAATGCATCAATGCAGTGCATGTTATCTCAGCTTGCAGAGCTGGGATTCAAAAATGTAAATATTGCCTCATGCTGCATAATTAAATTCCATTTCGTGCTGAACAAACTAAATTATTAACGTATCTTAAATAGAAAAGTATCTTTAGATTTTTATTCCAAAAGCATGTTATTAAAATAAATTTGATAAAAATAAAAAAATCCAATTTAAATTTTTAAAAATCCAATTATTTTATTTATTTTTTAATCGATGTTTATTCACCCTGCTCTGAAAGCTGACACTATTTATGCAGGCATTTAGTTACCTTTCCGTTCTTGCCTATACCAATCTCATTCTCCTGGCCATACATTGAAAAATCATGTAAGTTGATTTCCAATTTAAAAAGAATGTTTAGATCAGATAATCTCTATTTTTAATGTATTATAATTAAGCAGATATCTGTGTCTGCTATATATATATATTCCATCTAGGATATTTAAAAGTTACTAGCAATGAGAAAACTTTTAAGCTTCTCTTAGATATAATGCCAGAAATAATTCCTAGGTGAAATCATAGTTTTCCCTGTTACCAGCCTGATGAATCATGCAACCTCCCCAAAAATGTTTTTTTTTTAAAAAAAAACCTGCTTACCCTTTCCATTTAAAAAATATAATACCAAGAACTATTAACTCTATGCTTTTCTTTTTTAAATGTTCAGGCTCACAAAACAGGATGTGGTTCCCTTGACTGAAAAAACTATTACTAAGAAAAAATATAGGTTTTTTTTATTTTTTTGCTTACTTTATATTACCGAAAACAATTCTATTGAATTCCCAGTTTCAAGCAGCAGACACATGACCTTAAATTTGTTTTATATTTATAGACATCCTTGCCCAGGTGATTTATACCTTTTGGGTTAATTTCAATGAAAGACTGCCATTTGCCCAAAGCCATCCTTTGGCAGCCAAGTAAAAATTTAAACCTGACTAAGGTGCTGAAAATATATTAAAAATGTAATCATGATTATTGTTAAAACCTCCTGACCTAATATCTTGCCTCCCAAATGTCTTTCAACCATGCTGTTTTGGAGTTCCTTATGGTTCTTCCGTTTGTAGATTCTTGGCCTAGTCCACTGACCTAGTCAGATGTAATTGAGAAAATAAGAAAAAATGAGTTTCCTTATCAGAGGAAAATGACATACCGATTTTATAAAATTAAAACAACTTTTCAAACAATGTGCATAAAGTTAAAAATTCTATGTGAGATCATCCAACACCGTGGACTGAGGTGATACTCAGCTTTACATTTCTGTTCCTGGTGATCCAAGCGATGTTGTGGCTGCCCTTTCTCAATGCCTGGAGGCTATATGGTTCTGGATGGGCAACAACAGGTTTCAGTGGAACCCAGGCAAGATGGTGGATGCAAGTTGACCTCAGAATCCAGTTGTTTATCATCATTCTGTCTGGGGTTGCACCAATGGTGGTATTCAATTTTTTTTACTAGTGGTTCTGTGGGTATGCATGGCTTGGTGGGCGTGGCAGGGACAGAATACTGTAAAATCCCCATTTCCACCCCACTCCAGGGGAAGGATACTATAAAATTCACATTCCCACACTACCCCACTAACCTGCTTTCCAGCTCCGTTCTCCTGTGCAAGGCAACAAAGGAAGAGCCAGCCGATCAGGGACTCCGATCAGCTGGGACTCCGATCAGCTGGGACTTGGGAGGCAGCAAATAGATGGGGGTGGGGCCAACCAGAGGTGGTATTTACTGGTTCTTCGAACTACTCAAAATTTCCGCTACCGGTTCTCCAGAACCTGTCAGAACTGGCTGAATACCACCCCTGGGTTGCACTATCTCAGACAGACCTGTTGTGCACCATGGGGATCCTCATAGCTAGGAGGGCCTTTAAGCCCTCATCTTTATCATGAAACCCTGTACACGGTCACTCATACCCTGTCTTCTTCTCTTGGCTAGATTACTGCAATACACTCTACATAAAGTAAAGCCTTGACAAGTATTGCCAGGAAGCTACAGCTGGTGCATAATGCACTGATACACACAGTTCTGGGAGCCCCTAAGATTGCACATATAACACCATTATTGCACAAGCTGCATTGGTTACCAGTTTGCTTCCGGATCCAATTCAAGGTGTTTGTTGTTACTTTTAAAGTCCTACATGGAATTGGTATCTGCCCCACTTGTCCCAATGGAAAAGGCCTGCTATATATTCCATCTGCGAAGGAATTCCGGGAGGCAGGGTCAAGGAGGGGAGCCTTTTCTGCCGTGGCCCCATCCCTAGGGAACACTCCATCACCAGAGGTGAAAACTGCTCCCATCCTTTTGATCTTCTGGAACCCTATTAAAATTGGGCTTTGCCAGTAAGCTTGGGGTTGGGGTGGTGACACATTTGCTACTACAGGTGGTTGATGGGCTTAGAAGACCTGTTTCCTGTGCTGTCTTGAATAATAAAACTGTGGAACCCACTTTCGCATTATGTTTTAGAATTCGGCTAGAATTTTACTTCAGCAAATGCACCCATTAATTTTCAAAACATTTAAACTGAACATCACTAGATGTGTTACAAAGGATGTAAATCCATGCAACTAGAGATTAAAATTTGTACATATTTATATTGCAATTTTGATGTATTGCTATAAAAATCTGAATGAATTAACTTCAACGTTTTACAGATCTGAATGTCATTCAAATCTAGGTGTAGCTATTTAGAATAAAATTTCTCTAACTTCAATGGAATTATTCAAATTATGAAGAATCAGTTGTCGTTGGATTAAATTTTATAATCTGTATCAACCTGCATTTAATGTGTTAGTGCGTAATCAATAATTAAAGAATCACTGAAACATCTAATTTTGTTTAATTTGTAAATGCTAACTATCACAGCTCTTAAGTGTTCACAACAATTAACACTTTAAAATAGCATGAGTAGGCAGTACAAGAGTCAGTGGCCCAGAGAAATACAATTTCTAAATGTTAATAGCCAAGAGCAAAAACAGAACTATAATTCCATTACTAAAGGAAAGTATTTTTCCCTTAAATGAAAAATGTTAGCTGAAGGAATTATTGTATAATTTTTATAGTAAGGTAAGCCTTAAAAAATCACAACAGAATTTTTGTTTTATGTTTGTTTCCTGCTCAAAATTGGAAGAAAATTGCATTGCCACCAACTTTCAGTTTTATAACTTCTACGAGCTCTTACACTCTCCAAAAATGAACACTGTGACTGCATAAATATTGCAGCCTACAGATTCATGTAATGTCTTTAATCAGATTGTAACCTTATCAAAATGTAAGTTATTGTAATAGTCTCCAAAGCATGATATAAATATACACTGCTCAAAAAAATAAAGGGAACACTTAAACAACACAATGTAACTCCAAGTCAATCACACTTCTGTGAAATCAAACTGTTCACTTAGGGAGCAACACTGATTGACAATCAATGTCACATGCTGTTGTGCAAATGGAATAGACAACAGGTGGAAAGCATAGGCAGTTAGCACGACATCCCCAATGAAGGAGTGGTTCTGCAGGTGGTGACCACAGACCACTTCTCAGTTCCTATGCTTTCTGGCTGATGTTTTGGTCACTTTTGAATGCTGGCGGTGCTTTCACTCTAGTGGTAGCATGAGACGGAGTCTACAACCCACACAAGTGGCTCAGGTAGTGCAGCTCATCCAGGATGGCACATCAATGCGAGCTGTGGCAAGAAGGCTTGCTGTGTCTGTCAGCGTAGTGTCCAGAACATGGAGGTGCTACCAGGAGACAGGCCAATACATCAGGAGACGTGGAGGAGGCCTTAGGAGGGCAACAACCCAGCATCAGGACCGCTACCTCCGCCTTTGTGCAAGGAGGGACAGGAGGAGCACTGTCAGAGCTCTGCAAAATGACCTCCAGTGGGCCACAAATGTGCATATGGCTGCTCAAATGGTCAGAAACAGACTCCATGAGAGTGGTATGAGGGCCCGATGTCCACAGGTGGGGATTGTGCTTACAGCCCAACACCGTGCAGGACGTTTGGCATTTGCCAGAGAACAACAAGATTGGCAAATTCGCCACTGGTGCCCTGTGCTCTTCACAGATGAAAGCAGGTTCACACTGAGCACATGTGACAGATGTGACAGGATCTGGAGATGCCGTGGAGAACATTCTGCTTCCTGCAACATCCTCCAGCATGACTGGTTTGGCAGTAGGTCAGTAATGGTGTGGGGTGGCATTTCTTTAGGGGGCCGCACAGCTCTCCATGTGCTCGCCAGAGGTAGCCTGACTGCCATTAGGTACCGAGATGAGGTCCTCAGACCCCTTGTGAGACCATATGCTGGTGCGGTTGGCCCTGGGTTCCTCCTAATGCAAGACAATGCTAGACCTCATGTGGCTGGAATGTGTCAGCAGTTCCTGCAAGACGAAGGCATTGATGCTATGGACTGGCCCGCCCATTCCCCAGACCTGAATCCAATTGAGCACATCTGGGACATCATGTCTCACTCCATCCACCAATGCCACGTTGCACCACAGACTGTCCAGGAGTTGGGGGATGCTTTAGTCCAGGTGTGGGAGGAGATCCCTCAGGAGACCATCCACCACCTCATCAGGAGCATGCCCAGGCGTTGTAGGGAGGTCATACAGGCACGTGGAGGCCACACACACTACTGAGCCTCATTTTGACTTGTTTTAAGGACATTACATCAAAGTTGGATCAGTCTGTAGTGTTTTTTTCCACTTTAATTTTGAGTGTAACTCCAAATCCAGACCTCCATGGGTTGCTCAATTTGATTTCCATTGATAATTTTTGTGTGATTGTGTTGTCAGCACATTCAACTATGTAATGAACAAAGTATTTAATAAGAATATTTCATTCATTCAGATCTAGGATGCCTTATTTGTGTGGTCCCCTTTATTTTTTTGAGCAGTGTAAAAGCATAGAACAATGTGTTCACATCTATTCACAGACAGCCATATTTATTATTGCTTCAATAACTAAAAACCTGAAATGACTCAATCGCATAATGGAAAGTGTACTGTTACAGCGCAAAGGAATTGCTGATACACTTAACGGTTTTAAAAAATATCAAATATAGGTAATCCTTGACTTACAACCACAACTGGGACTAGAATATAAGCCAAGCAGAGCTGTTAAGTGAGACACCCATGTAGCTGCTTTCGCTCAACAACTGCAATCCCGACTCTCCCAACTGTGGTCCTTACGCAACCCCACAGTCAATGGAGCGAAAGAGCTGTCTGCTGAAGGAAAGCAGGCAGCTTCCCTCTGTGTGCGGATGAAAGCTCCTGTGGCAGGCTGCAGAAAAGCCCAGATTTTGGGAATCCAAGCTTCATTTCTGCAGTCTGACACAGGAGATCCTTTCACTTCCATGTATGAGGGGAACTCGGGGCCTGAAGAAATGGGGCTCCGAATAGTGAGATCTGACTTCTGTTTCTGCAGCCTTTTAGAAGAGGTTCCTTTTTCCCCCTCCTTGTGTGGAAGGGAATTCTACACTGGGCCAAAGAAACAAAGCAAGAATTGATAAGATCTGAGTTTCATTTCTGCAGCCTGCCAAAGGATTTTCCTGCTCCCGCCTCCCCCATATGGACGGGAGGGAAATCCCTCAGCAAGCAACAAACAGCTTTCAAAATTTCCCAGCCAGTTTCCTCACTGACTTTCTGGGAAAGCTGGCCAAAAAAAGATTGCAAATTGTGGGGTATTTGGCACTCTGGTAGTAAGTGAAAACAGATTGTCAAGCACCCAGATCACAATAACATGACAGGGGAAAGCAACATTTTACAAAGGCAGACTTTTTGACCCATTGTAACTGAGGACTAGATATTGGGGGGAAATGTGATTTTGTATCTTATATAAATCTTCTCTACTATATAACTCAAATACTGGATTTGAATACACTTGAATACAACAACTGTTATTTTTTCCCATTCCCATATGCTTATTGATCTTTGTAGAACCACAGACATTCAATTTATGCTTTTATCTTTTTTACATTCAAATTGTCATTTGAAAACAATATAAAAAAATTATTCAAAACCAAACTCTTATATGACAATATAAAGCTGTAGAAAAGAGTACTGTCAATGAATACTTCAAGTCTATTAGATATATAAGTATTATTGTTTTAAAGCAGTCTTTAATTGAATTTCCATACAGTTATAAACATGCCAAGTTTTCAGTGATTTTTTTAAATGAATGCATTTATATGCAAACGAATACAATTTTGATGGAAATTGATGCTCGGAAGAATGTTTTTCCTCCAATTCCAATATTTTCCAATTTGAAAATAAATTCATATACTGTGTTTCATCTACTGTACAATAACAATATTAATCCCTCCCAGTGGGGTGCTTTAACATAATTTATTTCTTCAACATTCCCCTAACAAATTTAAGATATCTGTTAACACTGTAAGAGGAACATTTGATTTATTAAAGCAAGGATAGAATATTTTAGAGCAGATAGAACTCATGTTAATTTTTATTCTGGTGTGCCATGGTGGTGCAGTGGTTAAAATGCAGGTTACTTCTACTGACTGCCAGCTGCCAGCAGTTTGGCAGCTCAAATATCCTTCCAAGGTGGGTAAAATGAGGACCCAGATTGTTGGGGGCATATGCTGACTCTGTAAACCGCTTAGAGAGAACTGTAAAGCGGTATATAAGTCTAAGTGTTATTGCTATTATATTGCTTAGCTTTGTTAATTATTAAATCATCACCTATTTTAATAATGGTTTTGATCACTTTTACATACAGCACTAACTTTATGTTACTTTGAAATTTTTACACTGTTTTACGTAGCTTGTTAAGTCTCTTTTCTGTTTATTTTTGTTTTCTGCTTTTTCTTTTTCTGGATTGTGCTTCCATATATCTATTAAAAAATTTAAAAAGAAAAAAAGAAAATATAATTTCCATACATTCATATTACACAAATTGAAAAATTGAGAAGTTGATTTAAAAATAAAGTTACTTGAATCTGATTCAGCAGAAAAACATCTCAATATTTATCTCTAAAATTAAATGCAATATAGACAGAATCAGAAATATAATAACTTTTTGACTATTCTTGTACATTAATAGTCACGTAAGAAAAATGTCATTCCAGTTTGAGGTATCTACTTTAAACCAAATAAGTAGCAAACCTTAATGTGACTTAAGAGTGCCTAGATGTATCCATCAGATGTGAAAAGTATTAACAATTAAAAAGTATAGTTGCCTTCAATTTGAACTTTCTGCCTGGCAATCATACGAATGGATAGCATGCATGCATTTTTCTAATGCTTGTTGTTGGCTCTACTATTAGAGAGAAAATGAAAGAAATGCTTTGGCCATGGGTGTTTGAGAGCAGTTTTAATGTTATATATTTAATAGTAATAGTAACTAGAAGCTGCTCAGAGACTAAGAATAAAAACGGGATTTATTCTCTGCCCATTTTCCAATAAAGACCACAACAGTAACAGAGGCAGTTTCAGTTCCTAAATCACATTGGAACTCATAATAAAACAGCTCTACAAAATCATGATTATCCAGAGCTGATCCATTACCTTTTATTCAAGATGTTATAAATTGGTCAGTAGCATCCAGAGTACGTTTCGTCTGGCAGAGATCCCTCTTTTGGGAGTTCTTCAGTACCAACTCATGCAATAATACATTCATCACTGCACCCGATTCAGTCAATCTTTCCTGGCTAACATAAATCAGTCATGAAGAACAGGGTCAGACACCCAAACCTTGGCCTTATAATAAAACAGCTTCTCCCTGCCTTCAGGCCATAACAACAGAAAGCCAACCCACAGAATTAGGCCAGATATGAAATCTGGCACCTAAGGCAATACCAAAGCACTTACCATTAAGTACTTAAAATGCTGCCATTGGTTTATATTAGATTTGAGCACCTTTGTCACTGAGAAACCAATAAATCCTCTAGCTATGTTAGAAAAGTATTTCATGATATAAGAAAGAAAAGACCTTTGTGTTACCGTACTGTCTCATTATAAGGATGCCTTAGTACAGAACACGAACCTGCTGTTGTGGTCTGTGGCAGTCACTGCTTCGAAGGCAGCATCAGGTCTTTTGGCAGCAGTGAGGACAGGACTGGCTAAAAAAAGATAGGTTAGAAGGCTGGGACTGCCCAAGGAAGAAAGAAAAGGAGAAAGCAGTTAAGGAGGACTAGGCTGCCCCACGGTCAATGTCTTTCTTCTGGAAGTATCAGGAAAACGAGCAAAATTTGTTGCTTTGAGATATATTTACTAGAGCAGTGGTCGCCAACCGGTGGGCCACGGCCGACTGGTGGTCCGTGAGAAAATTTTGGTGGTCCGCAGAGAAATGTCACCCCCAGAGCACCCCCGCAAAGCAATTATTCCAGGCTGCACAGGAACACAAGGCTGAGCCGCCCACATGGCCCACAGGAACCCTCCCTGCCCACTCACTCCTTACTCGGCAAACTTGCCTACTAAGTTGCTATTTTTCCTTTTTTTTTTTTTCCCTCCGACCATCAGCTGTTCTGCTGTGCTGGGAGATTTACATTATCTAGAAAGCAGGAAATCTTTGGATTTCTTGCTTTCTAGCTAATCTTTAGATCTTCAGCTCTGCTTTTAAGCAGAGCCGAACCTTCCTTATTAGGACTGAAGCTCTATTATTCAGTGCAGGTAGCCGATGGCAGAATCATAGAACTCTAAGTGAATCTGTGATTCTGTGAGCAACTCAATCTGCCTGCCTGCTTTGCCTGATTTTGGGTAAAAGTTGTTCTTTTTGTTAAATAAAAAATTCAATATTTACATACATGGTGTGTTGTGAGTTAATTTTGTGAGTTTGCTTGCAAGCAAATTTTATGAGTTTGCTTGCAAGCAAATTTTATGAGTTTGCTTGCAAGCAAATTTTATGAGTTTGCTTGCAAGCAAATTTTATCTGACAGACTAACATAGCCAGTGGCAGAAAGATAGATCGCTGAATCTGTAATTCTGTGAGCAACTCAATCTGTCTGCCTGCTTTGTCTGATTTTGGGTAAAAGTTGCTTTTTTATAAAAAAAATTCAATATTTACATAAATATTTATAATATTTACATACAAGCCATGCCCAGCCAGTCACATGAGCACTAAGCCACACCCTCAAATTAGGCCACACCCAAGAACCAGTTGTTAAGAAATTTGAATCTCACCCCTGCCTCACCTCTGTGTGTTTGTTTGTTTGTGTGTATGAGAGGGGGGAGGAGAAAGAGGTTAGATCAGATATCTCTCTCTCTCTCTCTCTCTCTCCCACCAACATCAGCAAGCCACTGTCAATCAAAATTCATATTAGTGGTCCCCGGGATTTAAAATTATGAGTTTGGTGGTTCCTGAAGTCCAAAAGGTTGGTGACCCCTCTACTAGAGTATATTGATCTATGAATATGAACCCCAAATTAGTGACCTGATTAATTAAAAAAACACTACCAACAAAGTGGCTAATTATTTTACAAGGAGCACTGTTTCATAGAAAAGACTTTTTACTTAATAGGTTTATGTTTAATGACATATCATGCTACTCTTCATTATCATCACTTCTTATGACTTCTATATAATTGTTAAAAGGTTTTCAGTCTTGTAATCCTCAGGCTTATAAATACGCTGCATGACCATTTTAATTTGGGATGCTTACCTTAGTATATATTCAATCATCTTGTTGACAAATTCTCTGTCAAATATAATCTAGCATTGCCTGACAATGGGTTGGTCTACTTAACTGCCAAAATTCCCATCACTACTGGAGTACCAACCATCTGACTACAGTCGTTGTAAAGTACAATGTTGTACTGTAGCATTCCCAATAGAAGCATGATTAATGTTCTGAAGAATTAGGCATAATGACTGTCATGGCCAACCCAAATTGAAAGACTGAAATCAGAAAGTCTGCTCTGAATATATCAGAGCAGACTTCCTGATTTCAACTTCAGAAGACAAAAAACCTATTGAGGCTGGCCGCAGCAGCAATAATCAAGAGAAGCTCCACTCACAAACAGGATGCTGGTTGACTGCCCAACCTCAAGCATACCATGCTCTATATCTGAGCCAAGCAAAAGTACTCTATGTACCTCTCTACCTGGTAATGGCATTCCTAGCTTTGGTTGACTTTCACCTGGCAGAGACTACTTAAGAGTCAGCATTAGCTGACTCTTAATTGGGTACCATCATTCTACCCAATTTCCATGTTCTTAAAGCTCTGAATCTCCTGCCTCTCAACATTTCAGTTGCTTTGAACCTGGAATAGCTGATAATCTTTGGATCATGACCTGGCAACACTCTTGCTTTTTGGAAGTGTTTATAAACAATCTCATGTATGATTGTGATTTTGTTGATGTAAACTTATACTTGCATAATAAGTCTGCTTACTGTTGCACTTTAACCACAAATAAAGCCTGAAATATGTGGCCTGAAATATAACAGTATGTACGTCAACTGAAACTGATTGAAACTGATGAAATACTTTTTAGCTACAATTGTCAAAGTGACATTGAAAAGCAAAGAGATCATAACTATATAGTTAAATGGTGTTGGGGGTTTCCGGTTCAATGTGTGAAGGGTGAAGGATGTGTGTTTGTGTTTATTTTCATGATCATGATGTGCACTGAAGATGGTGTTTGATTTCGTTGTACAGGTGCAATCACAATAAAGTAAACTAAACTATCAATCTCACCATTAGAAAAGACTGGATTATGATGTCAACAAAAAAGATGCAAAGACCTTATTCCCAAATCAGTCAAATAAGCCATTATTAGCATTTCAGCCTCCAGTCTATAGGCAGCCTTCACTTAACTATCATAATTGGGACTGGAATTTCAACTGTTAAGCAATGCAGTTCATTAGGTGAAATATCAGAGGTCCACAGTGCTTAGCCAGAGCAGTTCCAATAGTTCTAGTTGTGGTTATTCAGTGACTGATGAAAGACAAGCCCAGCATTCAGTGACCTGACCTCTAGGCCAGTGTTTCCCAAACTTTTCCCTTCATTACTCAAAACCACTTACCAGAAAGTCCATTTTACCCAAAGTAAAACACTTTATTAATTTAAATATCCATGTTGTGGTAATGGGTTGTTACCAATGAAAAACCACTGTTATCCAAATTGAGGTATCAAAGGTGCGTTTTCAAGAAGCAACTGGACTTTCTGGTTTTTCTTTGAAGACTTTTGCTTCTTATCAAACAAGTTTCTTCAGTTCTGACCAGATGGTGGGGACTGGAAGGATTTATACTCCTTGCAGACAGTTGGTCATTTACAGTCTTTTTAGTGAGCCATTAACGCCAGGGGTGTCAAACTGGCGGCCTGCAGGCCACATGTGTCCCGTGCAGGTCACACCCACCCCAGCCCTGTGAAGGAGAAAAAACATTGCAAAGTGTCACATGATGACATGACAGTGCGAGTTTGACATCCATGTGTTAAGGCCACCTGGAGTTTATCTGTGTCATCAGGGTCACTTGAGTGGTGCAAATGGGTGTGGAGCCTTCTTGGAACTGTTGAAAGGACTGTGATGTAGACTGGAGATAGATGGTATCGGATCCCTCCCCCTCTGTTGAAAGAGGGCTGCTCAATTTTGACATAGCTTCTTTGACCATCTTTTCCAAACCAGGGGTCCTCTCAGTCCAAACTGTGGCCTTTGTCTTTTAAATACAGATGGACTGTTGAATCTAGTCCTGATGGATCTATGTTGTGCCATGTTTTTATGAAGTGGTTGTTTTGTTTCCCCAATGTACAGTTCTGCACATGGCTCACTGCATTGTACTGCATATACCACATTACTCTGTTTATGTCTGGCTGTTTTATCCTTGGGGTGGATGCAAATGACCAGCTGTCTGCAAGGAGTTTATAAATCCTTCCATTCCCCACCATTAAGTCAGAGCCAAAGAAGCTTCTTGGATAAGAAGTGAAATGTCTTCAAAGCAAAACCAGAAAGTCCACTTGCCTTTTGAAAAAATACCTTTGGGACAACTATGACCTGGATGACTGGAAATCTCCATAGACAATCTGGGGTAATTTATCCAGGATTTTCTCCCCCTGCTTTCTTTTGTCCCAGCCTTTCTTCTACAGAGCTCACAAGAAGCCAGCAGCTTCCAATGCACTGAAGCCCACAGACTTGTTCTCCAGCAGGGCTTCTGGTGCATGTTCTGCAGCTCCCAATGGAAGCTGCTAGTCCATCACATTGCTTCGCAGGAGGAAGCCTGAGCCAATAGCAATGATTGGTCTGGAAAATCTAATATTAGTAGTTTTAGCTATGGTTATGGTTTAGTAATAAGCCACGCTGTGCACCTGATAAAATGAATTGCAAGTCAGTTTATACCGTTTATAAAAAAAAGGCATTAGCACACAAACATTGCTGTCCCATTCACACTAATCTGTATAAACTTCAGGACAAAGAGATTCATCCAGAGAAATAGCAAAACACATAATGGCCTTTCCTTTCAGACTGATTTTGCAGCAATAAAGACACTGATAAACTTATTCAGAATAAAACTCCCAAATATTATTTAAAAACAAAACAAAACCATAAGTGGGCAAATTCTCTTTTCTCCCACATACTCAAATTCTGCTTTGAAAAATCATCCCAAGTCTACAAAATATATTGAAAGAAGAAGTTCTATGGTATTTGCATTTTACTGAGTTTCACTTTTGCTTTTCAAAATATGTTAAAACATTAAAACAAAAACATTTCTATTGAATAAAATGTGTTTTTGCAATTGTTATATAATTTTAATTACACTAAATATGTCAAGGGAATTATTTATAAGTATCAGCTAAATTTATGAATTTAAGTGATTCTTTTTGAATATTTTGTTTAACAGAGCAATATTATATGTTTAATACTTCCTCTTTTATTACTTGAATAGTTTATAATCTGTGATAGGCCATGTAGCTCCTTCCTCTTTCCTTCTACTTGCTCCATTCTTCTAATTTATGTACACTGAAAATTTCATACAGACTTTCCAGATTTCATTAGGTCCAGTTATATCACCTCTATCTGGACTCCTTTTGTCTCATGTTATCTGTCATTAAAACATGTATTGGGTATGTTTTTCCTTTTCTGTGAATTTAAGCAGAACAAGTTGCCAGGGTATATGGATATGGACTAATTTCATTTTACCATCTCTTTTACCTGATACCAAATATGCTTCTTTATGGTTGTTAAATAGATTTCAAAACCTCAGCTTCTAAAAACATTATTTGTATTCCAGTAATTAAATCCTTTTTGGACACTTGAAATATAATGATAACTAATCTCACCGGCTCAAAATTGACTCAGCCTTCCATCCTTCCGAGGTTGGTAAAACGAGGATCCGGAATGTTGGGGGCAATATGCTGCCTCTGTAAACCACTTAGAAGAGGACTGTGAAGCAGTATATAAGTCTAAGGGCTATTGCCTAATAGCTATTGCTACACATTTATTATAAAATTGCTACACACAATTATAAAGGAGGAAATCACTGAAAACCACACCAGGTCACTTCTGGCCATAACTTACGCTTTCCCTCCCTCCCTATTAAAGAGTCTCAGCAGCAAAATATAAATATAGCAAAACTCAATGGCACAATAACTTAAAAAGACTTAGTCCTGATTATTTTAAAAGATTGGTTTTATACAGGTAGTCCTCCACTTATAATAGTTCATTTAGTGACCCAGAAGTTACAACGGCACTGAAAAAAGGGACTTACGACCATTTTTCACATTTACCTTTACAGCATCCTCATGGTCACATGATCAACATTCACATGCTTGGCGTGTGGTTCATATTTATGATGGTTGTAGTGTCTCACAGTCATGTGATCAACATTTGTGACCTTCTGACAAGTAAAGTCAATGGGGGAGCCAGATTCACTTAACAACCATGTTGTTAATAATTCACTTAACAACTGTGGCAAGAAAAGTTGTAAAATGGACCAAGCTCACTTAACAAATGTTTCACTTAGCAACATTAATTTTGGGCTCAATTGTGGTCGTAATTCAGAGACTTACAGAACGTGCCTTCTTCTTCACCTTGCAGATCTTTCTGTCAACCTCTCCTCTCTATTTTGGAAGGGAGGTGGTATGAGTGGAGTATTGATATCATAGGGAAACCAGTATAAACTGCCTCCCTTCTGTTCTAATAGAAGAAGTTTAAATCTTTCACATGAATAAAACAACAATTTCTATCTGCCTAAAAACAAAATTATTTCCAACCCATTGTTTGAGCAATCTGCAATTCAACATTTATTTGGCATTCAATGTGACACACCAAAAGATACAAATAAAAAAAAATGTCTTCTATCTTTATGCAAATTTACCATCACCCGTATTTCACACTGAGAAAATTCTAAGATTTAACACGAACACACTCAGGGGTGGGGGAAATAGAAACAGAAGTGGAGCACATTACCCAAGATCATAGTCAATTAATGTATGGTAACTCCAAAAACACTTCATCAAAACTGCAAGTCCATGGTTACTGACTTAATTAAACATTCTAATCCTCAGAGAAGATCCACACTTTATATGGCAACTAAGTTTGCTGTAAGCATAACATTGTTACTGTTACAAAGGATGTGTCTGAAAAAATACACAAATAACACAAGACAAGCCTTTGCAGGGCTGAACCAAAATACTTTTGGTGGCAGCTGTAGAAACAGATTCAAATCCCAATTTACTGAATGTTCCTTCTAACCAGGGCCTTATGGGCAATTGAAACAACAGTACTTCCAACACTGACAGTACACACAGACCTATAGATCTCAGTAGTCAGGCACGCTTTTTACCAATCTCTTTAAAGAAAGGTTGAATTATTATCAGATTCATATAATTTTAATTGTAATCCCACTACCAGTTACTACTTAGTATGTTTTATATTTATTTACTTTTCTTTCAAAGGATGCAGCTGGCAAGGAGCAGAGAGACTTGCCATGACAGGAATGAATTACCAGGAAAACATTACAACAGTACGCAGGAGCACATAGACTTCATAGGCCCTCTGGGCATTATCCAATGAAAGGTCTGGATCCACATGTTTACGTTATTTTACTTATTTCCAGGGGCATTGCAGACAGGGTCTTAATACCACCTCTTTAAACTCAGTCACAGAAAAAATGGCAGTTTCTTCAATATTCTGAAGCTGCCGAGTTTCCCTAATGTAATATTTTCCAGATATGTTTACACCAATTGCATAGATTACTAATATTTACACCAATTGCATAGATTACTCTTTTTGCTATTATTCTTTTGCAGGGAAACAGAAAATGTCTCTAAATTAACAGACTGCATTCGACTTATTAATAAAATGTCTGCAAAAAGGGATGTTCACCTCAGTTTCTCTAGTTACTTACTACTTAGGCTGATAAAGTGGCACATAGTGATATGAAAGTAGGCACATTAATAATTAAATATATTATCTAAAGGGCTAGACCTACGTAGTCAAGAATACACTTGCAAAATATAAACTGAAGAGCAGTCTGTAAGCATCAAAAAGTTTTATGACAAAGAAAGTTATTTGTTCAAACAGGCTACAATTATAAAATGTTGATTATGATTTCTAAAATATATTGTATATGTTATCATTTTCCTTATCAAAACTAAAGGTTTTGTACATCAATAAACAGAACAGAGAACCAATGCAGTGTTCTGAAAAGATCAATTAAGAATGTAATACACAAGTCAACTAAAGAAAATTAATAGATCAGATAATTTATCATAAACTTTCAATCTGCCAGGAGTAAAAATCCCAATAAAACATTTTATAGTAAACTAATGGACTTTTATGACACCAAATTAGCAAAAAAAAAAAAAAACCCTGCATCAAGACACACAAATTTTCAAAATAGTGGCTAATGTGTTCTAGGTGTTTGAGTGGAAAAGATTCCAACAGTTCAAAATACAAATGTGAAGTTTTACAGCTGTAACTTTCATAGTTATACATTTTTGTCCCTTCAGCATTTAAAGTCAAGGTTAGGAATTAATATTGCTTTTGAAATGATCTTTTTTTGTAAAAAGATTACAGGTACTGTACTCTATTTCAAGTTCATGACTAAGCCATATAAGGAAGTTAAATTTCATTGCCATCTATTTTATTGAATATTGTTGGATGACAAAGTAATCTTTGCTCAGATCATGCTACAGGATATAAAAGGGCTTATATATTTTACTAATATAAATCTACTTTCCATCAAGACAAAATATGCTTTACTTAGTTATCAGAGTTATATAGTTTACAATTTTGCTCAATTCACTTTAAATAAAACATTCAATTCCTGCCTAATCCACATTAAGTAATTCTACAAGTGGGATATTTTAATTCCATACAAAAAAAAAATCTAAGATTGTTTCACAAAAACTTTTTAAAAATCTTTTTAAACTACCTTCATATATGCTTTCTGATTACCTAATTATTCTCAAATTAAAATATCTAGTCCAAAGAGCAATAAATATGATATGGGCAAATTATTTTCCTCTTTTAGGTTGCTATTATAGATTTAGTGTATGAACTACAACTTCGATGGGACTCTTGAAAAGTTTTCGACTAGTTTTCCCCGGGAGAAAAAAAAAACTGTTTAATTGGAATTGGAAATAGTTATGGAATATCTTCAAACTGCAGACCTTGGAAGAGGAACTACTACAACTTTAATAAGCAGTTCATCAGGCCTTTCCAGCTGTATGAACTTTACTCCTTAACAAACAAATAGAGGAGGAAATCGATCTTCCCTGTCCAACACCTCTAACTTTTCTAACCTACAGGAGAAAAAGAATTTCAACTATAATATCAACAGATGAAGGGGGAAAGTTACCATTTCAAAAACAAGTCTCTACCGAATCACGAATGCATAATCAAGCAGTTCCATTTCAATACACTACCTTCCACAGTGGAACAAAGAAATTCCTGTTTGAGAAGCTTTAGTCCCGTTTCACACACACACACCCCGCGCCACCAAATCCGCTTTCTTTCACCTTCACTTCGGCCACGAACAAGAGGCGAGACGGATACGTTGTATAACTATAGCAACTTTTCATAGGATTAGGGGAGTGAACTCCAGTACTTTGTAAAATCAATTATGCGAGGAAACAGATCAGGATAGCGGGGGGGGGGGAGAAGTACTTTCCCTCCCGCCTCCCGCGCAAAGAAATTTTCCTAGAAACATTCAACAAACCCAACTCCACGTACAAATTCGCCCACCTTACACTTCGGCCGTCCAGGTTTCCTCCATCTACAAGCGGGATCCCTTTCGCCACTCCGCGACGCTTTAGATCCAAACCAAGTTTTCTCGAGTTCAAAAGAAGAGGAGAGAAGCCGAGGAGGGAAAGGCCAACCTCGGCGAGGGCCACGGGACACGACCGAAAGGAGGCCAGAGAGAAGCGGGCCTGGAGGGGAGGGGGGACACTTGTTTTCCCCTCTTTCCCTCCCCGCCGTTTCACTTTTCCAAGGGAGGGAAAGGCGGTCTTCGGTGGGTCTCGGCGTCTTCGCCCTCTTTCCGCCCCAACGAATACGCGGTTTCAGGTGCTTCACACACACACACCACCCAGTCCCGGCTTTAGAGTCACTTCCTGCCCTCTCGAGGGGGCGGCGGCGGCGGCGGCTAAGAGCAACAACGGGGCCGCAGTGCCTGCGCAGCAGCCTGGCTTGGTTCTTCCGAAGCGGGAGGCCGATCCCTCTCACCACCCCCCACCACCTCCGGCTTCTCCTGCGTCCGCTTCGTAGGCCGGGCCCCGGATGCCGTAGTAGCAGCAGCAGCAGCGCCTGCCGCAGCCCCCCGTTAGCGCCGCCGTCGCTGCTCCTTGAGCCGCCGCACACGGTGGGGGTGGGTGGGTTAAAAAGCGGCGCTTCCTTGAGCTTTTCCCCGCTTTCCTCCTTTTCTTTCTTTCTTTCTTTCTTCCTTCCTTTCTTTCTTTCCCTTGCCTCCGCTCGCTTCTCAAGTCTTTCTCTCCTTCGCACGCCCGGCTCCTCCTCTCCACACTTCCCCCTTCCTTCCTCTCGCCTTTCCCGCCCCTCTCTCGCTCGGCAGCTCCCTCCGTGGGCGCCCGCCGACGACTCGCTCGAGCGTCTCCGCCGCGTTCCCCAGAGAGAAGGGCGGCGGGAGAGCAAGCAGGCAACAGCGAGGGGGGGCGCTCGCGGCCCACGAGGGCGGCGGGAACGGTGCTGCTGCTGCTACGATTCCCACCGCCGCTGAGCCGGGGAGGGGAGGGGGGGTGGAGAGAGAGGGAGAGAGACCGCAGCGCCGCCCAGACAGTCAAGCGTGACTGAATGGTACTCTCCTCTTCCTCCTCCTCCCCCGCTGGAGCAGCGCCAGTTCCTCTTACTCTCCCCCTCCCTCCTCAGACTCTCAGCTCGGAGCCAGACAACAAGTCTAGAAACCAAAGCGAAGCGAGGGGCAAGCGCGACTTAGCCAATCCGGAGAGAGGAGCTGCTAGCAACAGCCAATGACCCTGCTCGGAAGGGCGGCCGTTAAGGAAAGAAGATCATGTTAGGATGTGTAGGAAAGAAAAGAGAAAAAAAAACAAAAAAGCGACGGGCGGGGGGGCGGCCTGGAGAGAGAAAGAGGTGGTGAGGTAGAGAGTTCCAACCACCGTGGAGGATTTCGGGGTTGGTGTGGAGTGTTTTCTGCCAGGGGACTATGAGAAAAGGTTGAAGGCCAGACTAGATGAGATGGGGGGAAACAGTCGAGGGCCTTGAAAAGTGATTACGGGGGGGGGGAGGGGGAAAAGGCATGGGAAAGGAAGGAGCGGGTTGAGTTAATTTATAAATATCATTAAGAAAGAGGAAGGTGGGATACTAATCCTTGAGTTACTATTGACGAGGTATGAGGAAGAAGTATCCCAGAGGTGGAAAACACCGGATCAGGAAGAGTTTTGGCAAGATCGCCTATTGTTAATGTGACACCGACTTGTTCCTATGCAGTATTGAGGTAGTTATGTAAAATAACGTTTGAAGCAGCCTTTTCCAATCTAATGCCCTCCAGAGGTGTTGGACACATCTGATCTATCTGATCTCAGCCAAAATGCCAGTAGGCCATAATAAGAGGGTATGTAAGGGGGTTTCTGGGCCAGTCAGGAGGATTTCTGCATGCATACATATCTACCATATAAGCGTTCCCACACCCCCAGTCAACAGTGTGCAAAGAGTGGAAGAGAAAGTAAATATACCGGAGGGGTTGTGGTTTTGTGTGCTACCTGTACCAGGTGTGGATGGGGATTTGCTTTGTTTGCATGGCTCAGTTTCTGGCATGCCACTGACCAGTGCTGGTCCACGGACTGGGGTTTGGGACCTCTGCTTTAACTAGCCAATTTTCTCAGCGCTAGAGAGAAAGGCCTCTGCATAAGCTGTCATTCAGCACTGAAATGAATTGGTAAGTCAACATCAACAATAGCAGCAGAGTAGAAAAATTTGCCATGAAAACCAACTGTGTGGGACTTCAGGCCTTTCATTCTTTCAGCCCAACTCACCTCACAGAGTTATTGTGGGGAAATAGGAGGAGGAAGGTGGGCTGGATATGTTTGCTGCCTTGAATTATTTGTAAATGTAATAAAGGTGGTATGCAAATGAACAAACGCAGTCATTTATTAATCTTTAGGGGCAAGCAAACTCTAGACTGGAAACAATATTGAAGGAAATCAGATCAGAACCAAGAAAGTCAATCATAGGTGATTTGAGATGGTAGGAGAAATGTGAAATAAACTTGATATGTACGTGGATTAAAGTGCATGTACAATACTGAAGGAAGCTAAAGATCTTTAGGCAACAAGCAGGTAGCAGCTGCCCTGGGGGAAGGGGCTTTGCATAGTTTTGTCCAGTGTGCCAGTTGTGCCCTTTCCTCAACCAGAACACCTTGCTCATGGTTATTCGTCCTTTGGTCACTTCCCATTTGGATTACTGTGATGTGCTCTACATGAGGCTGCCTTTGAAGAAAGTTCAACTGATCCAGAATGTAGCAATATGCACAGTACATAGATTTGCTCATGTAATACCTCAGTTGTACATGTTGAACTGGATTCCAGTTTCCGGTTGCAATTCAACCTTACCTTTAGGATTACCTTTTTAAAGGATAGCTACCCATCCTCCCAGATCAGATAAGACTGGCACGCCCCTAGTCTCTTCCCCTAAATGCTGCCATCTGATGAAAGTTAGGAAGTATGTCTTTTCTGTGGCAGCTCCTGTCCAATGGATCACTCTTCCCCCTAAAGTTCAGCAGGCCTCCACCCACCTAGCCTTCCATAAAGTTTTGAAGGCCTGGCTTTTCCTGGTCAGTGTTCAAAGAGGAAATAACTCTACAAGAAATTAGGTAGCTTAGTATCGAACTGCTACAAGTGGTTCTCAACTTACATTCAAAATTACAAAGAGCCAAAAAGGTTGACTTATGAATCGGATCCAAAGTTAATGACAAGTTGAGTCCCCTCTGGTTGCATGATTGAATTTCAGGTACTCGGCAACCCCATTGCACTTACAACCACTTGCAGTGTCCCATGGTCCCATGCAAAATTAGCAGAAATATGAAAAATAAGTGATAACTTTGGTTCATAAAAGTAAAATTCCCACACAAACCCATTTTTATCTCATGCCTCCAGAAATTTTGTAATGGCAGGGGGAAAAAAAACCACATTTAAATTTAATTCTGAAGAAAATATATGGAATACAATTTTAGCATTATTTATATATGCACAATTGCTTTATTATTACATAAAATCTATTTTGTATAATTTGGTCTGCTTGTAAAATTATCTTCAGTGTATTATTTTCTTTTATAAAAAATATATTTCTTTAGACCAGGCCTGCACAACCAACTCTGTTATTCTATGATATCTAACATGTAGAAGGCAAAGGACACATTAGTAAAATTGCAGGACAATGCAATACCTGGTGTACTTTCAATAATCTGGCAACTAGAAGAGCATCAACAATGCTGGAGCTGATTGTAGCAGTAGGGCTTGGAGGCACTCAGCAATGCATCCTTCAATGACAGCTGTGACCATAATTCTGGGCTCACTTTTGGTCATATTTCAAGAACTACCTATAACATTGTAAGCCATCCGGAGTTGCCTCAAACCGCAACATGATATCAATTTAATAAACATGATATCAATGATATCAATTTAATAAAGAAACAAAGATGAGATCTATCACTTATGACTTGAATCTATGCAGGGTGGGATTCAAATTGTTAGCAACCAGGTCTGTGGGCGTGGCTTAGGTGGTGGACATGGCTTGGTGGTCATGTTATTGGCTAGGTGTGGCCAACTCAATATCACTCACATCGAGGCACGCATTTCCTCACCTGGCCTCTCATGACTGTGGGGATGATGCAACAGTCGTAAGTGTGAAAAATGGTCATAAGTCACTTTTTTCAGTGCCATTGTAACTTTGAATGGTCACTCCACACAAGCAAAGTACCAGCAAAGGAGGGGGAAAAAACCTCCAGAGAAGTTCCTGAGACAGGAAGTCTAGTCCTGCCAAGAATGTAATAAGGGTTAGTTTCTGTAAGCAAAACCAGAATGTTTCCTTCCTGCCTTCCTTACAGGATTAGGCCAGTAATTTCTTCTAACAACCGGTTCTCCAAACTGCTTAGAATGTTAACAACCGGTTCTAGCGAATAGGTGTCAATTGGTAGAATCACACCCCTGAATCTATGGCTTTCCTTGCTCTTTCATTAGTTGTGAGTAGAATAACTGGAACTTGGATGCTGTTTAATGCTTCTTTGGAAGAAAGGGCTGAGTCAAAAGCCTTATAGAAGGCAGTGGTACTGTATAGTGTCTTCTGGAGAGTCTTAACTTGGATCAAATTATATTAAGACTACTCTCCTTCCTTTTTACCTACATCACCTTTTGATAAGGTGATGAGGCTTCAGTGACAGAGAACCCTAGAAGAAGCAGTTTACCAATTGTGTTAAGTTCAATCTGGGAATGGGACAGAAATGGCATTAATTGTCTTTTCTTAACATTTGGATAGCGGGGAATGCGCCTTCCTGATCCCTCTTGACCATAATGCAAGGTGTAGAAATAAGAGCCACTATTTTGAACTGGTTCTGCTTTTTCAGTCAATGGGAGGAAGGAAAGCTAGATGTCAGCTCAGTAGTCCTTCCCTTGTGGATTCTTTTCACTCCTATTTCTTAATATCTCCATGAAAATATGGTGATGATACCAATTTTATATATAAATTTGTGTGTGTGTTCCTATCCGTGTGTCCTGGGATGTATTGAAGGTGGTCTGGAGGTCTGGAGTGGCTTTGTGGAGGTTACTGGGGGACAACACAGATTGAAGCTAACTTGAACTGGCAAACTATGAAGTTGCTACTTGTCCAGAAACCACTTTGCACTCTGGTATGCTCCTATCATACTTTTTCCTGAAAGAGCAATCCACAAGATAGGAATTGTTCCAGTCAGTAATTGCTGACATCAAATGGAGGCCATGGCCAAACCAGCTTCACCGAGTCACAACACCCAGTCCAATCACCCTTATTGCCATCAGAGTAGACAACTGTAATGGACTTCACGTGGATCTACTTGAAAGCTACTTTGAAATTGCATTTGGTGCAAATGCAACCTCCCATGTACTGGTGGATAAGAGCAGGCAGTGCATTTGGTTTTTAGAATGTTTCCTGGTCCAGTTGAAAGTGAGAGTTTGACAAAGGCAGCTTTGGTGACATGCATTCTGTGGATTGCTGCAGAAATTTTGACAGTTAACATTTGAAAGAGAAGCAGTGTAGTAGAAGGTACAGTATTCAGAAGTATAATAGAAAGAGTTACAAAGTATAACACCAAATGTAGCATCTTGAATCAGAATAAAATGTAACAAGCACAACAAGCATCTTGAATCAGGTTTTGTAACTTTTAAAGGAATAAAAAAGTAATAAATAAACAATTGCTTATTTATTTATTAAAACTTGTATGCCCCCTATCTCACCAGAGATGTCACTAGGTAGCTTACAGACATTACCAACAAATATAGACAATATCTAATGTGAATTTAGGACATAAGTGATAGATAGATAGATAGATAGATAGATAGATAGATAGATAGATAGATAATAGATGGATAGATAGATAGATAGATAGATAGATGATAGATAGATAGATAGATAGATAGATAGATAGATAGATAGATAGATGATAGATAGATAGAGATAGAGATAGAGAGATATATTATGTATGTCTGTGTACTTTTAGATTAATAGGACTAATAACGTTTTTGAATCATGCATGCTGTTTTTTCTAACCTACCAAGAGAGGCAGAAAATGAACTGGGTGCCAAATGCGAAGCTGATTGGTAGTGAACCAATCAGTTCAAAATCTTATGCCTCTTTTTCACAAATCAATTGAAATGCAGTAGGAGGTCATTTCATGGGTTAGGAAGCAAGCCAGGTAAAACAGCAGCCTCCTTGCCAGTTCACACTGAGACCACTAGTGAAAGATTGAGCAAGTCTCAGTCCTAACTAGCTGAGAGATAAATTGGATTCTAAAGTAACAGCAGGATTTCTCTAACTACTATTCTCGTTCAATAAATGTTGTTAAAAGAAACAGTGGGAGAACTTTCCCTTGGGTTGAAGTTGTCTGCCAAAAGATTGATTCAATTTGTCTCTTTTTTTAGTAATGGACATATTTGATAGGTTGTTTTTCCTCTGACTTATACAGATGTTGAGATTGTATGCTGAACACAGATTTCTAGTTGGGATTTCAATGGAGTAAAACAGCAGTTTTCCAGTTGACCTAAGGAAGAGCCCAATTCTAGACTTCCTTATTCTAACCAGTGATGGTCCACCGTGAAAATGAGGGACATTAAGTCCAATTTCCCCCAATTATTGGCACAATGAAAAGTCTTGCAGGATGTCTTTGCCAAAGAAATTGATTCAATAACTTATGTTGAATGCTTCCCTGTTTAGAATAGTAGAATGGAATAAATATACAAAGCATTCTAAAAATGCAACATGCTCAAAAAAATTGCAAGAAAGAACAAGCAAGAGCTACTGGTAGAGAATAATTATATAAGCGGATTAAATGAGAAAAATGTAGTGATAGGATCTCCTCTGAAAAGCCTTTGATTGTTAAGGATAGAGAAAGACTAAAGAGTTTTCAATTAATAGAGCAAAAGAGACAGAACTGCTCTAGTATAACCCAGATGCTGCCATTCTGGGAACCAGTTAACTGTTGAGAGGATTATCCAAGCTTTAGTTCTGATCACTGCAAATGGGCCATAGCAAAACCATTATTTCATTTCATAATATTTTAAATAACACTGGTTAGAACAGACTGCAGTTCCCTGAAAGTGTGATTTATTCTATAAAATAAGTAAAATATACTCTCTTCCTCTTGCAAATGAAAAAAAGGGGGAAGAGTTTGATTTCAAACCATCAGACCTGTTTTAGATTTAGCCTATATTTGGTACTTGTATTGATCTTGAAAACATTTGTAGTGCCCAGGTAAGGTACAAAACTCTGGCTGTTCCCAAATTCAGTGGAGAGCCTATGATTTGCATAGGTTTGTGCATAAACTCAATCCTATTAGATAAAATAATATCAACAGACAGTATAGGTATACTTAACTGCTGTTCTGTGAGTTCTGGGTGAAACAGTTATTAATACTGAAATAATTTTATAGTATCCTTTTGCTAATATTACAATCTAATAATTGGTTTGGTGAATAGTACAGTGGTATTGTAAATGCTGCAAGATAAGTCATTGTTGTTTATTGTAGTTGTATCAACAATTATGGAGAATTACTGTATTTAGCTGCAGGGAATTATTAAACTGCCTTTATACTTTGACTGAAAAATAAAGGGACACAAAGGAATTATAGAAAAAGTCTCTTTGGACATTTTTACTACCTTATTTCCCTAATATGGAGATGAAGTTATAAGATGCCCCTTTGAATTTCAATTCATTTTGAACAATACACAAAATAAATATGATCAACCAGGGAAATCTGGGAAGAATCAAGAGTGTAGGATTTTATGTCCCAACCTTCTGTTCCATGTTAATAATTCATTTTTGTTGTTACATTTATTGGGCTGTGACATATGGCCAATTAAATATTGTTGTGGAGTCTGTGGTTTTTCATTTCATTAGTTACTTGAATGTGAAATCTGAGTAATTAATTAATTGAACTTGCTAATTCTTGCTTTGGATTTTAAAATTAATAGTTATTTCTAATGTGAATAATATAAGCTAATAACAGACATAATTATGATCTTTTTCAGAGTTACCAAATCAACAGCTTTGATTGTTTTTAAAAAACAATATAATGCTGAAGAAATTTAAATTTATGGTCTATGGTTTTATGTTGGAAATATATTTTTACTTTATCTATGGAATGCAGAAAACTAAAAAAAATAATGGATGCAATTGGAATGTTATTATACAATCTCTACTATGTAATATTAGAACTTGCTGTGTATTTAGCCATAGATTTTTTGGACCTTTTTGCATTAAAGGTTGCAAAAGAATTGCAATGGATGCATAATTTTGACTCTAATTATTCAAGCAAATCAACTTACACATTGGAATAATGCTTATTTGCTTCTGATTTACAGAAAAACGCAACAAGATTTATTTTGATATTTTGAAAGTCACTACTAATGATGAAAATAATCTGTAATTTAACTTGTATACCATTGTATAGAAATCTTCTGGTTTTGCAATAAACACCCTTCAGTACCTGTTGGCTATGCTACACACTCATATAAAACATATAAAAACATGGAACTGCTATTGAAATACATCCAGTACACAAATACAATTGGAATATTTGTGGAGATCTAAAAGTAGTTTGCTTGCTGCTTAGAATGCTGCTCCGATATACCAAATACTGTTGTTACATATGCAAATGGGGCAGCCATGCAAGAGAGTCATATTACATTAAACAGAAATCGAATCTCCAAAACAATTTGGTTCCAGTACCAAAACCTGACATACAAACCACTTGTTGACCCAAGAAATATATTTTTTGCCACCTCTTCACATAAAACTCAGACTGATGAAAAATTTGGAAAAACAATAAAGACAGCTAAGGGTTTTGTTATTTGAGACAGATGTTTCCAAGAATAATAGCAATAGAGTGGTCAATGTCTGGAATACTCTACCCGACTCTATAGTCTCTTCCCCAAACCCCAAAAACTTTAACCTTAGACTGTCTACTATTGACCTCACCCCTTTCCTAAGAGGTCTGTAGGGGGTGTGCATAAGCGCACCAACGTGCCTACCGTCCCTGTCCTATTGTTTCTCTTATTCTTTTATTTTTCTTATATGTACCCATTTCATATATTCACAACTATGTATACACTTATACTTATTATCTTGTAAACAATTGGCAAATCAAATAAATAAATAAATAAATAAATAAATAAATAAATAAATAAATAACTGATGTCAAGATTAAGGAAGGTATTTATTTTGCTTCACAGGTTAGCTATGTCATCAATGGCGAGATTCAAAGATCTGTTAGTGGGACAAGAGGAAAAACCACCTGGAAAGCATTCAAGGATGTCCTTAAGAATTTTCTTGACAACTGCAGAGCACCAAATTACATTCAGCTGGTTAACAGACTTCTTATAGTATACAAGACCATGAAGTGCAACATGTCACTGAAGATTTGTTTTCTGCATTCACACTTGGACTTCTTTCCCAAAATTTTAGGTGCAATCAGTGACAAACATGGTGAAAGATTTTAACAGGACATTGCCACAATGAAAAGTGCTATCAGACCAATTGGAATCCATCAGGGCTGGCTAATTGATGTTGGAGACTGCAGCAAAATGCATCGGACACTAAGTACAAATGAAAATCAGTAACAAAACATTTTTCAACCCTATAATGTTGGAAATATGTGATTGTCAGCCATCCCTTTTTCTTTGGGTATGAAAATCTCAGATCCAGCTTTGCCGCCTCTGCAACCACTTACTTCAGTAAAATGTACTGTTGTTAACAATGAACCCAAGCATCTTAAATACATTATAGTAATTAAAAGTTAATTTCTCAAGATTTCTACATGACAGTCATTCTGACATTATATTAGTATTCAGTCTGAAAGAGTCTATCATAATCAGGAAAAGGGAGAATATATTAGTGTTATGTCTCACCTTTACAAAGAAGATGAGAAGTCCAAAACTCCAACCAAATACAAGCAGACAAGAAGATTCAGTAATTATAGAGTTAATTCCTTTGAGCCGGCAATGTTCTTGGCAGTATCACACACACTGACTGCCAAGTCCGACAAGATAACAAAACATTAATCACAAAAGCTTTCAAACAACAGGATACACCGAAGCTCCACAGAAAAATTCACACTTTGTCCCGTACGGAGCTCCCAGAGCAAACACACCCACTTTTATTCCCTGTGGGGTGTGTCACTAACTCAGCTCAGTCTCTGATTCGTCCACGTCTCCTGCGTTGCAGCTCACACTTTTTCCTGCGACGCTGCCTAGCATCAAGCCAGCATTCGTCTGCTTGATTCTCTGTCACAGGCTGCTCCGATATGCCCTCCTCCTCCTGATTAGCCTCAGGCTGTCCCTCTCAGTTATCTGCCGAAACCTGAGGCATAATCAGGGAGGAAGGCATTGCCGAAGAGGAAGGTCCTGGGGAGGAAGGCATTCCCAATTCCACCTCCTCATTTTCCTCTTCCTCTTCCTCTAAGAATGCAGATTCAGGACTCGGAGCCACAACATATTAGTAGCCAATTGAACAAGTTTTTCTTTAAACATATATAAATTGGATTCTAAAGTAAAAACAAGGTGCTAGTATTTCTAAAACTTCATTCTATTCCTATTCAATAAGATGTATCAAAGAAAACTCTTGGGAAATGTTTTTGTTGGTTTGTAGTTGGTTACCAAGATGAGACCGATATTAAGAGAAAAAAGATGATTTCTTTTACTTTAAAATTGCACATCTCATAATGGTTAAAGAGGTTTGGTTGAACTACTTCTTCAAAAGGGAAAGGGGACATACTGGGACTGCATATTATAGGATATTTTTAATTATTCATATACCTTTTCAATTCACATATGATCTGGGTTCATAGCAATAGCACTTAGACTTATATACCACTTTACAGTGCTTTACAGCTCTCTCTAAGCAGTTTACAGAGTCAGCATATTGCCACCAACAATTTGGGTCCTCATTCACCTCAGAAGGATGGAAGGCTGAGTCAACCTTGAGCCTGGTGAGATTTGAACAGCCAAACTGCAGGCAGCCGGCAGGCAGCAGAAGTAGCCTGCAATACTGCACTCTAATCACTGCGCCACCATGGCTCATACCTAGCTCTGTGATGCTAAGACAGAATCAGAGAATATTACAGCATGCTGCTATGCCTGATCCAGATCCAATAATCAAAGCCAGTTATTTTTTTAAGTGGATTGTAACATCTGAGTTATAAAGAGATGTAATCCATTATAACATCTGATCCTAAATATAATTACTAATCTTTTTAATGAGTTTAAAACATGGTCATTTACTTTAAAAATAAATTCAACCTGTCCATGTTTTCCTTTCTTGCTCACTATACTGTAAACATGCATTTGTAGTCTGTGCCATGTGTTTTGGGGGTTACAGGAATGAGAAGCTCCCTATAATTTCAATTTCAAATAGCTTTTTGAAGCTAATAATAAAAAGCGTCCTAAGCAGTTTAAGTCAGCAGCTGTTCTCTAGCGGATCAGAGAGAATGGTCTGGTCTTGCACTGACAGCTGGTGCAAAACCATATTTTGTAACATGGTACACACTTGAGTTTAGCACTCATAATATCCAAATTAACATAACTTATTTTATGTAGGAAATATCACTTCTTCTAACTCAAATGCAAATGTAATAACTTAATGGATTAGGTGCAGTTAGCGTACAAGACACTTTATGGTGCAAAAGATTTCTCCATCCTGGAAGTTATAACAAACAATTCAAGACACAGAACAATATAAAAGAAGGTACAGTTGTTGATAGATCAAGCATTTAAAATTAAATCAGCAAATTATAATCATTTGAAAGAAAATCTATGGAATGACCAGGTGTCACATAGGTTCACAGTGCTGATCATCTCATTTCATCCAATACAAGAATATGGTTTTTTTGAAAAGGGACAGAAAAACAGATAAATTAGGACAGTGAAGTAGTTGCTTTCCAAGAAAAGTTATAATATTTGGTCAACTTTTTTGAAGTTCTTTTTTTATGATACAAATTCTTCATGGCACATATTTCCTGTATTGTACACTTTAATTTTAATATTATATTATGTATGGTCTATTGTGATAATTGTTAATTTTAAATCAGTGTTTGTTAACCTTGGCAATTTTAGGATGTATAGACTTAAACTCCCAGAATTTCCAAGCCAGCCAGCTGATATGTAGAATTGTGCATAGTTATTTATTGAAAGATGAATTCAATATTTATTGAAGTTCTTTTTCCTTACAGCTTTACGTTACCATTTTTTGTTTACTTAAAAGTATTTTAAAAAAGGTAAAAGGATAAAGGATTGAAGATTTATGCATTAGAAAGATAATTTCTACAGAATTATGACAGTTGTCACAGGGTAAAATAAACGTGCAGAGGGAGACTGCAAAGGAAACTGTTTTGTGGTTTTAAAGAGGTGGAGACTTTTTTGGGTGGTGTTTAGTGCAAACTGTGTTAACACGAACATTATCAGTGAAAAATGGTTTAGAGATTTTACAAGCAAAACAAATCCTAAAGTAAATAAATGGATTATAAAAATTATATGTGGTTCTACTTCTATGATGAAAGGTAAAACTTCCCACAAGTTGAGCTTGGTTCCTAGGGCTTCAGAGTCTATTCTGTTGTCTCTGCAACCAAATGAAAAAGATTTGCTTCTGCATTCTTCAGGAATGTCCTTGGGACACCTCAGGTTCAAGGGCTTCGATTTCCTAGTGTATCCATAGAGCCGTGATGGCAAACCTATGGCACACAGAGCCACTTCTGCCAGCACACGAGAGGTTGCCCAGAAAAGCCCCATTGCGCATATGCGCATGCCCCCGCCAGCCAGCTGATTGTCGGGTATCTGCCACGCATGCACGGGGAAGACATGCGCGTGGAGATGGGCGTGCGGGGGTTGTGTGCATGCACAGAAGCGTGTGGTGGGCATGCGCATGCACAAGGGGCAGGGGGAGTCACATGTGCATTGCATCATGGGTACAGGCACATACAAGCGCGTGCATGCATACGCACTTTTGGCACGCAATGTGGAAAAGGTTAGCCATCACTGCCATAGAGCATCCAAGAATTAGGTGAGTCCAACTTCCATCTTTTTGAGATTAGCCAAGAGCATCTAGCTATCGCCACCTACAGGTAGTCCTCGACTTACAACCAATGGTTTAGTGACTCTTCAATGTTACAACGGCATTGAAAAAAAGCAACATGATCATTTTTCACACAACCATTACAGCATCCCCATGGTCATGTGATCAAAATTCAGCTCATAGCAACTGGCATGTATTCATGACAGTTGCACTGTCCTGGAGTCATATGATCACTATTGGTTACTTTCCCAGCTGGCTTCCAACAAGCAAAGTCAATGGAAAAAACCATTGGATTTGCTTGTTAAGGATTTGCTTAACAAGCACACGATTTATTTAACTGCAGTGATTCACTTAAAAAGAGTAGCAAAAAGGGTTGTAAAACGGGACTTAACAACTGTCTTGTTTAGAGATGCAAATTTTGCCCTCAATTGTGGATTGTAAGGCAAGGACTACCTGTGATAAGATGGGAGATATTCTACCTCCAGACCTAGAGGAAGTAGGATGAAAAGAATGGTGCAAGGGAAGTTGCTTATGGGTCTCCACAAGACACAGGGATCTTTCTTTTAAAAGGGTACCTCCAGACTGCACAGTTCACAAACCAGCATTTATCATGTCACTAATTGTGGGGAATGTATTATAGCAGGGTTTTCAAACTTTGCAATCGATAACATGAATTTTGAAATGACTCCCTGTAAATAAAACAAATTATTCCATGTTATAAATTCAAAGCATTTATGGAAAATAAGCCAAAAGAAAAAAATCCAACACATTTTAAACCATATTTTAACTGGCTGGCTTTTGCATAATCTGTGAAATCTGACTTTCATTTTCTAATGCTTTCTTACCTTAAACTAGCTTCTGTTAAAGTGTGCCAGCAGGCTGCGAATTGCTTTTGACATTCTCCGCCTGTGCAGTTGCCCTAAGCTAACAGGCCTCTTATTTCTCTTCTGTTATCTCCTCTTCAGCGTGAGAGTCTGAGTTATGCATACCATCCTAACCAAATTACTCCACTTTTTTTTTTCCTTTAAAAAAAAATTTTTTTAATTGGTTTTCTATTGAATACATTTCTTAGTTCTTAATAAACATTGTATTGTCTGGATATTTAATTTGCTTAACAAAACAAATTTACATTCTTAATCTCTACCCCTTTTTTCCAACCGTTGGTAAAATAAATTCCATTTTTGATAATATTTTGCATCTTCTTTCTGTTTAATTTTCAATGTCAATTTATCCATTTCTGCACAATCTAGTATCTTCCTGACTACCTCTTCATATTACAATACATCTCCATTTTTCCAGTATTGTGCAAATATAATCCTCGCTGCTATTAAGACATGTAATATTAAATACATACTTTTATCAATTTTTCTGATATTATACCTAATAAAAACAGTTCAGGTTTAAAATCTACATGTTACCCTATCATTTTATCTAGCCACCTGTATATCTTTTTTTTTTTGGTAAAAGTTTACTCCACTTTTGAAGGGCAAATGCAGTGACTTCAGAAAACAGAAACGACACGTAGGCATCGCATAGTGCTCTGTACATTGGCATATTGTAGTTTAGAATTAAATTGGTAGGTCTGCTCAAAGAGGATAAGAAACAAGTCACTCTTTTCTCCCCCCCCCTTTTTTTAGAATCTATACACAGACACAGACACACACTCACACACACACACACACAAAGCTACGATGTTTCCCATTGCTATGCTCTAAAGCAGGGGTGTCAAACTTGATTTCATTGAGGGCCGCATCAGAGTTGTGTTTGATCTTGGGAGGCGGGGGGGGGCATGGCTAAGATGGGCGTGGCTGGAGTGGGCGTGGCCAGCTTGACGTCACTTGTGTCGGGGGTGCTGTGGTTGTCCGAGCGCTCTGCCAGCAAAAATAGCAGCTCCTTTGTTGGCTGCTACAGCCTCCTGCAATCCTCTGTCAGTGAAAACGGAGCTCAGGAAGACTGCGTACTGATCCTTCACTGTTTCCAGGGCAACCCTGCGGGTCAGATCTAAGTACCCCTGGGCCAGATTTGGCCCCCGGGCCTTGAGTTTGACACCCCTGCTCTAAAGATATTTGTCCTTTTTACCTGAGAAAAGGAGTCATTAGTTTGTTCTCTCACAAGAATTCTTGAGAGAGATATTTACCTTTTCAATGTTTCATATCTCATAAGAGGAATGTCATATATGCAACGAGCCTTCAATTTAGCAAATATATTGCAGCAAGGGAAAAAGAAAATCTTAGTCATAATTTCTAAATTACCTTTAGCAGTGTTTAGTACTGCATTTTCATTAGCAAATGGATGAATACAACTATATTCCCAAAATCTAATTATTATGCTGACTATGCTTTACCCTGCCTTTGGCTCAAGAATTTTGTGATGAGAGTTCTTGCGAAAGAGCATCTTATATTAGCTCTGAACAAAACTACTTCTCAAATTACAACTTGTTGTTTAACTGGACAGGCACACTCTGGGGGTTTTTACATATCATGCTGTATACTACTATTTAACCTTCTCTTCCCAAACAAACCCTTATTATCTGGGTCTGCACAATGCACTAAGATGTTAAGCATGGCGAGATGAAACCAAACTAGCCACACTGATGTGTAAATCCACTTCTACTGTAGGCTCCAAACTAGCCAAGAAAATAAAAGCCAGAGAGAAAAACCTCAGAATAATAAAACAACAGAGTTGGAAGGGACCTAGGAAGTCTTCTAGTCCAGGGGTGTCAAACTTGCAGACTGAGGGCCGAATGTGACACACACTAGCCACGGCCACCTGTTTTAGCGAAGGGGGGGAAAGTCATAATGCATCATATGATGACAATGCCATCACCCCTCCACGTGCCGCATATCTGTGCATGCACAGGTGATTACACCCCGCACTGCGTGTCTGCACATGCACGCGCCCCCAGCATGCACTGCACATCTCTATGCATGTGCATGTGTCTCTCGTGCACTCCCGTTCCCCCCTTGTGCATGCACACCAGATACCCAACAATCAGCTGTCAGGTGGTGCCGGCTCGCACGCATGCGCAGTGGGGCTCTTCTGGGCGAGCTTTCACGTGCTGGGGAAAATAGCTCTGTGTGCCACTTCCAGCACGCGTACCATACATTCGCCATCACGGCCCTATACCATTTCTGACAAATGGTTGTCCAATCTCTTTTTAAAAACATTCAACTTCAAACATTATCTTGGTCTCATTTTTTTCCCTTCATAATGATGTGGTTCAATTTGAGCTGTAATTCTTCTGAATACCTTAGAATTCTGGTGAAGTGAATCTTTTCCTTCCATGACTTCTTGGCCGTGATAATTTATGTAATCCTAGTCATACTATTTTCTTTTCCAGGAAGTTAATAGTGATCTAGTCTAAAAGGATGCAGCTAATGCTAATTTAGATGGGGGCAGAGCTGCTGCTCTTTCCATAATCAGAAAAAAAACCCACATATGCTGAACAGCCATGGAATGCTTGAATAATGGTTACGAACAGATGATGGTTCTTTTCTCTCTGTCGGTCAACAGAGAAGAGCAGCCAGGTGTTTGAAAATTAAGGAAGAAAGGGAAAAATGAGACAGAATTGGTGGAATGTGTGGAATGGAAGATGCACATTCCTATATAACTTAACATATAAATTTTAAATTAGTACATTTCGGTTATATATTAGCCTTTATTTGTCTTCTTTCCACACTCTGCATTTTGGAGCTATTAGCCTTGATGACGGTGACTTATCTCTGAAAGCTACCTGCTGGACACTAGTGGGCTGCCTTGTACAGTGAGTTGACCACTGTGAAAATAGACTTCTGGACTAGATAGTCCAGAGCAGAGGTGGTATTCAGCAGGTTCTGACCAGTTCTGGAGAAACGGTAGCGGAAATTTTGAGTAGTTTGGAGAACTAGCAAATACCATCTCTGACTGACCCGGCCCCCAGCTATTCTCTGCCTCGTGAATCCCAGCTGATCAGCTGGGTCTTCTTTTGTTGCCCTGCACAGGAGAACAGAGCTGGAAAGCAGGTTAGTAGGGTGGGGAGGGAATGGGATTTTGCAGTAACCTTACCCGTGGAGTGGGGTGGAAATGGAGATTTTGCAGTATCCTTCCCCCGCCACACTCACCAAGCCATGCCCACAGAACCGGTAGTAAAAAAATTTGAATCCACCACTGGTCCAGAAATCCAATTCTGTAAGGCGCTGCTTACATTCATCCTCTTATTTTATTATATACAAGTGGAAACTAATAATCAGGATGCAAATTCTTAACTATGCTATTCTTTATCTTACATCACTAGATAAGATCAGCTTTAGTTCATACTAAAAAGCTGGTTGCATTTATAGGATTAGGTCTTGCATTTATTTATGATTAATGATACCTAGTGGTGGGATTCAATTTTTTTTACTACCGGTTCTGTGGGCATGGCTTGGTGGGTGTGGCGGGGGAAGGATACTGTAAAATCTCCAGCCAGAGGTGGTATTTGCTGATTCTCTGAACCACTCAAAATTTCCGCTACCAGTTCTCCAGAACTGGTCAGAACCTGCTGAATACCATCTCTGATGATACCAATCAATAAAGTGAAGTCATCTATTTCAATTAATTGCAAGTTCACATCCTCAAATATAATTATTTCCACATCATTTGTTTTAAGTAGCAAATCAATTACCTGAAACCTTGTAAAGATAGAGTTATCAAATATGTTTTTGCTGTTGCTGTGAAGATTGGAAATGATTTGTATATATTTTAACTTACTCTCTTCTTTTACTTCTTTGCACATTACATTCTGTTTATTTCTTTTTCTGAGTATAGTTTGTATTCATTTTTACTGCTCTAATTTAAATCTTAATAAAAATTATGAAAACAATTGTCTGATTTTCAGCTAATAGGCCATTTAGATTTTTTTCCTCTGTTACATTCACAATTCAGATGAAATAACAAAACAGAGGTCAGGATTTTATTTTTTTCCACAAAATCTAAACAAGGAAGCTGTGATCAAAAGCCTTGCCATTCTTAGTCTGCAACCTTATAATGGCAACTGAATATATTTTTTAAAAATTTAACATGCACCTCTCTTTTCTACCCAGAGCCAAATAATTTCTCATTTACTGCAGAAGACATTCAGAAAGCATCATTGCTTCACAGCCCTGCAGTTATATTATTTCCAATGTTGCTTGCCAACATTCTTTTGTAATTGCTAGTTATGGGAAAACGTACATGAATCAGAGAAGTACATTACTTTTTGGAGTAAAAATGTTTTTCTTTCAATCAGCATGATCTATAGTCATTTGGGTTTGGATGTTTGGATTAAACTCAATCTACTCGGTAGAATTAAATCAGCTTATATTTCAGGTATTTTTGGCACAACTGTCTGATGGATTTCAGCCAAGAGATCATATGGACATTTTATTTCTGGAATGTTAGGCTAGGGAATGCTAGCTCAACTTCCTTAAGATAGATTTCATGTTTCCCAAACTTTCCTCAGAAGGGTTTAAAGGGTCTGCTTTAAGTCAGTCAATTTGATGTATTAAAACTACTGAACAAACATATGACCCAGCTTAGCCTATTTAGTGAGAAATGCTATTTTTTATACTTAAAAATTATGTTATTCAAGAGGCACTGAAATATTCTTTTATAAGATACTATATAGGTGTTCCTTGACTTATGACCGGTTGCTTGACAACAGTTCAAAATCATAAACTACCTGAAAAAGAGTAATTACCAGCTAGATCCAAAATTTCAACGATTGCACCCCCCTGCAGTCATGTGACTTCACTTTGTGCACTAGGCAACACAACTGCATTTATGAATGTTTGCAATGTCCTGCAGTCACATAACTGCATTTTCCTATTGTTTTGCTGAAAAGCAGCACTACTGGTTTTTGACAAAACTGTGGCATAGTAAATAAGGTTAATAACTACCTTAATAACTGCTTAATAACTGCCACAAAAATACTTGTAAAATTGAATAGGTCACATGACCAACCTGTTTTATGACAAAATGACCAAATGGCAAGTCCATTTTGGTCATAACTCAATGAAATACTTTATCATGTAGTAAAAAAACTTGCAAGTAACTAAGCTGATCCATCAGTTAAGGAATTATAACAGTCTAGGAATCCCTTTATTAATAGTCGTAATAAATTAGCTGATACTTGATTTTCAACATTTTTTGCAAAATAATCTTTCCTTCCTTCCTTATTCAGCCTGAAGAGTTTTAATATTTTACTAATATTTTAATTTACTCACATTTTTGTTCTTTTTAATTCAAACTTAACAAAGGAATGGTTCTACCACGATATAAAGCAGAAAAATATCAAACCTTTTTCTGTTTACTATTTGATTAAAGACAACTCATTATGAGAAGTAATTAAGTTTTTTTTAATTGCTCTGTGCTAAAACATACTAAATAAACAATCTGGAAAGGTCAACATTCTATTTCCCAAATTAAGATAGAAATAGCACTAACAATAACTAGGGGTGTCAAACTCGTGGCCTGCAGCCCAGATGTTTCCCCACATGCACCCCCAGTTTAGCAGGGGGGGGGAGTGGTGATTTGTCATGTGACAACAGCCTGATGTCGCGAGTTTGATACCCCTGCCTTAGAGTAATATATTGCTCCACAGCACTCTCTAAGGAGTTTACAGAATCAGCATATGGCCCCCAATATTCTGGGTCCTCAATCTACCAACCTCAGAAAGACAGAAGGCTGAGTCAATTTCAATGCCCTCAGAATCGAACTCCTGGCTGTGTTCAGAGTTAGCCTGTAATACTGCATTCTAACTGCTGTGCCACCCAGGCTCCTAAATAGTATGTAAAAAGTTCTTTTCCATTACTACAGTTTCCGTGGAGTCTCCATATATTATCTAGTGTTTCCATATTATCTCAGAGAACAGATTACAATGGGTCTCCAGTTATAACAGAAGAATCTTGAAAGGAAAACCAAATGCAAACCATTTTGATATTCTTTTCAAATTAAGGGCAAAATCTGTGCTTAATTCAATACTTGTAGTCCTGTTGTTAGGTGCATTAGTCCTTCTGGTAGAAAAGTAAGTTCTGAGTAGTCTAACTTTCTGTTCTCTGTTGTTTAGACATCTGTTTCAAAGATATATTTCCCATTAAGCCTAGTGTTTATGAAAACCCCACATGTTCTTACTCTTAGTTGGCACATACATTGTCGGCAGATATGTCAAGAGGGGAGGGGTTGACCAGTACTTGAAGTGCCACTCCCTGGCACAGAGGAGTGGAGTGCAGAAGAAGAGAAATGACACGCAACATGCTTGGCCAGCATCCCATAATCAACTCACTTAGGTACCTTGAACACATCAAAGAATCCTTTACATTGCACAGACAGCCTGCATCAAAATGTTGGAATTTCTCTTTAGCGTCCCTAGAAAGAGTTCCCCATATGACAATATACTTGTTTCATCATATGATCTGATAAATATAAATATATTTCTCAATGTGCTACCTTTGGTATATTTGAGTGTTTCGGTCCAAATCTTGTGATTGCGTAGAATTTTTCTATGAGCAAAAATAATGGCTCATAATCAAGCCATGATTTAAACAAAGAAGTCCATTTGGTTATATTATTACACCTTGGCTAGTTGCTGATGCAGTAAGAAGTTCAGGGACAAGAAATGCGTGATCGAGGAGTGTTGGATTATTTTCAAAAGCCATTTTGAAGCAATCTGTTCCAACATCTGGCATGAAAAAACTCTCCCTCTTACTCAGCAGCCACAGGGCAGAGAGAGAAAAAAGAGGAGGAGGAAAGGAGGAGGAAGAGGAGGAGAAAGGGAAACAATGGTCAAAAGAGAAACAGAACAGCTGCATTTTTGAAGCAAAGAACTTACTGAAGATTTAATTTTCATGTATGCCAAGTAGGATCTTAAACTACAACTTAAACAACAAAAATAATATTTAGAATTTATTGAATTTTATTGTGTCTATATAGAAAAGGATTGTCAAGAAAAGTATTTTGTTGGAGATGTAATAAGGACAATGGTTCCTTAAAACACATGTTTTTACAATATCCTATACTTGCTAAATTTTGGGAGAAAGTAGTGGACAATATAAATGTGCCTGGTCGACAAAAGCTAAAAGTTGTGGAGGATAATATTGTCTTGAATTACATATCTAGTACATGGAATTTAACAACTAGACAATGTAAGTGGATTTTCTATGTCCTTGTTGTAGCTAAAAATTGATACTGCAATATTGGTAAAATAAATGTATGGTCCCATTTACTCAGTGGATTGAAGATATGGTTATGTTTGCTATCTATGAGCCGATTGCCTATAGATGTAGACTTTATATGGCTAAATATAATGAAATATGGAACTCATTTATATAAAATACACTACTTTTAAAAAGTATGATTGCTACATATGTGGAAAATATTTGCATTAGATAATTACTATATAATTGCAACTCTTTATGTTCTATTTTTCCATTTTTTTAAACACGTGTGATGTGTTTCTTTAACAAATGTATGTATCTCTGTGTTTTGCTTCTTTTTTCTGTTATTATTTTAAAAGCAATAAAATTTAAAATGTATATAAAAAAAAAACATGTGCCAAGTAATATCTAAGTGGAAACTATTGGTTCTTGAGGGGAAGATGCATCTTATGGACCTGGTAAGAGAACCTGATTTATATGCACCACAGCACTCAACAGCAATTTCTTGATTCAGGTGTTTTATCAAATTATATTGCTCATCTAGAAGGGGTCTTAAAAGAGGAGGAAGCAAGAGGCAAGAACTCTGTTCCAAGTCCCATAAAGTAGTGTGGGACATTATGGGACTGAGGCCATGGTATCAAATTACGGAATTCTTTTGTCAGATATGCAGTATGCTTCAAGGAATGGGAAGGGGGCAGTAGGACACATGGAATCCTCTATAGGTTTCCTGCAATAGCTGATCAGGGACATCTGTTTCCCATTTATTGTATCACAGAAGTTAACATAGGCTTTCTGCTGCTGAAAAGAATATTACGGGGTAACCAGAAGTGTGATTTTAGTGTGAACCTAATTATAGGACCCCTCACAAAAGCTTTCTGCGAAACATGTTCAGTGGCATCCTATACCAATTTTTAGCTGATCCATATTTTTATTTTGCATTTGGGTTATGTCCAGATTTAAGTATTTACTATTTTATTTTTAGTGCTTACAGAAATACAACACCACACCCATCAGTATATTAAATGTTTAGTGGGAAGAAATTTGCAGTATCCAGTCTACATCCATGTGCTTGAATTACACCCTTTCATGGTTTCACCCATTCCCCCCCCCCCCAAACATACACAAATCCACACTTATTAATTGTATATGTTTTTCTGGCATCCTTTTCAACTGAGGAGCAGGATAGAAATGTTTTAAATAAATAATAACATATTACAACACATAATAGACATCACATAATGGAGCAATTACAGTATTGGCTAGGACTTCGAATACCCACTCATCCAGGTAGTTTGTTGACTTTGGCCTGCCATCTTTTCTTGGGCTAAGGGTTCCTTTAGGATTCTTGCAACCCTATATAACCCCTATGAATCTAGGGAACTTGGTAAACAAGATATAACTAGGGACTCCTGCAAAAAGTTAAAATGGGTGGTGCCAGCATTCCAGCATTCCAGCATTCCCATTCCCATAGAATTCATTCCCTTCCTCATCTTGCAAGGCTGATACAATGGTATCACCAAAGAGCCTATTGCTTCCGCAGCACTACAGATGCAACATTAGCTACCCATATTCACTGTTCTACAGTTTTGTCATACATATCATGAGCTTCCAAAACAGGCTCTGGAACTCATGAGTGGATGAGCTCAATGCTAATCTAAGGAGACAGAGTAAGCCATGGTGCAAGAAAAGGCTGGGTGCAACCCATTAAGCTGCTATCCTCACTGTCAAATTCTTTTAAGAGTGATGCATTTGAAAACATGCAGGACTTAGCCTTGAAACTTGAGAAATAAAGGCCATTTTTGGAAAATCTATTTTGGAAGGGAGAAAAGAAGGAGTGAATATATACAGAAAAAGATTAATTTCTTACCATGGAATTAGAATAAGAAGCCAGGGCAACAAAACTGAACAAAAGAGGGTGATGACCTACCATTACATGTAACTTCTAAATCAGGGGTCTCCAACCTTGACCACTTTAAGACTTGTGGACTTCAACTCCCAGAATTCCTCAGCCAGCTTTGTAGCTGAGGAATTCTGGGAGTTGAAGTCCACAAGTCTTCAAGTGGTCAAGGTTGGAGACCCCTGTTCTAAATTCAGTTCTTTCAGCAGTATAAGAACTAAGCAAAGGATTTTTTGTGTGGCTTTCTGGGAATATTGATGATGTCTCTGATGCAGTCTATGGGAAAGATTGTTCCAGCGCTCCAGTAAACAGCTAATTGATTCATACTGACATCATCTCAAGCCTGCCATTTACTTCCTGTTATTTCTATTATAAAATGTAATGTAGAGTTCATGGTTCATTACTATTCAATTTTTTAAAAAGGTGCACACTCCATTTTATGTAAATACTTGCAATGATACACAAAGAAATGCAAATATTTAACCCGTATCTCCTATGTAGCCATGATAATTCATTGTAAAAAAAGGTGGAATGGGGGAATGATTCATACTAAATAGCCCAAGGATATCTTACACATTTTCCAACAGAGGAAAGATTGGTAACTGTGTACACGGTTGTAGCCAGTATCTCTAATCCTTTGACTTTACAACAATCAGAAGAAACAAAGACACTATTATATTTGCTGGACGTAAATGATTTAATTAAGAACTCCATCAGTCTTCTACCTATTATAAATCTAATTCAGAACTTTGATCATTATATTATTATAATTATAATATGCTGCAGCTACCAAAAAAGCCAATGCAGTCCTAAGCTGCATTAACAGAGGATAGAATCACGCAAAGTATTAGTATGGAATACTGCGTCCAGTTTTAGTCATCACAACACCAAAAAAGTGTCGAGACTCTAGAAAGAGTGCAGAGAAGAGCATCAGAGATGGTTAGGGAGCTAGAGGCTAAAACATATGAATGGTTGCAGGAACTGGGAATGCCTAGTCTAATGAAGATATGAAAAAAGACTAAGGGTACATGATAGCACTGTTCCAATATTTGAAGGGCTGCCACAAAGAACAGGGAGTCAACTTATTCTCCAAAGCACCTGAAGGCAAGACAAGGAGCAACAGATGGAAACTTATCAAGAAAAGATCCAACTTAGAAATAAGAAGAAATTTCCTGACAGTGAGAACAATTAATCAGTGGAACAGCTTGCCTCTGGAAGGATGGGTGCTCCATTACTGGAACTTTTAAAGAAGAGATTGGAAAGTTATTTGTCTGAAATGATATAGGGTTCCTACTTGAGCAGGGGATTGGAATAGAAGGTCTCTAAGACCCTTTCCAATTCTGTTATTCTGTTGGTCTGTTTTCAGTTATTCTTTCATTCTTTGTTGAAGAGATAAAGACAGAGGGGTACAGATAGTCCTTGACTTACAACCATCATTTCAGGCTCAATTATAGTTGTAAGTTATTGTGGTAATTGAGTCCATGGTACTCTGCAAACAGCCCTAAATACAAGCTGGCTGCCAAGCACCCAAAATCCAATTGTGTGACTGCATGATTGCGGGGAGGGAGGGTATTGCAGACATTGGCACTTTGCAAAGTAACTTTGAACAGTCGCTAAGCAACAACTGTTAACCAAGGACCACCTGTATTAACACCACCTAGAACCTTGCATTAAGTTTATGTCAATTATATTTTCTCAAATAAGGCGCAATCTTTGAGTTTACAGGAATAAAACTAAAATAGAATTTCTCAGAACGATATATGCAGTCCATCCCTTAAGCTTTCTGGATAGTTAATGCTTTTAAACATGTGCTGAAGAAAACTATTGAGGGTACCTTGGACAGCAAGGAAAACAATACTAAAGTAAAAACAGATAGCTATCCAGAAGCACTAATAATTAATTTAAAGTTTTACTATTTTGGATAATTTGATACATGGTGTAGAAGCAAACGTCTTGGAAGAAGACTTTTGGAAGAAGAATACTTGAAAAAATGTAAAGCAATAGAAAACGAGACTCACATAAACAAGTTGGATAAGTACTAATACTGATATCACAAGCATAAACAAAGCAAAGTAAAAAAAAATACTAATAAAATATAGATGATCCCAGGAAAATGTTGTCCACTGGGTCATGAAGAATCAAAAGCAACCAAACAACTGAATAATATACAATAAGACAGAGAAAGCATGCAAAGCATGGTTTCTGGAATTGTTTATGTACATTTGGCCACAGGAAACATCTAAATGTTTGCCTATAACAAAAGAACTTGTTGTATCTCTAGAGGTGCTTCTGTTCTCTTTTCATATATTATTTTTGTCTGTTCAGTGTATGAAGGCAGACAAAGATGGATTGTGCAGTATATGTTATATACTCTGGGTATACTTTGAATCACATATCCAGATTGGCACTGCCAGGATCATCCTGAGCCATTGACTGACTGCCTGTCCCAGAGAGCTGCTCCTTTGGAACTTTCTCTGGAAAGTTTTTCTCCACCACTCCTGGTCAGAGCAAACCCATTTTCAGATGAAACCTTCCCTTTGCCAGCTTCTCCTCATGCACCAAATTCTGATCCCATTCTGTCCAGTTGAAGGAGAGTTCAAATGAGAAAACACCTCCCCCAATTTACTGTACTTTCCTTTCCAGCATTCTGGAAAATAATACACCGAGTGTTAAAATCATGCAGAACTTGACTCCTGAAACTCTTTCCAACCCTTCAAATACTGTATTTTTGTTCTGGGACACGAGGCCATGAAGACGACGAAGGATGGCTTAGAATGGAGAAGTCAATATTGGGAGCTGCTGCCCAATTGCCTCTGCCATACAGGTGTATGGGGGTGGTTTTTTTTTTCTTGGCAGCACCAGCCGAATCTGGCCTCATGTCAAATTTCAATTTTTTTGCAAGTTTATCCCCGTGCCCCTCAACATGGCCACACCCTAATTGTGATTCGAATGGGACAAATTGCCACAGCCAACTTGCCACGGCCAACTTGCTGAGAGATAACTCACCATGGCCAACTCACCACAGGACAATCTAACAATTTATATGTAATTATTTAAAATAAATAAAAACATATTTTATTTTTTGTCATTCACATTTCATTCTGTCCTTCCTTTTGCATCCTTTCTTTAATGCTTCCAATCCACCATTTCTTTGATATTCGTGTAACTCTTGTCCTGTAGTGAGCTGTCCCACGACAAATTGGCCATGCTGAGCTGTACCGTGGCGAGTTGGCATGGCAGGTTCGCTATGGCAAGTTGGCTGTGGCAGTTGGCCATGGTGAGTTGGCTGTGGCAAATTGTCATTGACCCAGTTGTGATCCTGTTTTGCTCAGGTTGCTTAAAGCAATCCTACTGGAGAATTAGAGTCCTGAGTCCCTTTATGTAATTTTTTCTAACACTCCTTTAGGCTGGAAAGAATAAGAAAGCCATGCTGCAACTTGGAAACTGTATTTCCACACAAGCCAATGACAGGTGATTGGAAGGAAATATAATAAGGACTTAGTTATAGACTTCTTCGTGGTTCGGCTCTTTTGTTGTGGGCCCTTTCATGTTTCATTCCTGAAACAGATACTAAGATCTATCCTCATCTGATAAAAATCTCTTTTCATCTACCTTTCTGCAGCCTATTATGCATTATAGAGCTTCCTTTATGATGGGAAACATCCACAGGGTATCACTAAGCTACAGTGTCATGCTCCTAATGCACTGTAATGACAGACCTTTTTGGAGGCTCTTTCCTTTTCTGAAAAATTCGCCCTCTTTAGAGGACAAAAAACAGGATGACATACAGCTTCCCAATTGAAACAACCTCCCCCAACCTTTTTCTTGCAACTAAAACCATCAAGAAATCCAAAAAGATTTGGTGGTCCATGATGAAGAAGGGAGTATATTCTAAGAGTTGCCGGAGAGGCTAACATCCAACCAGCCTTAATTGTTCTTGAGTGGGAGATTATCGGGATATCTCAGAACTGCAATTTAAACAGAGAACCTTAAAAAAAAAATCCATACACATGAAAGTAGACGGTGGCAAACAACTTTTTAGAAATTAAAAAGCAAAAGTGTATTTTGACTCCTTAGACCAGGGGTGTCAAACTCAAGGCCCATGAACTGGATCTGGCCCATAGGGTGCTTAGATCTGGCCCTCAGGGCTGCCCTGGGGACAGCGTAGGACTGGCCCATGGTGCCTCTACCAGCGAAAATGGGCTCCCAATCTCCATTTTTGGCTGGGACGGCCTCCTGCAACTCTCTGCCAGCAACCCTCCCGAGCTCTTTTTTTGCTGGCAGAGGGTTGCAGGAAGCCGTCCCAGCCGAAAATGGAGATTGGGAGCCTGTTTTCGCTGGCAGAGTACTCAAGCCACCACAGGCACCTGACAGAAGTGACATCAAGCTGGCCAAGCCCAGCCTGGCCACACGCACCCTGGCCCCCCGAAGGTCAAACACAACCCTGATGTGGCCTTCAATGAAATCAAATTTGACACCCCTGCCTTAGCCTGTCTGTAAAACATTTCCCCCTTGCATTTGAGACTGTTCTGCAGGGCAACTACAAAATAACAAGCTTCTGTATCCAATTGACCACCTGGGCATTTGGAAAATTGGAAAGGCAAACAAGCAGGTTACCCAACGGAATATTACTGTACTTTGAGGAGTATTTTCATAACCAGACGCATCTACTTTTAAACAGCAGTGTGAATTGCACTGCAGGGTTATTAGTCCAATAAAATGATAGTGAGTTAAATTGTACTACAGGGCAGTTATTACCCAACTACAATAAAACAAAAGTGGACTCAAAGTGGATTTACTGGAATTTATGTTGACAGTTCACTCTATTTTGGTTTGCTTTAAAAATAAATATACCCTCATTCCTATTGGCAAGTGATATCTTGATTCTGCTTTAAAGTAGCATCTAATTCAAACCTGGAATTTCCTTTTCCAATAATGGCATAGCTTATTTTATAAGGTCCTTTGTGAGGTTCACTACCCCAAGAATATGCAAGTAGGGAAATTCTGGTAATGATCCCCAAGAGACATGCAGAATCACAATGCTGCTCATTTTAGAGTAAGATAATTTAGTTCCCAAACATTTTTTTAAATATCAAACTTATATTTTAATATTGTGCATCACTGACAGTAATACATGCATCAAGATAAACAAACATACACATAAATAAATACCACATGAATACTTTTTAACAATGTAGTGTTTTGAGCAATGTGACATTTTTGCCAAAATTAAATATATATTTCTATTTATGAAAATCCAATCATATATGCTGAGTCTGCACAACATACTCTACTGTTTGGCACTACAAGAAAAAAATGTTTTGAAATTGCCTGAAAGAAAGTGTGTTCCACCAATGCAAAAACCAAGTCAAACTATTTTGTTCTCCAATCATAGCATTGTTTTAGATTGTGTTTGTCCCTTCTAGATAACTGGAGGCAATCTGTGCAGAATTTGCATTATGTAAATCAGCTTCATACCAATAAGATCAGATTCTTCTATCATGCTCCAGTAGGAGTTGTTAAGCCTGGATTCCCCAACGGGTGTTAAGGAAAACAAACTATAACAGAACGTGCAGCGAAGTCAGATAGGAAGACAGGTAAATGTGTGAGATAAGTTTTCTAGTTAACACGCAGTAAAAATACAGATACGCTTGTGCTATCAAAAATATTGTTTATTCCATTTAAGAATTATAGCATAGTCATAATAAACAGTCCAGTAGTCATATATCATATCAGTCAAATCTTGTCGGGGATACTCTATTTGCAAAGTCCGTGTCGAATAGCCAGTGTCAGTACACATATAATAAATCTGTCCAAAACTTATCTTCTCTCCGTTGAGAAATATCTTCAAAGTAATCCAACACTTCTTCTCCTCCCCGATCCAGCAAGAACGCAGTCTTCAATAAGCCAGCCAGTAATTAGGGATCAGTAAGCCAGAGAGTGCCTTGCTGCTTATATAGTACTTTTACAGCTGCACCCTTAATTACATTCCTTTAGCTTAAAGTCACATACACTTTATCTGACAAACCATGATTCATCATTTTATTATCTTTACCCAAAACAGTTAGGGTAAAACAATGTTATCCCTAACAGGAGTTATAATTTCCACTTTTTTTCTGCCACCCTGCAAAAAACTGCTGCATGCTATTAAACAGCACTTGCAGGAAATTTGGCTTCTATAGTCAACAAATATAAGAAGCAGATGCTCAATTACCACTAATGAAGGCCAGCCACAAAACTCAATGTGTTATGTGATCTTATAAAGCAAATCATATTTTTCTTGCTTCAGTATGGGTGATTTAGTTATTCTGGAATTCTTCTGAACAGCTGTCAAGTCATTCAGAATTTTTATTCCTAAGCGGAACCCCTTGAACAATTACTGCATTTTACTTTATTTTTAATCACCCTTATATAGTTGGTGGGTGTGACTTGGTGGTCATGTTATTGGCTGGGCGCGGCCAACTCAATATCGCTCACATCGAGGCACGCATCTCCTCGCCTGGCCTCTCATGACTGTGGGGATGGTGCAACAGTCGTAAGTGTGAAAAATGGTCATAAGTCACTTTTTTCAGTGCCATTATAACTTTGAATGGTCACTCCACACAAGCAAAGTACCAGCAAAGGAAGGGAAAAATAACTCCAGAGACGTTCCTGAGACAGGAAGTCTAGTCCTGCCAAGAATGTAATAAGGGTTAACTGAGAGGCAGTTTCTGTAAGCAACACCAGAATGTTTCCTTCCTGCCTTCGTTACAGGATTAGGCCAGTAATTTCTTCTAACAACCGGTTCTCTGAACTGCTTAGAATGTTAACAACCGGTTCTAGCGAATAGGTGCGAACTGGTAGAATCCCACCCCTGGTTTTATCCTAGGCCCTAACTTCCTCAATATCTTTATAACTGGCTTGGATAAAAATATAGAGAAAATCCTTATTGAATCTACCAATGACTCAAAAAAATGTAGAGACATTGCTAATATTTTAGAAAGCCAAGAGAATTCAAAACTGTGAGAGGGAAACGAAGAATTAAGAATGCTTAAGAATTAACATTAAACAGAGACCAGTGCAAGATTATGGTACAGAAATCAAACACACTGGCATAGGATGGGGGAACTCTCTGGACTGTGAATCAGAAGTTGCATTCAGCAGGTTCTGACTAGTTCTGGAGAACTAGTAGCTGAAATTTTGAGTAGTTCGGAGAACTGGAAAAATATCACCTCTGACTGGTCCCGCCCCTATCTATTCTCTATTATCTATCAGGATCTGCATAGGAAAAACAAGCTTAGATTAAAATCAACCATGACTAAACTGCAACCAAGCATGTCAACTTAATGCCAGACAAAGATTGGGTAGCCAATGTTGGTTATATACATGCAATTCTTATTCTTATTTTTGCAATATTGTTACAGTGTCAGAAGGGAGAAAATACAGCACCAAGTCTAGTGGTATCTTTGCCTCTAAAAGATCTTCAGTCTCATTTATCCCAGTCTAATATAATACATCATAGCCTTTTCTCTCTTTGTTCCAAGACTACTGAGTCAGACTGGATTGCATCTATCAGTTATGATTAAAGAGAGGCAGAAAGAGCGGCTTTCTGCGTGCCCGTAATTCAGCTGAGATCATAAGGCTGGCATGCAATACTTAACACAACAAAACAATCCCTAGCATACAACACACTATACCAATAGAAACAGTACACACACACACACACACACTTGTGTACTGTATATATATATAGTGTAATATATATATGTGTGTGTAATATATATATATATATATATATATATATGTGTGTGTGTGTGTGTGTGTGTGTGTGTGTGTATGTATATATATATATATATATATATATATATATATATATATATATATATATATATATATATATATATATATATTCTTAAGTTTTCGCGGGTACTTACATGTATGGCATTCAGCTTTGTTCGGGTATTTTCCCACGTCATTGTAGTTGTGCTTTTAAAGTTGTAGCAATGTTTCGGCAGAATCTCATCTGCCATCATCAGGCTTCTGTATAGTGTATATATATTATAAATATATATCGAAAGGAAGTGTTCTACATTCCTGCCACGTATTTGATTTTCTTGGACAGTTGACATTTTGATAGCAAAATGGGCCAATATGGTTAACATATTTTCCACCCCTCCCTCTCCATGCAAGTCCAAGTGAACCAGAACAAAGCATTTATTTTCCGATTTGAATCACTGATTTTTCTGTATGGACGTCAGGAGTGTGTGCTCAGCAGAGATTTTAATTGCTGCATTCCCCCTCCACTTTGAGTCATTGTTAAACTCTTGATGACTGCTTGGCTAGTCCTTGCGATTTTTTTGGCAAGGTTTTGGAAGTAGTTTGCCATTGCCTTCTTTGTAGAGATGAGAGAGAGTGCAAGGTCACCAGCTGGCTTTATTCACAGTCTCCCAGTGTCTTAACCACTATATCAACGTGCCCTCGTTTCTTCTCATTTTATTCTTATTTACAACATTAAAACCTATATTATACAGCAATATTCAAGCAGTCTGAATACGATCCAAATTCTTGCATAATGTATGTATTAAAAAAGAAGAGTTAAATAAATGTACCCAAAACTAAAAGTCTCCCTAGGGCATTCTGCTTCTTCGTGACAGCATACTTTCCACCTTCAGTAAGGAAGCTATACAGAAGGAGAAAGAGAACTGCCACATTTTTCCTGTTGTTCAAAGGAAAGGCTACCAAAAAATACAAGTTGTGCTCTGAGGTAATCTTTCCCTTCCCCAGAACTCCACTCCTTCATGCACCCAGAGATGTTTGAGGAACAGCATTTTGCTCTCAGACTGCATGTAGTTCTCCAAAGAGTGGCTGTATCATTTGGCCACACGTGTGTGTTAAATAGTGAGAAAATGAAGTTATTTCTTCTCAGTGCTGATGATCTAAGACACCCAGAGCCAAGTACATTCAATCCAGTATTGCCAAGAAGCATTTTCTCAGCTCTGTTGTCTTGTATCCATTTAGTTATAAAGGCCATGATATGCGTCACTGATATCTCACAACATGCTCTGTGTTACTCAGCTCTTGCCCTTCCCCAGAATACATGAAAGTTACCAAATCAGCTGGTCCTAAGTTGCATTTAGAAAAGAAAGAGTTGATGACATTTATGACAGATCAGACATATGGGAGATGAAATTTAGTTTCAAGTCACAGAAATAAAGAGGTTGACAAACAACATTTCTCTGTCATGAAAGTAAGGATGACAAAGGTGATCTCCTGCACATTCTCCTCCAATTGTAACTATTTAGGAGGAACCCAGTTTAATTACCAGATTTGTTGTGCATACCATATAGAGGTAGTCCTCAACTTACAATCACAATTGGAACCAGAGTTTCCATTGCTAAGCAGGGTGACTTTTAAGTGAGTCACATCCATTTTGTGATGTTTTTTGGCCATGGTTGTTAAATGAATCACGGCAGTTGTTAATGAACCATACAGTTTTTAAGTGAATCCGGCTTCCCCAACTGACTTTGCTTGTCAGAAGTCATCCAGGTAGGTCTCCAAAGGCAATCAGGCGAGCCTGAGACACTTCAACTGTTTTAAATCTCTACTTGTTGCTAAGCACATAAATTTTGATCATGTTTCTGTGATGCTTGTAAATGCAAGGACTGATTGTAAGTTACTATTTTCAGAGCTGTTGTAACTTTGAACAGCGAATAATTGAAAGTTTGAGGGCTACCTGTATTGTATGCAGTCATTAAATATTAAGTACATCGATAACCTAAATCGGAGTGCAATGAAAGTATAGAGATACCAAATTTGACCATGGAACGCTGCAATAAAAATGAGCTGGTTGCCAAGCACACAAAATGGGGTTGTGTGATAATGGAAGGAAGGGGCACGGTTGGAACTCTGGTTGGTCATAGGTACTTTGGGGAGGTCCTGGTGGACTTAAGTGAAGGCTACCTATATTCTTGGAGATTCCAAATCCCCTTGAAGCTGATGGCAAGGACCATGCTACTTATATAGCATTTCCCCTACATTCTCAGGAGGTCAGTCTGGGAGACAGAAAACAGGGGCTCCACTGTAATTTTACCATTTAGACTACTTTAATAATAAATTGCAAACTTTGAAAGAAGTAATAACTCAATAGAAGATTTATATTTTCTAACACTTGTTGTTTTTGTTAGTTGCAAAGTTGTGTCCGACCCATCACGACCCCATGGACAACATTCCTCCAGGCCTTCCTGTCCTCTATATTTCTAACAATATATCTTGCTAATTGCTCGAATTTATTACAGGAAGAAAGAGGAGCCACATTAAATTAAAAATGTTTGCATGAAGACTTGCAATTATTTAATTATTGGCAAAACCTCAAATATAGGTAAATTAACTAAAAATCAAAGATAAAATAACTATACTTTGTTTGTCTCCTTCCAAAGAAGTAAATCTTTAGCATAAAGCATTAAGTCTTTGACATCCTAATTTATATAACTGATAAAAACTTGTATTGTAGGCTGAAAAGTCTATCCATGAGAGGTACCTACCTTTTTGCCTCTATCATGGAGTCATCAGGATTTTTGTTTCTAAAGCAGTCCAAATATCTATATAAGATTGTCTGCCTTTTAAAATCTCCCATGGAAGTTCTCTGGAACTCAGAAACATCTACGTTATGTTTTGCTGTGATGCAGACAATGCTTTTTTGCTCCCACACCAACATTAAGAAAATTTATTTTCTAATTCTCACCCTGTGTTTTCTTCCACTTTGAAAAGATACTTACATTCAGAACTATAGCTATTCTGTTGCGTTACTACACTAGTTTTCATTCCATTATCTGCCATTTGTTCTCTTCTCAATTGTTTATTATAACACAAATATACAGACACACCTGCAAATCCCATCTTTCAAAATCCCTTTAGCTAAAAAGTCATATAGGTTTTAATGTAAAAAAGCCATCAGTTGTTCCTGCATGAATAATTTTTGCTGCAGTCCCATTTCCTTTAATGAAATAAGAAATTAGATTAAAAGTATAGGAGGAGGAACAATTTTAGCAGCAAGGTAAAAACTAATAATTTATTTAATTGACTTGGCTTGGCACAGGCAACATTATTGCCAAGAAGCCTATTTCTAATTAAGGCGTTCACTTCTACTTTTAACACTGCAAGGTTTTTTTTATCATAAGGACAATGGCTGCAAATTTGCAAGAGAATGCATTCTCATCATAAGGAAATAGGACATTCTTGTGTGTTTTTACCCTGCTAGCAGAGTGTGGCAGGAGGCTAGGGTGAAAATGAGGTGCAGGGGCCCCGCACGCAGTCCGTTTTAGCCGCCAGAGGCACCTTGGGCCAGTCCTTTGATATTTCCAGGCCAGTCCCATGGGATAGATTTAAGCACCCTGTGGGCTGATCCAGCCCATGGACCTTGAGTTTGAAACGCTGTCCTAGATGCTAAGAAGAAAAGGAACAACAGACAATAGTTCACTGGAAAAGCATTTGTAGAATATCTAGGTTCAACCCAAAGCAAAGTCCTATAGCTGAAGATCCTTTACCAGTTTCAGCATGATATAACTTATCCAACTTTGTTTCTAGGGTTTCATTTTGGGTTAGGTGATTGGATAAGATGTTGATGGCCTTTTTGACCCCTTAGTAACAAAATATTGCAGATAAGAAAAAAGTTGGTAACAGGAAGTAGAACAATTGCACAATATTAAGAAATATAAAAAAGCCAAGCAGTGATTCTCGAAGCAGATGGCCCTTTGCTAAATTTTCTGAAAAAGAAAATAAGAAAATAAGGAGGGTCCCTTTTTTGACACATTCCCCATTCCTTTTGCAAAGTCAACTGTTGTTTATCGGTTGCCTAATCTGCAGCAATTCCACCTGTCTCCTAAGGTCATTACAATTTCAGTCCACTAATCTGCCAGTCCCTTTTATATCATATTCTTCAAATACTGAAATCAACCAATTTATTTAGTATTAATGTGGGATGGATAAAAACTGCAATATAGTATAATTAGCATAAAGCAGTGATGTAGAACCAGCAGCTCTAGGACTACCTATGCTCCCTGAAAACCTTCCAAAAGTTGCTCTGAGCTCAAGTTTTTTATTTGACAGATGAAAAATAATACAAGTGGTCCTCAACTTATGACCATAATTGAGCCCAAAATGTATGTTAAGTGAGAAATTTGTTAAGTGAATTTTGCCCCCTTTTAGGACTTTTCTTGCCCCATTTGTTAAGTGAATCACTGCAATGGTTAAATTAGTAACCCAGTTGTTAAGTGAATCTGGCTTCCCCATTGACTTTACTCATCAGAAGGTCACAAAAGGGGATCATATGACTCCAGAATGCTGCAACCATTATAAATGGGAATCAATTATCAAGCATCTGAATGTAAATCATGAAACTATGGAGATGCTACAATGGTCATAAGTCACTTTTTTCACTGTTGTTGTAACTTTGAACAGTCACAAAATGAACTGTTGTCGTAGAAATGGCTAGTTTATAGTATTATGTAAAAATAAAAACTTGAGGTTAGATGCCTTATTTTACTGCATCAAAGGAGTTGGAAGTCAATGCCTTTTTTTCCTTTTTCTCTTTGCTTCCCTCCACTATCCATTTCCCTTTTCCCTTCCTGAATGTCTCTACTATTTACTTTTGTATTCTCTTTGTATGCTATATTATAAACTAATAAAAATTGTATAATAAAACTAAATGCACTGTTGTAAGTTGAGGACCACCTGTACATATATTGGATTATTCTTATTAGTTGCATGTAATAACTTGTTTTGATTAAATTAATTTCCCCCCTGGTCTTACTAACTTTAGCCTGGAATTTAGCCTGTTGCAAACAAACGTGATCCTTGGCCTGAAAAGATGGTGTATACTTAGTGCCCTGTTTGTCAAAAAAGTGGAACATTGAAAAACTTGTATTTCCTTGGATGAGGGTGGAATGAGGAGAATGGATTCTGCAGGGAAAACAGACACATCAGAGAACCATTTTCTGAAAATAACCAAAGTACTTAACCCAAAGAACCTTGTGCTATATGCACTGCGTAACTTATTGCCCTGAAAAAAACTATCATGTAATCTGCAACTCTTACACTGCAAAAACATATGGACTACACAACTCGATCAGGGCAAAACAATAGACGCAATCTGCATAGACTTCTGTAAAGCCTTTGGTTCAGTGGTACATGACAAACTACTCCTAAAACTAAAATCTTACGGTATCTCTGGACATCTGCATAACTGGATAGAAGCATTCCTGTCAAACAGACAACAAATGGTCAAAATTGGGAGCGTCCTCTCAAATTCTGTACCTGTCAACAGTGGTGCCCTCAAGGCATTGTTCTAGGACCAACTCTTTTCATACTCTACATAAATGACCTCTGTGATCATATCAAGAGCAACTGCGTTCTCTTCACTGATTATGTAAAGCTATTCAATACCACAGACAATACTGCTACCCTTCAAAAAGACCTTGACTATGTATCAGAATGGTCAAACAAATGGCAACTTCAAATCTCAACAAATAAATATATAAATAAATAAATATAGGCAAAAAAATCAGAAAAAAAAATACAGGCTGAATAGTCAAGACCTTGTTGATGACCCAAACTCTGTCAAGGATCTTGGAGTACTCATCTCAAATGACCTAAGTGCTAGAGCCCACTGTAACTACATAGCCAAAAAGGCATTAAGAGTTGTTAACCTAATCTTACGTAGCTTTTTCTCTAGTAATATTACACTAATAACTAGAGCATACAAAACATTTGCTAGACCAATACTCGAATACAGCTTATCAGTCTGGAACCCACATTATGTATCTGATATTAACACAGTTTAGAAAGTCCAGAAATATTTCACAAGAAGAGTTCTCCACTCCTCTACTCGTTGCAGAATACCTTATGCCACCAGACTTGAAATTCTAGACCCAGAAAACCTAGAACTACGCCGCCTTCAGTCCGATCTAAGTATGGTATATAAAATCATAAATTGCAATGTCCTACCTGTCAATGAATACTTCAGCTTCAACCATAACAACACTAGAGCAAAAAATAGATACAAACTCAAGGTTAATCGCACCAAATTTGATTGCAGGAAATACAACTTCAGCAAAAGAGTGGTCAATGTCTGGAATACTCTACCTGACTCTGTGGCTTTTTCCCCAAACCCAAAAACTTTAACCTTAGACTGTCTACTATTGATCTCACCCCTTTCCTAAGAGGTCTGTAGGGGGCGTGCATAAGTGCACTGTCCCTGCCCTATTGTTTCTTTTATATATTTTTTTATTTTTTTTATTTTTCTTATATGTATCCATGTATTCATAACTATGTTTTTACTTATACCTATTATGTTGTAAGCAATTGACAAATAAATAAAATAAACTACTAATGAAAAGTTTCTAATGAGGATGATTCTGAAAAGCAAAGAAATATTCAGAGATTTAGTTGCTCAAAGCCCATAGATACACAGAAAGTTGCAACAATTGACTGCTAACAAATCCCTGTCTTGGATGGTGGGGATCACCATGTTATGATCAGAGGTGATATTCAGCAGGTTCTGACCAGTTCTGGAGAACCGGTAGCAGAAATTTTGAGTAGTTCAGAGAACCGGCAAATACCACCTCTGACTGGCCCCGCCCCCATCTATTCTCTGCCTCCCAAGTCCCAGCTGATTGGCCAGGTCTTCTTTTGTTGCCCTGCACAGGAGAATGGAGCTGGAAAGCAGGTTAGTGGGGTGGGGAGAGAATGGGGATTTTGCAGTATCCTTCCCCTGGAGTGGGGTGGGAATGAATATTTTATAGTATCCTTCCCCTGCCATGCCCACCAAGCCATGCCCACCAAGCCACGCCCACAGAACTGGTAGTAAAAACTTTTTGAATCCCATCACTGGTTATGATGTCTTTTTTTCGGAATGTAAAAAAACATTGACAACATAGACTGTTTTGTAATATGCTAAGGGGTAGTATGTTTCTTTCTGCTCTTACAAAAACATTTTTTTCTTTTTTTAGTGCACTGATTACACTAAATACATGCATCAATTGTTTTGACCCTCTTGAAAGAGGATTGGTGGTTACATGTTAACAAAGAAAATAGCTGTCATTAATCCACAGACATTGAATAAACATCTATTACTATAAAATATTAGGTGGGATATATTTGTCTGATTCTTTGATGTGCGTGTGCATTATTTCTGGACTCTAAGGAGCTGATCATAATATGTGGTCTAATTGATTTGACTTTCAATTTGCAAACTTATCAGATTTTTTCCAAGAAAAATGAAATTTAAACTATTTCAATTTTTATACAACTTGGTTGGTGTTTTGGGTGTTGGATGGATCTGAGGATATGGGCATATGATACCCTCAATCCTAGGGGTCACTGTGGCCTCGTGTGGTAAGATGCTGGACCTGTACACCAGGGAGGTTGGTAGCTCAGCAGTTCGATTCCCGTGAGTGAATAAACCGTGGAGGGACAAGAAAGGAGCCTCCCCCTACTGCCTACCGGCATTCAGGCGTCCCGTGGGTAAAGATAACACCGCCTGAAAAAATTCCTTTCACAGAGGCAGCCAGCCATCTTGGTGATCCCTGGCTAACATGTGCCATACAATCAATCAATCAATCAATCAATCAATAACCCTCAATCCTAGTAAGTGGGTTTCCATAACAAATTACATTAAATCTCTCCTTCCAACCCTGGAGTTAGGCTGGCAGACCATTATGTACCTACCTTCCCACCCTCACCTAGGGCAACAGAACTGATTAGTTCATAGTGGGAGAGAGCCAACCCGATCAATTCAACAGGCAGGCCAAATCAGGGTAGATAGTGCACCTGCTGGATAACATCTATTGTGAAATTGTTTTATTTTCCTATTAATCTAACTGTAGTACAAGCCCTTTCTGTTCCATTTCTTTTGAATCTGCTGCTCCCTTTTATGGGACTGTGATTAGTAGTACTGAAACTTGGGACTTATTCTAAAATAAGGATTGCCATTGGGACTTATTACAATGGTAGACTATCAAGTAATTTTGACATCGCTATTATTTTTAACACCTGCACACTGAAAATTTCACTTGCTATTTGTTTTATATAAGTGGACGGAACTCAGGACTAGGTTCCCCAGAGATGAGCTAAAACTATCACCATCCAATTAATCTTACAGTAAACAAGCACAAAACAAGAAAGAAAAATATATGGAGAATTAGTTTTAAGATCCTAATGTTGTCCAAAGGCTACACATTACATCATAAGATATATTAATGTATTGCAAATAATAAATGAATTAGACACTTGTAAAATAGATAATTTTGTCTAGCCTGCTGGAGATGTTCCAGAGAAAATAGGACTTCGTTTCCATATTCTTATAAAAATACAAACTTGAGTTGCTTAATGTGCAAATAAATTATTTGTAGGATAAGAAAAAGTCTGAGCAAAAAAAATAAACTTTCTAAAAGAAGATAATCTTTAGTTAGCCCCATTACAGTCAGCCTAAAATAAGCATTAATTATTTTTCCATATTTCTTCAAAGAAAGCGGAACATGTGCACAATATAAAATCTACCATATGTTGCTGAAAGTTCTAATCGGGAGAGCCACAGATAACAAATGCTAGGACATCACTTCCCTACTTCTGATATAGACTCTAGAGCAGGGATGTCAAACTCACAGGCCACGGAACGCATGCGTCAAGTGCTGGCCCCGCCCCGCCCAGTTTAGCAAAGGGGGGGAAAGTCCTGATACGTCACGTGACACTGCTGTGACGATGCAAGTCTGACACCCCTGTTCTAGAGTCAACTAGCTAGGGAATTCTGGGACTCGACATCTGCCATGGTTGAGAAACAACTGTGCTAAAGGTAAAGAAAATTCCGAAGGTTTTTTCATCCAGTACCAGAAACCTGCAGTAAGTTCCATAAACAAGCAGATATAATCTCTTCCCAGTTGCCCTTCCCCAGAATCTAAGACACGGAATAATGCAATCAATCGAAACAACCTGTGGCAAAATTGGCTTTATTTGGTCAGATGTTCCACAAGTTTATTTTGAAGACAAATCCATTTTATAACCTAACTACTACCCACTCCCAAAATTATTCCTGTCTCTGATGGATTCAGGCTACTACAAAGATTAACACTTTATTGAGCAGTCACACTGAATGCACAATATAGGTAGGATATGTTACTGATTTTTACAAAGGCACATTGACAAAGTTTGGAAAGTATTGGCAGCATCTTCCTTGCTTCTATAGTTCCTTTTCTCACTCAAATCTTTCTTTTGTTTTTCAGCAGCTTTTATTTCTGTTTTCTTCCCTCATTAGGTAGTCTCCTTTATGTAGAATTGTGTATTTGTCTATTGTTTTGTCATATTGCTTATTCATGAGAAATGAAAGTCTAAAATGGGATTGAGAAAGACTGCTAGGAATAGTAGGAAAAACAACAGTAGGAAAAATAATTTAAAACAGCAATGGCCCCATTGCTGAGGGAGCCATTTTTGTCCTCTCTTATCCCAGGATTATTATTTTTGTTTTTATGCTATTTACTACTGTGACTTTTTATATTTTTATAAGTTTTATTTTGGCTATTTCATTTATTCTATGCTGCTCAGAATTTCTTTGGGGGGATGTGGATGACTATAATATATGATTAATAAATAAAAAGCCAAGAAAATAGTGAGTGCGTATATATTAATCCAAAACAATCATTGGTCATGTACACATGCAAATACTAAACCATGTTTCTTTTTGCCTGTGGTTTGAACCACTGACTTTTTCATAGGGGTGTATGGCTTGCCTTCTGAGAAACTACACAAATACCTGATTTATTGGTGGTTTATAAATTTCACTTGCCATAACAAGTTGTCCTGGCTCATTCTTTGTTTTGGTGCCCTGTCTGAACTCTTCACCAGGCTACAACCGAGTGGGAGAGAATTGGCTAGAAAATGAAACTACACTCCTGGCGAAGAATTGTTCACTGGCACTTTTCCAAAAATAGTTCTCCATTCTAATTTGGCTTGGCAAAAGGTTCTCTTTCTGCCCGGGTTTCCTTCTCACACGCTGCCTCTCAAGACATCCTGTGGAGCTTCTTGGCTGCTATTTTTCCAGAAAAAGAAATTATAAAAAGAATGTTGTTGCTTTTTTAATCACATCTAAGCATCTTGTTGAAAGTTACCTTAAAATTTTGCAAATAATTTTAATATACCACTACAGCCGGAAATATGATCAACTCTCCAATTTTGATATTGTTTTATTTTGTACTAATGCTAGGAATTTTTTGTGTTACTGAAGTATTTCATCAGTTTCTTTGCAGTATTCCAGAAGTGCTGATCATAAGTTAGTATTATGTCCAAGTGTGGCCGTTCGGCAAAAAAATGGTAAATTGGATCACAAGTCCATCTATTTCAGTCAAGCCACAGGATTCCAGATCTCCAGGTGGGGTTTTTCTCACTCCCTGGAACATGGCAGATATTGAACCCAGAACCTTTTGTACATATTCTCCTACAGCTCAGCAAGTTCCAAGACACACACACGGTTACTTGGGTGTATTTTTAATTTACCTTTTAATTAAGCTTGTGTAATGTCCATGATGGCATGCATGTTAGGGAAATTAGATCACAATTTTGCATTTCTTCACAGAATGCCACAGGAAACTATACAAGGCATGACATATACGCATTCGTATAAAACTTTAGAACAGGATTTCCCAACCGTGGCAACTTTAAGATGGGAATTGAAATACATGAGTTTTAATGTTGCCAAGGTTAAGAAACCCTTTTCTAGGATGTTCAAATATATGAAGTCAATGGGCCTTTTAAAAGTTTTAATAATTGTCCAATAAACTCTAGAACAGATTCTATATTTCAGAAGGCACAGAACCAGATGTAATTAACCTATTTAGATGGTGCCACCAGAAATAAAATTCAGAATTATGTTAACGAAGTTTAACTCAAATAATTTTTCTATATTTAAGAAAATCAAATACACATGTATAGGGGGGATAATATACAGTATGTATATGTGGTTGTGCCTTTCTAATGTACATTTTAACATATTGGTCAGTTTTATATTTTAATTTTTTGAATAAAATAAAAAATAATAAAGAAAATTTTCTGCCTATGCATATAGTTAACCAGAAGCTGGACAGCCCTATATAACTGGATTCTTGCATTGAAGAGAAGATTGGACCAAACAGCTTCTTTCAGTTCAATGTTTATATGCTTCTATCCGGCAAATAAAAGAAGTGGTTAAAATATAATCTTCTGTGCAAAACATTTGTAGATATGTTGAAGGAGCTATTACTGATGCTACCCATTCTACAATCTCCGGGATTAATAAGGTAAACAACATAGAAGTGACTATGGAATGGAGAAGCAATGCCTAAGTCATTTTTTTCTTGTCTAATGGAGAAAAATCTGTGGAATAATAATGAACTGGAGAAAGCATAGTATTTATTTAGAAAAACAAAATTGTTAGAAAGCTTCTTCAAGCTTTATTATTTTAAAACAATGTTTGAGAGAGAGAAATAGGGGGGAGAAAACCTACTGAAGAGGAATGCTTGCTCATTATTTGTCCACATTTATTTGGCTGTAATGAGAAATAACCCTCCTCTTGCACTTTAGCTCTTAAAATATTTAACTATTATGGTTACTTTTAATGGTTAAGAAAAAAGAGGGTGTTGCAGCTTTTCTATTAGTGTGGGTTGTTGTGATTCTTGTACTCAACATCAATGAAAACATTTTATTCAAACATGTTATATTTATTGAGCCAAATCTACTAATTTTCTCCAAATATTAGCCCCATCAGTTTTCTATCAGCATCTTTTTCCTTGCTATTCCTCTTCCCCAAATACTTCAGGCAAAGGTTTCCTTACATTATTTAAATGTAAGGGAGGGGTGGGAAACCAGTATCATCATGCACCATACAATCTGTAGAGAAACCCAGTCCCTTTGTCCATGCTGGTTGAGAAGTAAGTTGCAGGAGAGGAAAAATGATTATTGACAAGTTTTAATATATCTTGGGACACTGTCAAGATTAACTGTAAGATTAATATTCATCAGGTGAATATGTATTTACCAAAATAAGTGACCAACCAGATGTAAACAATAAATATGTCCAGGATCACATGAAACCAATTTATCATGGAACTTAAATTAAGGTAGGCAAGGGGTTGAATAGAAAACTTGATACTTTCTAATGATGAACACATACCATTTTATTACTTTTTCACACCTAAATTCAACAATTCAACTCTGAAGCCATATCTCAAGGCAAATATAATATTATTAATTGTAACCAATCTGTTTCCTTCTTTCCCACGCCAACTTGTTATATGGTGATTATACTGCTCTCTTTAATATTCCTCCGCCTAGTAACCCAGGACCTGGATCATCACATGGAGTTTGCTCTGCCTAGAATCCAAAGCTGTTTTCCTTCTGCTGGCTCTTTTTGCAGGTTCTTCTTTGGTTTCAGCTGCATCAAGCTCCTTCCTGGTTCTCCTCCATGGCTATGGATCATCTGGCACATCTGCTCCACATTCCCTCCTCTTAGGTATCTGCTACAGCTTCTTTAAAACCTACAGGATGTGTTAACTTGTAGTGATTCTAAGAAGTTTTACACATACACACACACCTTTCTCTGCAAGCCCTAGGACAGCTGACAGTCATATCAGCACTGAGAAAAAGACTTTACCTTTGACAATCACATGTAACTTTTTTTTTGTTCTTTCTTCCACAATTCTGCAGCTTCTATGTAAAAAGGCCCATAATAAAAGTATAGAAAGGCAGGTGATTGGCTACAATGAGTTTTTGGCACAATGACAAAGAACATTGAATAGGCTGGCTTCAGTTCCCATGAGGACCATGTATTACATCAAAAGGAAATTTCTTTACATTGGAATAGTAGTGTGTGAGGAGGAAAATATCCCAGGCTTAGAAATTGAACCCAAAGTTATGTGCCAGTTTCAACTCTGGAAAAGCATCTATTTCTCCTCCCAGTACGTTTGTTTTAAAACAATATCCTTGGATTCTGTACTTCTGATCACATCATAATTGAAAAAAGAAACATTTTGGAAGTTGTTTCTGTGAATTTGACCCCTGTTCCATAGAAAATAATCAAGTATGCCAGGATTTGATGAGTCCTTCAGGGACACTGGAATAGAGTTCTTCAGAGTTCAAAAAGAGAATAAAATATTTTGATAAAATTTGTTAAGAAGGCTGAAATGTAGTGATTATTTTGCTATTCAAATCTAAAAATGTACAAAAAGCTTAATGTTATAGCTTTAATTTAACACACCTACCATGTAAAATTGCAACAATACTTTTCTTTTGATTCAGCACAGTGCACAAATATTGCTAACAAGTAAAAAAAAATACTGTATCATGATTCTGTATGAAGGAGATGAAAATGAGAATTATCAGGAGATGAAAATGAGAATTATCAATTTTGATAACTGGTAATAAAAACATTTAAAACCTCAAGTAGACTTTCCCTAACAAAGTGTCTTTTTTAATTTTCATGATAGTATTTTAAGATGGTCTCCTAGGTGATGTCTTTTGCCAAAAAACTCAGGAGGATTATGTAACTAAGTACATAATCCTTTACTCAATAAAAATGCTTTTTGGTTTGGCTTACGACCTAAAAAGATTTGGAGCATGTCCATCCCATCTAATGAGCCTCCAGGCTTCAAGATAAGATTTTTGTATTTCATTCCAGCCTAAAACAATAAAAATAAAATGAGTAGGTTAATGTTTAATGTTTAAATAAACTTTCTAAATTCACAAAAAATTAAAGGAAATCTGCCTACATGGTAACAGTTTGTAGCTCCCTCATGACTATATTTGTGTTGCCACAAGCTTTTTTTTTTTTTAAGTGCAATCCAGAATGTCATTCTACTACATGACTGACACGGACTTGATGAAGTCACCCATGCTCATAAGTTTCCATGTGACAAGAAAATCTTTTAAAAGCATTTTATAATGACAAAGAAGATCAATGGATCTTCTGGGCTTTCTGAGAGGAACATATGAATATTTTTATCACAGTCTCATTTCATGGCCAAGTTTTATATATGGTAATCTGCTCTTAGCAGAGTTCACAGTGTGCAGAAATCTCCCCTGATCGTTTACAAAAATTTACCTGGCACTCAGTCAATTCCTGCCTCTACTTCCCCAAGGTTCTCTGTTACATAGTTATAGGAATATGCTTTGCTTTCTGTAATCCTTTCACAAGGTTGTTTTGCTCTGGTATGTTTTTATAGTTTTCATAGTCATGGATTGTTCCAATAAAAAAATAAATCTAAAACTATCTATGGCACCTAAAAAACTAACAGATTTAACAGTATAAAATTTCATAGACATCCATGCTTTTCTAAGGCAGATTTTTATCTTCTTATTGGCAGTGTGTAATTTATCCATCTTTGCCAGCTGATAGTTTTAACCACAACATGTTATGTGGAAGAAAAAAGCATGATATGCTTACATGTACTGGGTCCTATTTTTGTGGTTGGGCATGTGGTAGTTTCTATCCCAGAAACCCACACATTAACATGATGAGCCATGGTGGCACAGTGGTTAGAGTGCAGTACTGCAAGCTACTTCTGCTGACTGCTGGCTGACTGCAATTTGGCAGTTCAAATCTCACCAACTCAAAATTGACACAGCTTTCCATCCTTCCGAGATCAGTAAAATGAAGACCCAGATTGTTGGGGGCAATATGCTGACTCTGTAAACCACTTAGAGAGGGCTGTAAAGCACTGTAAAGCGGTATAAGTGTTATTGCTATTACCTATGTTGAAGCATTAATAGCTAAGATATGGGCTTTGTCACTGTAGTCAACTATACTAATCTATGTATTAAGCAGAAGTCTTTACTACCCAATTATAGTCTTTCATGAAGGGATGGGGCATAACAAGGAAGCTAATGGGTCTCAGTTTTTTTTTTCTTATAGATGTACTATTGTACATCTCCATTGCATTCCCAATATCATTCAACTTTACATACATATACATACACACACACACACACACACACACACACACACATATATATGGCATTCAGCTTTGTTCGGGTATTTACCCATGTCATTGTAGTTGTTCTTTTAAAGTTGTAGCAACGTTTCAGCAGAATCTCATCTGCCATCATTATATATATATAATATATATATATATGTGTGTGTGTGTGTGTGTGTGTGTGTGTGTGTGTGTGTGTGTGTGTTCTTCTATTCATCTAAAACCTTGGGAATTGCTTTCACATGATATTTTGCTGTTATCTACCTTCCTCTGAAGACTAATCCATTGAAATAATAGAAAATACTTGTAGTTCTGGTTTTAGAGTTTGGCAGTAGTTTGCTTTCCACACTTGTTTCATTTTAGTTTCTGAACATTTCATTAGCAGACTAGGTAACTGATCAGCATGATTTATCAATTCTGGTAATGAAATGTTCAGAAACTAAATTGAAACAAGCTTGAAGAGAAACCATTGCCAAAAACTAACCCATTTTATATATCTTTTCATACCAGTCTTGAATATTCCTGGAAGCATCTACTGGGGATAAAGATAAGGTTCCATATAACTGGTAAAATTCAATTCATACTTAAGCTGCATGAAGACAGCTGGACACGAAGTAGTTATATTATTATAATGGCCCTTTTACTGGTTTTTCAATACATCACTGATATTAAGGCTCTTTGCAAATTAGCAGTATAATTTTACTCATAACTATGACCTTGTTACTCCTCTTTTAGCTAAACCAAACATTAGATCTAATTCTTCATGACACCTTCTGCTTTTCTGGTGGTAATAGAATTCACTTACTGCCTCATATACTGTATTAGTAGAATCTAGTCCTTCCTGCTCTTCAATAAATCTTTCAAGATCAGTCTATTATTCCTCAATTATTTTCCTTCAACATTTCCTCTTTCTCATCTGTCTAAACTTTTAAATCTTCAGTTCTGTTCCAGTTATTTTCCATCTGGCGTTATACATAAAGAAGCTAATAAAGCTAATAAAGATATTTTATTAGTATTACTTACACGACCGATTGATGTTTATGTAACAATATACTTCATCAGGACTGAGCAGCTCTCACAATTAAACCAATAAATATAGTAAAGCATATTAAATTTTAAGCAAATATTAAAATATCTCAATATAAACTTTATGATTTGTTATAAAAGTAAGGCCCTGGAATAAACATAGCAGCAAAATTCATGGCTTTAATAAAAATGCCAAGATTGTCTTTAGCTATTTTATATTAAACAAGCTAGATTCAATCTTGAAAGGGGCAAAATATGTTTTGTTAATTTCTTTCTGCTATCATGTTGTCCTCCTATACTTAGAAACAGGTGAGGGAAAAGGATAACAAAGAATAAAACTATTTTCCTTACCTTGGGATTCATTATTCCTTCACATTTAAAGCAACTGTAAAAAATATCCATAGAAAACACCTCACTCCACAGGTATCCATAATATTGGCCATCATACCCACTTGCCAAGTGACCAAAGGTAGCTGGCATATTTGTACCTTAAAAGAAACAAATAATAATTCTGTAGAGTTTGTGTAAAATAAACAAAACACCACAGAGAACAATCTGAAGATGTTTAATTAAGTTATTGAAATGCTTATTATGTTTCAGACTGGTTAGAATCAATGTAGGTATTGACGAGAATGCCATGTACTTGGGACAGCCACATTAACTTGGATCTGCTCTGACCAAATAGAAATGTATCCTCTCTGAAGCCATGTTCTGTGGCTTGAAGCTCACTGAACTGAATCCAAGCATGCCTTAAACTTAAAATATTTTCTTCTGAGGTTTTCTCAGTCTAAACTATTTTATAAGCATTGTGTTCTTTCAAAAAAGAATGTCATTATATATTTATTCATAATCACACTTCTCTTGATAAAATACTGACAAGGGGTAAATAAAAATTTTGAATTTCCATACCGGGGGTTGCAGATATACCCAAAATTTCTTCACAGAATTTGGCATATTCTTCAGCAGGATCAGCTGAAGGCTGTGTATGAAGAGACTGATCAACCTTGCTCAAAACAATCTGACGAAGAGTCAGAAGACCTAGTTAAATAAGAACACCGAAAGGAGTATCAGCAGACTTTGTTTACCTACTGTAACTATAACTACGAAAACTGGTCTGGATTCAGTATCTAGTATCTCAAGTCAAGGTTAGCAGAGAATATTCCCTGTAATCATCTAGAGCAGGGTTGTCAAACTTGATTTCATTAAGGGCTGCATCAGGGTTGTGTTTGACTTCGGGGGGGGGGGAGGAGTGTGTGGCCAGGGGGCATGACCAGTTCGATGTCACTCGTGTTGGGAGCACCTGTAGTGACCAGAATGCTCTGCCAGTGAAAACAGAGTTCAGGAGGGCCATGCATTTTCACTCGCAGAGGCACTATGTGCTGGTCCTTTGCTGTTTCCAGGACACCCCACGGGCCAGATCTGGCCAGCAGGCCTTGAGTTTAACATCCATGATCTAGAGGTGCTACCAGTTACCTTTGATCATTCTGAAGTAGGTTGAACAACTTTGTTTCAATGTAAGGAAGTTTTCTACGATTCCAAGTTAAAAATTTCTTTGGGAGTCTTTTCTCTCTTTTGTGAGGGATACTTTTCTTACATTTTCTTAGATTTTTTGATAAATTTTACAAAATATATTTTTTATTATTCTGCTTGATTCAGATTATAGCCATTCTTTCTTGAAACTATCAAAATCAAATTAACAAAATAATAAGGAAATACCTGTGTTGGCTAGTCTAGAAGCTACTAGTTTCTCAAGGAGATCATCGGGGACCTGACTTCCATCTTTATAGTGTCTGGACATTTGTTGTAGAGGTTCTTTTTCCCAAACCCAGTTTTCAAACATTTGTGAAGGTACTTCTACAAAATCTGTTTCCACATTAGTTCCACTAAACCTAGCAAAATCAGTCTATGAAAGATAACAATAATATAAACAAAAATATATATATGTGAACTAATGTAAATGATACACTTTAAATAGTAGCATAGTTTGAAAAGTAAATGTTCAATATTCTTTACCATAGTTTCAACATTTAGGCATGGTTCAGGCAATTCCTAAATAGGAAAGCAGCAAATTTCCCCAAATAGCCTGGATATTTGCATCTTCATTCTATTGTTGCTGCCTGTTCTGCAATGATTTGGCATTGTCCAGGCCCTCTCTAACTTGCTCAACTAAAATCACATGGAATAAATGAATGAATGAATGAAATAGATAAATAAATTATGTTATCAGCTGTAAAATGTGTAGCATGGAATCAATCCACCAGCATACTACAGTATTTGCAGTCCCCAGAATGGGTGGAGACAATTATTTCAGCAATTTGGGTAAATGGTTAGGATTTTAAATGAATATAAGCAATACAATGGGTAATACCTACTTTGTTTAAGACATCAGTTTTAATGGTTTTAACCCTTTAAAACTTATGACAATCCACTTATGAAATATATCAATGAACACGTTGTGCCCTTGACCTGATACTGTGGCTCACACGTATGAAATAAAATTGTTCAATCACTATTTACCTTCTGGTAAATTGTGGATCTGGGAACTTAAAATTTTGTTCAACACAAATTGACTCTGTCAGCCAATTTACCAACCCTACCATAGGTCATACCAGACTTTTCAGATAACATTCAAGCTGGTGCAGTTTAACATTCTAAAGTATTAATGAATCAGAATCAAGAGTGGACTTTATGAGCACAAACTGGGGTGATTCTGAATGGCTCATTAAGCAAATGCACAAGCAGGTTTAATCCTCCAGTTCCTAAGTTAACAAATTAAACCGTAATGTATGCTTATGACTTAACACAATGGGAACCATCATCACTGAAGAATCAAAAATTAGAGCTTAGCTTATAAGAACAGAACAAATAATAGATTTAGTAAACACTGTTAAATAAGCTGTAACTCACAACAATGTGTTAATTCAATCAGTATCTTTGCAAAAATCACTGGCAAGATCACAGTGACTTTTATGAAATCAGGCTTAAAGAAACTATTTTGATTATATTTCATTTGCATAAATTTGCCACACAATTCTTCACTTCTTGTTCCCTTTAAGCACACAAGCCACATAGCCATAGTAGAAGAATTTCAGAATAAAGCAAGTACTTACTTGAGCGCATATCTGGTGCATTACATGCCCAAACTCATGAAAGTAAGTTTTCACTTCATTATGCTGCAGCAGTGATGGGCGATCTAAAGTTGGTTTTGTGAAATTAGTTACAAGAGCTGCTACTGACATCATTCTGCTGCTGTCAGAAAGAAGGCAGCCAGGCTGGAGACCAAAGCATGCAGCATGCCCATATTTTCCTTCTCTGAGTAATAAAATAGATCAAAAACAGAAAAAAACATCACAAAGAAAGAAAGTGAATCATTTGGCACTTCTTAACTGATATCTATATGAATGACTCATCCTTTTCCTGGAAGAGTCAGGAACAATACAGTTGTCTAAAATTCCATAATGAGCTTGCTTTTGGGGTTCTATCATTATAATAGTGTATACATTGTATCTTTTAAAAATCTCAAAGCTAAACAGTTTCATAAAAAATAATAATCAGTATAACTCTTCTTAAGAGAGAAAAAAAGATGTTTTGTAAGATGATTCAACTGTATGCTATATTAAGTCAAAGCAATTACACTAGAATAATACACTAATTCTATTGCTTGAAGCATTGGCTTTTCTTTCCACTTAGTCTTTCTAAGACTAGAATTAAAATAACATAAAAATAATATCTAAGATATTATATAAGATGAAATAATATCTAAGAAAAAAAAAGAATAAAAAGAAAAGAACTGCTGTGAGAATTTTGAAAAAATTAAGACTGCAGGTGATGAGTGTAACCAGAGAAATGTTATAGAATGGTTGTGTTTGAAGTCTGTAATCTGTGCTTCCTTATACAAAAGGGAAGGTAACAAAAGTGATGAAAAAACTGTAGAGGGATTACCTTAAACCAGCCTGGGAAAGTATTTGGCAGAATTCTAACTGAAAAGGTATGAGACCTGACAAGCAAAATTGGAGAAGTGGAACCGTGAGCTGAATGGGGGAGAAAGAAGATTCACTGCATGTTTGTTGATTTAGAGAAAACATGCTAAAGTGAATCTCTTTGAATTATGGAATATTCTGTATGAATACAGAACCAAAGGTTGGGTGCTTAATTCAATAAGAATGTTATAAACAGGCAAACAAATAGTGAGAATAAATAGAACGCTGAATGAATGGGTGAAGCAAAAGTAAGCCTGTATGATGCAGCAAGAAATACAGATTTGAAAATTAATGTATTAAAGACCAAGGTAACTATTTTGATTAAGATATAGAAGGAATGTCTGAAAACATATTTCAGTAACATTAAGGGACAAATAAATAAGATGAAATTTGTGTACCTTGGTAGAATGTTTACCAATGATGAGAAAGTGGATGAAAAAAGATGTTTAAAGGGTGGTGAAGATAAGGTCTGTGTTATCACCACTCAGGCAGCTATCAAATGGCTGACAATACAGGCAGTCCCTGACTTACGACCACAACTGGGATTGGACATTCAGTTGTAAGGTGTTGTGATCATAAGTCAGGACTCCCATGTGACTGGATCTGATTTTTAAAGTGTTTTTACAGTGATGATTAAGTGAATTATATGGTTGAAGGTCTGAATCACACGGTCATTAAGTGAATCTACAGACATGTTACCATGGGACCCTGCAGCTCAGGGTAAGTGTGATCTAATTGCCAAATGCCTGAAATGCAGTAATGTGACCAGAGTCTGTCTGTGCTACCTGGCAGTGTAATAGCTGGAATTGCTTTATAGACTTATGAGATCGTGATAATTTTGAATAGTTGTTAAATGACTGGTTCTAAGTCAAGGACCACCTGTATTGAAACTTACATTACTTATCAAATCAGCAGAAGCAGTGTGATGTAATACTTAGAGATGTACCATAACTAGGATGCTTAGAAAACTACTATTATTACCCAATAACATATTGTTGGAGAGATGAGGAAAAACATAGTTGTGGAATATTGGCTTATAAAACCTTTGTTCAAATCTTCACTGCTTCTCACTGGATGAGTCTCCCTTGCACTAGTCCCCCTCTTTCAGCCTAATCCTACAGGGCTACTCTGGGAATACAATCATAGACTTGAATCATGTCTACTCAAAGTATTCCATGGATAAAAAGAAAGATACAAATGCAATCTTTGGGAAAAATGTGTTACCTTGGATACAGGTCTAAATAGAACTGCCCCAGAATTTCTCCTGTTGAACTGTCCTTCACTGTGTAAAGAGTAATGCTCTCATGCCAAACATGAGCATCTTCCACTCGTTCAAATACAAGTCCCAACAACTGCTGGTAAATTTTCAGCAAGCCTTCTGTAACTGCTTCAATAGGAAAATACTCCTTCAGCTTCTCCTGGTCTACAGAATATTTGAGCTCTTCTGTCTGATTCATATAATAATGTAGATCCCATGCGTTAATCTTTCCATCATATTCGACACCTATTTCTTCACATTCCTTTTTCTTCAGATTTAAAATAAATGCTCTTTCTTCTTTACCCAAAAGTTTTAGTTTATTACTTAGATCATCTGCAAAACAGAAATTTAAAAACATTACTTTGAGTGCTTGCTACATTCCATTTTAGATTACATTCAAGAGTAAGAGAAATACTTTCTTCTTTCTCATGACCTAATTATTGGATGCTAAAACAAAATAGAGTTTTGAAAAATATTTTCCAATTGTTTGTGCTGTTGTTTCCTGATTTGGTCTGTATATCATATAATCCCAAAACAAATGTATTAAATTACCGTTTAGCATTATGAGCACTGGGCCTTCTAGGCCGAGTGATACTGATTGATAAAAGCAGTAAATGCTTTAACATTTGACTGATTCTTCCATAATTAAAAGCTAATATGAATGATACTGAAGAAGCAATTTCACTGAAACCAATAGTGAGAGTAGCTTTGTGCAAAATAATTCACACTGGTCCAAATATTATAGCAGATCAATTGTACCAAACGAGTTTGGAATTATATTATCTTGATAAGATTTTATTACGTTCAAAGTATCTATTTTAGAACTGGTGGAATGGGATTCCATACTCTTAAATCATATAAAGCTGGAAAGTTTTATCATGTGTAAAATTCAGGAATATTAACTTCATGTTCTAGCAATTGTCTAGTTAACAAACTAAAAATAATGAGTTCAATTTTGAATAACTCTTCTTAAATCTCAAGCATTATTAAATACACAAAAATGTGAAATCACAGCTGCCAGCTCTTTAAGCTGGTATTGGTCTTCATACAGATCAAGTTGTTTCCTTAGTACAATATTATCATAACTATTATCTCTAAATTAATACACAATTATTATTATTTTAAATGAAAAATACTTCAGATTCATCCTGTCCCTGGCAAAAAGCTTCATTATTTTCACTATAAATATTTTACTATGACTTAAATTACTCTGATAATATTTTACATGTTAAATGAAAACTGACCTAAGAATGTTATAACGTTGTCTGTTATTTTTGCAGTGTTCATTTCAAGAACAAAACTTGCATGTGTGCTGTACCCCAGAAGTTCTGCTAGTTTTGCCCTCAAAGGAAGAAGCTGTCGAAGAATGTCAGCATTTTCCTAGGAAAATAAAGTTATTTTCAGTCATTAAATATGTTAAAATCATAAACTCAAATATGTTACAAACGTAGTTGAAAACTGCAACTTCACATATTGTATGTAATAAAACTTAATTCTCATCTGAAATAACGGGTTTTAAAAAAAGTTTAAAGTTCCCTTTTATTTTGTGATAAAGAATTTATAACGAATATTTACACTATTTAGGGAAGATTCTCACAACAGTGATAGAGTGCCTGGATCATATGCCAAAGGTTTCAATTCCAATTCTGACATCTCTAAAAAAAGACTGCAGCATGATAACATTGAACAA